>NC_133220.1:10016746-10353829 GCF_040436345.1 Pagrus major
TCCAGGGAGTCCTTGAGGTCCTGGCCATGTAGTCAGCATAAGCAGTTTCACATAAAAAATAAGGGAGAGAGGTAATAAATGTTCATGGGAGCATTATTTAGTGTGCAGACTCTATTTTTCTTGTTTTCGCAGGTTCACCTCATTGGAGACCTATTTTATTTTTTCCCTTTCCTGCAGTGTTCTTGTTTATGGAAAAGATCTCGACAGTAAAAAGGTCAACAGCCCCAACAGAAGCTCCTCTCTCTCACAGAAAACACTGTTCCTGAAACGCCTCGTCAGTAATCTCGCCTTTAAAACATTTCTGTGACTTCTTGACATCACATTTCCATCATTCGGCTAGTTTGGCAAGTAGGAATTGATTTAGCACAGCTGCTCTGTTGTTGTTAGCGGTGCTGGCACAGGCTTGTGCAAGCTGACCAATCAGGGGGAGAGTGGGCATAGGGGAGGCGGGGCCTTAAAGAGACAGGAGCTAAAACAGAGCCCATTAGAGGATTGATGGAGGAGACGTCCACAAAACTCGGTGTTATGAACACAAAATGCTGTGAGTGAGCCGAAGTGGAAGAAAGGTGAGTACATTCATTAAAGAAGCAATCCTTTAACAATAGCTCGGACGCTGTCTGAAATAGGCAGAAGATGTCTGAAGTCGTATTCAATTGAATATGAAATTGATGAGAAAATGTATCGGGCACCCTCTGACAGCAGGGGCGAGCCTCTCCGCAGCGCTGCCTATTGTCAGCAATCGAGCTGGAAAACGCATTTTTAAGTTCATCACTAAGGCAACCTGTGAGAGCTGGGATGCCTTTCTTCCTGTGTGTCATTTTTGCTCGGCTTAACACTATCCTTGAGCTATAAAGAAAAAAACAAAACAAACATCAACCCCATAATGTAGCCCACACAATCAAGCCATGTGTGAAAAATTCTGTCAGTGAAATGGTACTGTGTGGGAGAGTGATGAGTAAATGCTAAACATCGCTGCATTACATAGATATCTGAGGCAGGATTGTTGCAGGTTTGATGCGAAAAAAGGACAATAGAGGGAGATAAGTCGAGTTACGGCAAAGAACAATTGTAAAGGACTGTCGGTAGGTACGAACACGTGAGAGAACAAAAAGCACAAACGGGAGAAAAAAACAGGTCAAAGATAAAGATAATAGGAAATTGTACCGAAGCATCAAGCGCAGATGCTCTTGATCCCCAATGACATCGTACTTTATGGAAAAGACCAAGTGGCCCAGGGCGGCATCCATGGTGTAATAATTAAAGTGTTCCTGCGGGCGGAAAAGCAGAAGTTACTTTAATGCAAGAAAGAACACTCCTCCAGCAACTGACAGTGGGTGACATAATAATAATAAAACGCTATAATAAATTGGAGAGAGTAACGGTCTTTTAATTAAGGGAAGTAGTTGAACTGTCCTTGAGGAAAAGGTGTGAAACAAGGTACAGTGTATCTACTTTTACAAATCTGATTTGGAACAAATTGCTTTGTATATATATATATATATATATATATATATATATATATATATATATATGTATATATATATATATATATATAACAGAAATACTTTATTTACAAGAGGGCAATTTGTTTCACAGTTTAAAATCATATAGCTTAGTGACTTCAAGAGGAACACAGACTTTTACATGTTGTCGTGAGGAGTTATAAAGGTTAATGAATGATAGATAACCGACACACGACCTCAGAAGCAGACATGTGACAAATTAAAGCAAAACTCTGAATGAATGAGTGAAGAAACCTTTTGAGCGCTCACTCTTTTATGCTGTGGGGGGGACTCTTGGCTTTAATCACCTCTATCCTCTGAAGAAACATTTCTATCTTGATGGGAGTGGTGGGGTTTGATGAGTATGAAAATGATGTGAATCAAATGCGATGGCTGCAGCAGTCGTTAGATCTCACAGGGTAAAGTCAACCCAGTATTATCAGTGTAATCAGTATTATATTGAGCCAGAATGAAATGTCTGCAGTTAACAAATCACTCATACGTTCATATTTGTGAGTGCCATGGCGCTACGTACTATATCGACATTTCTTCAATACATGTCATATCATGTTCACATTACGTGTTTATGACCTGACATTGATATCGGGAGGTGGAGGGGGATGGTGGCGGAGTTACAGGCAGGTAAGCTGCCAAGACAGTGACCCCTGTTCAACATTTGAAAGCATGAATATTTTTAAGGAGACTTAGGGACAATTTCTAGCTGTGTTTGTGGCGACCAAAGCAGGTATTTTAAGCCAAAACGTGATCTTTTCTCAACTTTTCCTGGCCAAATGGCTTTTGTGCCTAAACCTAACCATAAAAATCACCTCAGACACATTTTAAAGGCAAATGCTGGAAACAAGAGACGTTTCCCAAACCCAATTCTATGATTTAAGATATCAAACCAAGATAAATAGTTGTTCGTCTTTGCATAAAACCAGACCCCTCTTCCCCATCCTCACCTTGCCCATGAATTGCTTTCTGTAGATCTTGGCGGTGCTGTTTGTCTCCAGTTTGATGTGGGAGGCAGAACCGGGGGGTTGATCAGCCTCTGGTGCATCTTTAGGCTCATGATTGGTCCCCTCGATCCAGTAGCCTCCAAACTGGGGCAGCAGGATAAGTGGAAAAGGGCTGGTGCGACCCAGAACCTGACAGGGATGGATGAAGTTATAGTCCATGTGTTGCTTCAAGCAATGCATTGCTTTGGTTTTTGCAAAATTTGTATACTTTGGTTTATAAGTTCAGACTTTTAGCTTTACAGTTTCTGACATATATAAAATACATAGTGTGCAGGGTGAGTTATTCGTGTGGACAGCATATCGTATGTACCTCATGGACGCTGGGATAAGGGATGTAGTCCTCTTCTGTCTGCAGGGAGGGGAAACGAATATGAGTCAAGCTGACAAACAGCCGCTTCTAGTCATACTTTCAGTTTTGGCTCTTTGAGGCAAATAACAATGAGCATAAACACTGTGACAGAATATTAACTACAGTTTCATACAGTTCCACATTTTTCAGAGTTACTTTTCTTATCCTGCGAACATGACAGGGCCACATTAGCCGCCTTTTTGACGAATGCCTTATGTTCTTCCCTGGTGAATACATAGCCCATCTTTTTGTGAGTAAGTAACAGTTATCTGAAGCTTCAATCTGTCATTTGCCAAAAGCTGAAATTTTATAACCTTCAAAGATCGAGCTGAAACCTCTCAGTGGCATGAAAAGAGGGGTAACAACCTTTCACTTTGATGAAGATAATGTTTTGACTCATACTGGATATGCATGTGATGGTGTGAGAGAAGCTCACTATCAGTTACTGGCAGCTAATGCATGCAGTATTATATAAAACAGGTTTCAACATCACATTGGGATGAACACTCCTGACACCATTTTGTGATTTTCATCTGGCAATTTACTTCTTTTGCGAACCCACTTTTCCTCAACTTCAGACAGTGATTTGCTCCATTTCCCAAGACTGCCGCTCAACAACCCCAGCAGAGCACGCCTGAACCTGCTCCATCAGAAGTTACAGGCTATATATGGCTGAAGTGACGAAGACAGTGGGTTTCATCATCCGGGGTCCAAGAATGTCTGTACAAAGTTTAATTGCAATTCATTGAATAGTTGTTGAGATATTTCAGTTCGGGCAAAGTGGTGAACAGACCGGCTCACTATCAGTCTGACACCTCCCTCCACAGTTCTGCTAGCTTGGCTAAAAATGCCGGGTCTAGACAGAAGTTGTTGCCAAAGCCTGGCTGTTTTATTGGTTGCTGAAAAAGCCTGTCCTTTTCAGTTCAGCTCATCATTTGTGCAGTTGCCGACATTAAAGAAGGAAAATAAACCACCAACACGGGCCAAAGAACACTAAAATATACGGCCAAAGTCTGTTCTGTTCTAAAGACAATATAGTGGACTGAGCTTTTGGGTCTGAAAAGTGAAGCCAATCATGAAGTAACTGCATTCTGTATAATGGCCAGGAAAGGGATGACTCTACTGGCTTCAAAACGTCCAAGAGTCCATAAACTATGGGGTGAGATCCGGGAACTTAACTTGCCGACACTGAACCTCTCACATCCAACGCCTTTTGGGCATTGTGTGTTATTTTTATTGGATGACATCTTTCTTTGCTTATTCATGCCAACTTTTTATTTCAACACTATTTTGTATAGGAGCCGTTACACAAGTCTTTTCTTCAAACCCCAAAACCACATTAAACATAACAGATCCTCACCAAGGTTGCTGATTTTTGTCACAGCAACAAATGCTCTTATGTTCTTCCCTCAGCTGATAACCATCTATTTCGTGCCCTTTCTGACTTGACCTCAAGCATCCTGCTGAGAGTCTCCCTCAGCCTTCAATGCCAGCCGCAGCAGCCTGTCTAGGTAATAGGACGGCTCAGGATTTTGCAGTCTTAGTCCCTGTTGAGTTCCGAACTCAGCCGGTGAGCATCCTAAAGCCTGTCTGACAGCAGATAAGGAAAAGGTTTATAACTCTGCCATTACGGATGCTTTACCAGGCCGTGGTCTACGAGGAGACGAGAGGATTTGCGACTCACTTTGAGGGGGGGAGGGAGGGGACATCTTTGCTCATCCATTCTGCAACCCTGTAGAGACAGAGGGGAAAAAAAAGTGATAGGCTACAGGTGAAATATATCAAACATGTGTGAAGATAAAAGGCAAAGAGACACCGACATGGAACATTTGTGATTGTCCAGTTCCATTAAATTTATGGCGCTGCAGCATAGTGTGAGATAATTCAGTGTGACAATAATTCACGTTTACATAACACAAGCTCAATCACCAGATGGGCCACAGAAAGAGGAAGTAAAGACAAGAGATAGCGGGTGAGAAAGATAAGCAGAGGTCTCTGAGAACAAGGTGTTTCCACTGAGCTACTGCAGATATTTGTTTTCCCGTATCACTGTCAATTTTAGTTGATTCCTGAATTTGCGTGGATCTTATAGTTTGGTAAATGTGCAGACAGATATTTTGCATGAATTTGAGCGTAAATTATACAGGCTGCTTTCTTTATTTTTTTAGTTTTAATATACCCAACTTGTTAAAAACATGACACTAATCAATTACTCATGCTAAAAATGTGTTTTTTCTGGATTATTTCTAGTTCAATATTGCGATATTCAAGATAACCGTGATATCATGTTAATAATACACATATGATGATATCGTCTGAATAATCCAGCGAAGATGTTCCGACCTTGTGCATTTTCGTTTATGAGTTCATCTGGTTGCCTTTTCACTAGTCATTGATTAGTTGATAGTAATTTTTGCTTTTGTACACTTATTTTACAGTTATGGTTACAGACTCTCTCCACCTCCCTCAGCTCTTATTTTGAAGGATTTTGACAAGACACACAGTACAAAAAAGTTAAAGATAGATTTGATCGCTAGCATTTTGTTTAAAAAACTTCCATAGATATTTCAATAATATTATTATCGTGAATTCATCTGGCCACGATAATCGTGTAGTGAAAATCTGATTTTGTGACAGCCCTAGTTCAAAAAGTCATGTCTATTTGAATTTTTTACTGGAAAAATCCAAGATGGACACCAAACTGACCCTTGGGACAATAAAGATTTGTTTGCTAGATACCTTGACCAACACCATTAACCGTAATTCCTTTCTTTTAAAACTGCAATTCCACTTAGGGGCCAAAAAGTGCCAAAAAAAAAGGGCTTTTCATCTCCTCCATCTATTCTTATTCTGCTGACTCTGCTGGCAGATCCCAAAGCACAGAGAGAGATGAGTAACGCAGCATTCCTGATCAGTGGCCCCTTTGCATAGAAAACCCTGCAGCATGATTTGAAATGTATCAAATATGACGTTTTTTTTAAGGACTAAGGAAGATGAATCAAATGGAAATTAGAAATGCTTTCATTAAATTCATTCTTTGAAGACAAGTCCACTGCTTCCCCCTCCCTCTTTCCCTTTATGTTGAAGAGTATGCATTACTAATAATTGAATAGCTACTGTTGCATCTTGGCAGTGCTGCTTCTGTGCCGTCCAAGTAATAAATTAAGTTCGAATCCCTCCAAAAAATCTCCAAATTAGGTCAGGAAGACTTTACGGTTAAACTTAATGCATAACTAATAGGTATCTTCATGCCCAGGAAGCGTGCTTTGTACACATGTGATTCTTATTGGTTCCAGCAGTGTAACTTTGGGAAATGGTTGTTGTTTAAGTGTTTTACACATTCAAACCCTACATAATGTTTTAGAGCAATATCCTGTGCCTTAATCAAAGATATAATCATGGTAAACTTTCCAGATTCAAATGGTGCTTCTAGTGTTTACGGTTAAGTTGACCTTGACACAGCAATGCCAAAGGGAAAAGGTCAGTTTTATACTGTCTTTGACCACTTAAGACAGTAAAAAATGTCTTTTGTCGTACATGAATTAAACTCAAAAGTCAGATCGAATTATCTGTTCATCTGTGTGGATCTCATTCCACCAGAGCTTATTCAGAACCTACTGTTCTTGCTTCTAGTTCATGTGAAGAGATGAACATCACCGGCTACACAACAAACGACATCCTACAAATCCATCTAGGCATAGTGGAAAACATAACAACATTTCACACATCTGGTGACGCAGAAACAACTACACAGCTGTGAAGAGAAAACACAAAGGTTCTGTTCAGCACATTCAGAAGCATCAGGTTTCTAAAGGCAGCCTCGGGGCTGTCACTGCTGTAAATATATATATATATATAAACACATAAATAGCAACGAGAAGGATACATGGACACGCACATAAAAGTGTTGCAGTGGCAAGGTTGTGATCTTGAATACAAAAATAGCAGGAAAAGCAGAGTCTCGAAACAGAGGTGAAGTTTTATGTCCGAAGCGAGCGAAATTCTGAGGATGTACTTTGATTAAAAGGAAGGACGGACGAGTTTGTGTGGCGAGTACAAAAGGCAGAGCCCGGGGACCGCTCACAATACCTGCATCCTCTCGATCATGGCAAACAGGTCCGAGGTCTGGGGAAGAGAGATGACACAGATCCAAAAAGGGACATGGGTTTGTCAGTTGTGTTGATATGCCTTCCCTGCTGTCCTCACTCATCCTTCATCTCTGCCCATTGTGAAAACTGGCTGTGCAGTCTCAAGACC
Source organism: Pagrus major (assembly GCF_040436345.1). Taxonomy (NCBI): domain Eukaryota; kingdom Metazoa; phylum Chordata; class Actinopteri; order Spariformes; family Sparidae; genus Pagrus; species Pagrus major. Next base: position 10,023,874 of record NC_133220.1, read on the forward strand.
TCCTCCTGGAATCTCTGACACCTCCTCATTGTTTAGTTCACTATGACAGCAATCCCTAATGCTTCCCTAACCCCACTTGACATTAGTCTCACTGAGGATGCGCTCTCCAGGAGAATCGTTCTCCCGTGCTTGAAGACAAACACACTGTAAACAAGTAACTCTGATGGGAAAATGAACCGCAAAGCTCAACAGTGCTCCTCTCTGTTGCTACAGCCAACAGCTCTTCTGACTGCGTGCAACGGCCAAATCAGCTAGAAGACACTGATTATGGTGTGAAGCACGGAGGCTCATTAATGTGTGAATGAGACGCACTACCAACCTATCAAGTGAGAGGCAGATAGGGAGTGTACAGGGAGGGATAAAAAATAAATTGACGCAGGTGATCTGGTTTCCCGTCAACCCAGTCGCCAGAATAAATGTCGGCAATGTCTGTTTCTGTAAACCATGGATATGTTGACACTTTATATTAGTTTATGTTTCAATTTTATGGTTCATAGCTCACTTTTCAATTTCATGTTGTGACAAGGCTGTGCTTATGGTCTGGTTAGGTTTAGGCTTCTCTCCCACAGAAACACTGCTCCTGAAACGCCTCGCCAGTAGTCCCGCCTATAATACTGTGACTTTGTGACATCACACTACCTCAACATGTCACACATTTGCATCATGTCTAGTGGCTAGTTTAGCACTTGAGAATTGATTTAGCACAGCTGCTCTGTTGTTGTTTTTAGTGGTGCTGGGTCAGGCGTGTGTGAGTTGACCAATCAGAGGAGACTGGGTATTCAGGAGGGGGGAGGCCTTAAAGAGACAGGAGCTAAAAATGCTAGTGAGCTGCTTAGGTCGCCATGACTTCTTGTCAAAGTATCAGTTTTTTTGCCGACACAAAAACAGCTGGAAATTGTCTTGGTTTGGTCATAAACATGTCATGTGTATGTGATATGACATGTTTTGTAGAAATGTCAATATGGTGTGAATGACACGTACAAATGTGAACATATCGGTGGTTTACAGAAACGTTCTGGAGTCTGGGCTGGTATAATTTTGCTGTTTTTTTTAATCAATGTGTGTTCAGGTGGAATACTGATAACAGCACTGCTCATTAGAAGAAGAGGCTTCAATCCAGCTGCTGGATCTATAATTATACACCTCGACCATGCACTGCCACAGAACATAATTCAGTCTTTTGTCCAATTAGTAGAGATACTGGCGCAGGTTAAAGTATCCTCAGGGAGGCATTTCTCATCTCCACAGTCCAAGTTATGGATTTAAACAGCTCCAACCTGAGATGAAGAGGATCACAGCTGGCCTGACGGCACTGCTTGTTGCGGGTTGAGCCCTCTGTTCACCATGTAACACAAGTGGACTGAAGTGCCAAGCTGATGTTTCCACATGACAGCTTAAATTTACTGAGGGGCACTGCAGGGCTCGCAAAACACACTCACACACGCAAGCACACACACACACATTTGCGTGCAAATACACATTTTCACACATGCATGTACTAAAACATGCTCGTAAACGTACACATATCACCACCCATGAAAGCACACCCACACACACACCTGACCCTGACATAGTAAAGCCCAAGGTGTAGCCTCAGTCTATTGTTGCATGTGAAAATAAACACTGACATATGATATTCAGGGAGATACCGCTCTACTAACTGTAAAACAAACATCAACAAGCATTGTCTTATGCTGACCAGATTATCAGTGAACCAAACACACAGTGAAATTTCTCCTGAGAAGGGAAAGGAAGCTATGTACTCCTGTGTTGTGGAGTTTGAGTGCAGCAGACTGTGAACCATAGCTATGTAGGCATATTTCCTCATACAAATAGAACCATTACAGAATTTTATAATTGTATTATCCATGTTATTATCAGGTTAAAACTTAAAAAAAGCATGTTCAATGAAAAAAAAGCATGCATCAATGGTTGACTGTCTGTATGGGGCTAAAAAGCAGATCCCAGGGCAGTGAAGCATGTATCTATCTGTACAATGCACAAAAACGTACTGTTCTGCAGCTCCACACACAGCTATCTCTGTCTCTAAGCTACCTTAAGAATTAAACAAGCAACAACAACTGGAGCGAAAAGAATCTCTCACTTCCAGCAAGTGAAAAATACTCACATCGCTGAGGCATCGTCTCTTGAGAAAAGGCTTACTGGGGGGACTGTTGAGCAGTCCATCCAATAAGGCATTCTTAGCTATCCTGAGCTCAGTCATCATTCCACGAGTACGAACGCAGGCGGCGAGCTGACAAGAGCGAGGGTGTTGATGTCACTGTCAGCCACGAGGAGAAAGGCGAGATTGACAAAGACACTTCGCACTCACTGTCGCTCAGTCAGTAAACTAGGAGAGAAAACTTGATAGCTGTCCATCAGAATCCATACGTAAGTGTGTGGCAAAAGCACATACTGTAATGTGAGATTTCCTTTCCTTCCCTTTTTTTTTATGTCCCCCACCCTCCCATTGACACACAGCTGTTCAGTAGGAAGTCGCACGAAGGGTGGAACAATGTTTCTCCCCTCCCTGTGAGCTCTGCACAGCTATCTTCTCTTTTCAATGCAAACACACACACACACACACACACACATACACACACATCACACTATGAGACTATTCTCTTCCTCTTTTCTTTCATCTCATATTTCTCAAGCCTCCCTGTCAGAAACACTTCTTCTCTGCTTCACACAGACAGACATACATGAAAATGAAAACAGGTCAGTGTAGCCATTTGTTTTACCTCTATAGTGATTCAGGTCAAACCTAGAAACTTCAATATATTTTGCAGTTTATGTTGTCTCAGCACATGCTGAGAAGTAGGTTAATTATACCTCCAGTGCTCATATAAATTTAAAGAGCTGCTATGAGCTTTCGTTATGCTTTTATTTCTGTACAAGCAACAAGGAAGATGTTAAACTTGTTTGTTCCCGTGTCAATCAAGCTGTTAAATAAGGTCAGATAAGTTCAGGTGACTTGCGTTTGCTTGTTTTGTATAGGTTAGTAATTTTCCTACTACAATTTTAGCACTTTTTTGCACCCCGGCACTTTGTATGATATAGATGTGCACATCTATTGTATGTGATTGTGTGTAATTTTATGTTCTGTGTTACTTATGGCTGCAGCATGGGCGAATGGCCCAGAACAAATTTCCCACATTGTGGGACAATAAAGTTAATCTTGAATCTTGAACAATTTTCTTGCTGACGTATGTTTACGATAAATTCTGAAGGGGGAACTTCCGGTACTGTTAAACCTAGGCCCTATAACTGAAGTGAGTAAATGATTCATACTTCCCAAAAGTTTCGTAATTGATCCAGTAGACTGCCTCACCTGGCAGCCTCAGCATGACTCCAGTGTAATTCTTTGGGGCAACTATGACTGTCAAAGTGTCGTCCTCTAATAGTGCTTGTTGTTGCCAGTGACTGGCATTCTGTGGTGTCTTCAGCTCTGTTTCCCTCCTGTGTTCTTGTGCTCCTTACCAGCCTGCCTTTCCCTCCACACCTGTCTTGCATCTGTCTCATTATCCCTTCCTTGTTCCTAGTGTTTTCCACTCATTACCCTCACCTGCGTTTCTCTGCCTCACTCCACCTGCACCTCATCCCCTCGTTAGTCTGTTGAGTTTCCCTAATCCTGCCGCTTTTGCCTGTTCCTGCCGTTGATCCTGAATAAACTTCATCCGCTGATGTTCCCGCCTACCGTCTCATGCATTTGGGTCCAACTTCTTTGATCTCAGCGAGACAGTCAGAGAGTTAGAGAGAGGAGTTTGGAGTTTAGGATCTGCCAGCAAGTAATTATTTCCAGAGTCATGGCTGACTATGAGGCAAAGATGAAGCAAAAACTGTAACTACACCTCCTGAGATTTCAGAGGGAGACCTCTCCTTGAACATGACTTGTGTTTCTGGTTAGAAGAAGGATCTTGTTATCAGACACTTTTAATAACCTCAGCCTGTTAGTGGCAAAAAAAAAAACTTTTAACAGACATAACTTTGACAGTCGAAGTTGCCCCAAAAGATTACATTGCAGCCATTGCAGCCGTGTTGCGGCTGACAGTTGAGGCAATCTACTGGACCGATTCCATAACTTTCGTTAAATATGAATCAGTTACACACCAAAACATGTAAATATAGGACCCAGGTTTAAAAATACCAGAATTCCCCTTTAATGCCATTAAGAAGCCATCATAAATATTGAAACAAGTGGTGCACTCTGTGGACTCTACATGTGAATGCATCAGGCACTTTCCACTGCATCATGCTCTTGGTTAGAAAGCATCAATTTGAAAATGTTAACACATCCACCAGGGAAGATGTGTGAGATAGGAAGGCAGCCCAGTTCCCTTCATGTGTAGATGCCACAGCCTGATGGAGGACTTATCCAACCTCAGCACCTCCCGAATCATCTGTGCATAGCTAAACACTCGTTCGACATGAGAGCATAAGAGATAGTGAAAGACAGAGGAGGAAGAGGAGCGATAAAAAAGCCGAGGGAGGCATTGTGGGACTGCTGTCGTTCTGTGAAGTCTTTTCTGTGCGGCTTTCTCCATCAGATATCAACAAACACTGACCTACTTCTAAAAAGAAAAAAAAAATACACTGCTGAAAGCTTTCAAGGGGACAGATAATCCCCATATATGTTAAGCGTTTTTCATTTTGCAATGGAAGATAAACACAGTCAGCTAACTGCCTGCATTGATTTCCCTTGAGGAAAATCGATGGAAGGTACACACAATTCGGAGAGGTAACATTGTTTGAATGGAAAGTGCATAAAATGTGGATTTTATAAATACAGAAGTAGCTCTCAGTAGAGTGATACTGCACCATAAAGGGTCAGCCGTTTAAACACTGCCTCGCCCCGCGGTTACTTTCATTACTGGCGATCTGTTTACTCGGGTCCGAGCTGGCATTAGCTGAATGCCAAACTAGGATTTGAGAACATCCACAGAGGACAGCTGAATACTAATTAAGCTTGCCTGATGATCATGTACAATTGTTACATGAATGCAAAATGTGAGGGAGGTATTAATTACTATTCACGCTGACACTATGAGAGCTGACATTGTTTCAGTTGTAAAGCATACTGATTGTGAAAGCGGCGCTGGTGAGCGCGACATTTCAGCTCGAGCTCAAGCTGTTGCAGCGGAGCCCTGCTTGGATTTGGTGGCTCCAGTATGGGGTGTGATCTTATGTACAATATGCACTGAAGAAGATCAGCAACAGACAAGTGAAAGGAATCGCAGGTTTCACTTGGAAGTGTCTCAGCTGGACTTTCAGACTTCTTGTCCTTCAGTCTTTTAAGCCGCTCACATTTCGTATGCTGCACTCCGAGACAATATGGAGCCTCTGCCGTGAATTCACTATAACTGCTTGAATGCCTGAGGGGTTGAGAGCTACACATCTCGCTCTTCTCTGACTTGATTACCAGAAACTGTGTGTGTGTGTGTGCCGAAGAGAGAGGGAGTGCATGAGTGAGTGAGTAAATGGCTGAGTGATCGACTGATCCATTGATCGACTGACTGACTTGGATGAATGGCTAAGTGACAGTATGTGAGTGAATACATATGAGGGACATTAATATCCATGAAAAATGCACTTGGACCTTCATTCTGCAAGCTGAGGAGAAACACTGTGATTCCAGCTAACAACCAGAGCCACATTTGAATTTCGACAGACAAATTGTCAATGATTTGTATCCAAAGCCATATCCCCACGCCTGCTCACTCCCCCACCCTCCATTTATGCTCTGTGGGTTAGCCGCATCCTCAAAGGCAATACAGTAAAATGGGAAACTAAACTTCAAAGAGAGTCAATCAATGGGCACAGAAGCCTATCATTTCAGCCAGAGAAAATCCATAGGGGTCCATTCATCAGGTCTAACTCCAAAGACGTGTCTGACCTTGCTTTGGCCACCGGGGCCTGGGGGACACAAATCTAGCTCACATGGATGGCCCCCTCCACCCCATCAGCGCCTCAGACGAGCTAGCTGATTGCCACAGAGGTTGAGGTCTGCAGAGCTGCTGCTGAGTTTTCTGCACGCTGAAGCAGATCTCTTACTGCCTTCACTCTGACAAAAGCAGTGAACAGTCACTTAAGACACAGAGGCACTGTAACCCTCCCTGTAACACAGCACATCTCTTGCATTTTGATGAACATCTACTGGGTATTAGTATGTGTAATGCATTACTATGACTAACTGCCTTATCACGGACTTAGGGAAGGAAAAACCTTGAACTTTTGGCATAAATCTGATGGATCCATTAGTACCCTCTATTACTACTTGAAGAGGTGGGTATGAATAGAAGAGTACACCACCAATTCAGCACTTATACAGGTCATATAAACAGCGGTCACACACACAGTCCAGGTTCATGAAATAGCCACCCTCCTGAAAAATCGATCTGTCATTAGCCATTTAAACAGCATAGTAGGAATATTACCTTTTTTTCAGACTAAGGGCAAAAAATGCACAAATAGGTTGAAGCAGCCGAACCAAAGATTTTATCTTTTTAATTCCAAGCATTCCTCTTTCTTGTTAAAACCTGGTGCCGACATAACCCTCAAGGCAACTTGACCATTAAGAGTTAAATCAGACTGAGGTGTGTTGTGCCAGAGGCAGCTCCGCTTGTTAGCCTCGAGCACAGATGAGGAGTGGGCTGCAGGGGTCTTGTAAGCCCAGTTCTATTTAACTCCAAAGCCACAGATACATTTCAGTTTTGAACTCAGGCGATTTATCAGACTTTGTGAAGCTCTGTCTGGAGCCGCAAGGCTTTATACAAAACTTTCATGTGCTAGTAGTACTCCCCAAGCATGTAAACAATTTGAATGTGGGAATATTTGTGATAATCAGACATGAAGCAAATGTGTGGATCAATCGGTGAGATATAGCACTCCTCAGTAAGATTTACTTAATCTGAAGTATATCTCTGATCAAGGCTCTGCTATGTGAGTTCTGTTGTACTCAGAAACACTTGGCTGAATTACTTAAGAAGCTTTTAACTTTAACCACTGGCAATTTCTAGAGCAATGAAACTATAAAACGTTGCCGTCTTGTTTAACCACTTGGCTTTAACAACCCTACTGTGTGCAACCTATAACCCTGTGTACGTACTGGAGGAAATAACCACTACAGACACTGAATCCACCGGCACTTGCAACATACAGCAAGTAAATAGAAATCTCACTGGTTTCCATATAATTTGTGGCATTATAAAAAAATCAGGTCTATGATTTGACGCTTCTCACATGAAGACTTGGAAATGTTTCCCCCGCAAATCTATTCTGTGCAGCTCCTTATTAATCCCTTGCTAATTGTATTTCCACTGCATGCGTGACAAAAATAATATCAATGTGCCCCCTATGGTATGTACTGAGAGGAACAACTGCTGCAGATCTATATTCGTCTCAGAAGCCTGTGACAGAGGGCACAAACTCTTCTGTCAAAAGAGACAACAGCCTGCCAACGGACACCCGGGCTGGGGGGGCATTAGAGGAACCTTTCACCTGAGTGTAACGGCTAAAGGATTATGATGAGCCAAAAAAGAAGGAGGAAAACAGAGAAGTAGGGGATTCAAATACAGACTGGTAACACTATTTTAGCGTTATGTGTAACTCCTTGTACTGGGCTCACAAGCGCCAAATACTGATCCGACCTGTGGCTTTGAAAGGTTAGGCTGACGTTATTCTTTATTTCTGTACTGTCAACAAATCCCATGAAATCTCAATTCTTTTTTAATTCCCCACTAGATGTCTGTGGCACTCGTTCCGACTGAAGGCATACATTTAAAAAACAAATATATTACTTTATATTCTTTTAGAAAAGCCAGGTTAAAGCTACCACTTTAGCCACACATTAAAACTGACTCATAAACACTTACACTGCCACGTATGGTGACATGTCCGTTCATGAATAATCACTGACAGTCAGGCTCACTGATGTGTGAATAGTTTTTGAACAGCAGTGAACAGTCAACAACAGTGCCATAATGTTAGCAAGATAACTTATTGTTGGTTTTGGCCTATTCGTGGAATTTGTTAACAATTGAAAAGGAAAATATATCATCAGACTTACCCTTTAAATGAACAACTTTAATAAAGAATATGGATCACTGCGAATAACTGCCATCCATTTTTTTCTACATAATCCCCCATTTGTCAAGTTTAATATACTTGACAGACCTTGACCATCCATCCATCCATCCATCCATCCATCCATCCATTGGATGGATGTTGCCGTAACTAGCTTTTCAAGATGGCAGACACACATGTGCAGGTGCTTCTCCGGCTGCAGCCCAGCCTGCATAATAAAATGCTGGCAGGTAACATTTCTGCAAACCACAGATATGTGCAAATTTGTATGTGTCATACGTACAATATTGAAATTCTACAACACTTGTCATATCACGTTCAGATTACATGCATATTAGCTTATTTCATGTCCGTAGGTGGACAGGATGGTGATGTAGTCACATGAATGTGGCAAGGACACCAAGCCAGTGTGTTTAGCAAGATGCTGGGACCTGTCCAGACTGCTTTAGGCAATCTTTTCCAAACACTTGCTAAGTGGTTTTGGTACCTAAACCTAACCAGATCATAACCACAGTGTACGTTGTCACAACATTAAATGGAAAATTGAATGTTAGGAAATGTAAAGTTGCAACATATCCGTGGTTTGCAGATATGTACATTGCTGACATTTATTTTGGCGATTGGGTTTCAGACCATAGGCTCCTGACCATTGTTTTAAGACTTGAAAAATGAATCCTGGATTATACATGTGCTTTTACTGCGAGGTCATGTCAAAATGTCTGCTGTAAAAATGATCAATTGTGTGAAAAAAGTTAATTCTTTGATTTCAGGCATGTTAAGTCAGATCAGAGTCTTGGCACTCGCTCAGTATCTGATTCCAGCAACTGTACCCTTAACAGAGACGAGAGCCGCAGCAAGTCGAAGTCTTGTGTTACCTTTGAAAGCACGGGAAGAGGAAATGGAGGGTGGGAGTGTGCTCGCGAGGGCTCTACTTCATCAGAGATACGAGGAATCCTTCCATCTTGTTTCCTGTGAGTCAGAGAGGACGGAGGGGTGGGTGGGTAGAGAGAGACAGAGAGAGAGAGAGGGAGAAAAGAAAGACAGAGTTTATGGCTTGCCTTGAGCTGAGTTTCTCATTTAAGCAGTTAAGAGCACAGCAAAACGTCTGGAACACAATTGAATCTCATCAAAGGCGATCACTCAACATCACTACCGTGAGGAGTATCAAAATTATGCCACCATCCTGAGGGTTTTTCTTTATTCAGGAGTAAGGCTTGTGTCATTTGTCTGTTCAGTTTTCTGCCCTCGCACCAGTGAGTTTGAAAAGCAACTTGATGAGTGCGATTGGGAGAGATTGCGAAACACTACAGATCAGCTGCACAGAGGAACAGAGAAGTGTAGAATCAAGGGAGAACAAAGTGAAAATTGATACAAGCGGAGGAAGAAAGGACCCTCAGCTTTCATCTCTTAACCCGCCACCCTCGCCTCTCTGTCTCTGTTCCTCCCGGCCCCCTTCTCTCTTCTCCTCTCCTCTCTTCTCTTCTCTGTGTGATTGGAGTGAATTATTCTGACCAGGATTCTGGTCACAGCATATTACTTCACACTTTGTCTCACACAACAGCCATTTGCGAGAACTGGCAGCCCGTCTGTGCATGCAACCTGTTCACAGACCTGCAGCAGAGGGCATTTGGAAGCAACACGGCTTTGCAGCAAAAAGAGACACAGAACAATAGCACAATCTGATTTCTGGTTGAGAATGGAGTGAGAATTTGGTGGAGGCATAAACGCTCACACATATTTCATCCATTCTGCCGTCTTGGCACACACCACCATGATTTAAAAGGTGGGGAGGCTGGAATAAGATCATTTGCAGAGCAGACTCTCTCCTGCACACAGTGCATTACTAGACATTGCAGCTGTCTCTATTAAAAAATGCCTTGCCTATTACAACCGGGGAGAATCTGTAAGTCTGAGTAAACAGAGCTGCTCTTTTATGACAACAGACCGCTGACCTGGAGTTGAGGTTAGACAATCTATTTGTACCAAAGCACAGGAACACTGCTCTTTGTTGCCTCTGATCTCTGCTGAATCCTGGGAAATGACTGAATGAGGCTGTCAGATCTTTCCTGCAGCATCCTCAGCTTCTCAGAACTGACATTCCTCCAGAGAGTGAACTTTGTTACGTCTTTCATTCGGTGCAGCTGGAACACAATGAAAATATGATGTCAAATGCTGCTTCCAGGCAAGAGCGAGGCATTAAAATCTGCCTACAAAGGACAGGCTTACTGAGCTTGTTCAGTCACAAATCTGCCGTTTGCAGACTGAGATGACACCTTGTTTAACCGTCCCATGGGAAGAGAAAGTGTAGCAAGGTACATAACGACACATACAAAAGACTTCCTTTGAATTCATGGTTCTTTGATCATGTTTTACTCTTTGCACAGTTGATGTTACGGTATTGTAAAAAGTTTTTATTATTATTATTATTATTGTTATAAAGCAGGCCTCGGTGCTTTATAGGCCAAATACGCATGATTTGATATTGCTGCGTTGATGTTGTTCCGGGGAAGATGTCATAGCATTTCAACTCGATGATAGAGAGACCAGAGACCAGAAAAATACTCACATGTGAGAACTGATCCTCTGAAACATGCGTTAAATGATGTGAAAGGGTATATTTTAACATGTTCTCACTCCCAACTAATCAAATATGGCAGCTTGGTCAGTGGCCTTAAGCTTCAAACTATGATGCTCTACTCCAGCATCAGTTTTGGACGTGAAGGGCAGCAACACTAACACAACCATATCAGCAAGACCATATAAATACTGTTAAAGTATCAAAATGCTCAATCCACAGAAAAATGCGTACAGTCTGTATTTAGAAACCTCACCTTCAAGGTTGTGATGTCACAACTATACAGTCACTGCCCACAGCTACACCCCCAATACGGCCGTGGTTGCCAAAACATCAGCAGAGATGATGTGGCCGTGCCTTCTCAGGCCTGTGAGAACTGACCAATCAGAGCAGACTGGACCTTTAGGGAGGGGGGGCCTTAAAATTGTTGTAAACGTTGTCCTCTCCGTTTTGCAATTAGCAGTCCACTCCCTCCTCTATACATCAACACATGAACATGCTGCAGTAAACACCAGACAAGCAAACAGGAGGCCCACCTCTTTATGGAGTTTTTTTCCCTGATTGAATAAAGTGAGCAGGGATACCAGAACATTTCTTTACTCTTTTACTGCATGAGCGGGAGGAGGAGAGACATGGGTTACAGATCAGACACTCAGTATGAGAAAAATGATGCGTTTTTGAACATTAAAGCATGTAAACATTATCTAACAGACCGCCAAAATAAAAGTATGACCCTGAAAACGATCATTAAAATGGGACCTTTAAGTCACCTGCCCACTGCCTCAGCGGGCAGACAGCTAACCCAAACCCTCCGTGTGGGACTAACCATATCCAGACTGAAAGGCAAAGCACAAAGGTGCAAATCAATCTTGATTAGGAAGACTCGACAGACAGAAAGATGAAGGCTGTCTGACAGCCTGCCACTTTCACTACCGATGGCAAGCTTGGTGGCTCTCATCACAGAAGACGAATATATTTTCTGTGCTACGTGTGAGTGTGTGCGTATTTGTGTGTGTGGGCCTGTTTATACCGTCACCGCATTAATTTACACGGCAGATAACAGAAATATCTGGCGAAAGGGTAAATGTTAAGTTTGACTCAGGGAGAGATTTGACGCTGGCATATTCTGACGACCACGGCGAGCACACGTTATCAAAATACCACCATCCTGACACATGACACGATGATACTGTATGGATATGGTTACTAACGCTCGAATCAAAGTCAAATATTTAGTAATTCAACATCTGCTGCAAATGCCCTGAGATGCACCTGTGTAGCAGATAAATTATTAGCAGCGTGAAGAAGAAAAGAACTACTGGCAGTGGTTACAAAGATTTATTTCTCAATTCAAAAGGTGGAAATCTATCATTCTTTAATGGCTGATTAAAAGTGGAGTTGAGTTTGTGAATCCTGGTAAAAAATTATGTTCTATTATTCAATATTTACCTACTCCAGCATATTCTTTAAAGTCAAACAGGGTGACAAGTCCCATAAAGCTTTTGTTTTATCAGTAATTTCCCCCCTTTCTGTCCTTTTTGAATCACCAGCTCTCACTGCACCATGGCCTGGAGGCATTCCTAATTGGAATTCAGCCATTATTATTTTTAATGGTATCACTTATATCAAAACAGCAACTAATATGCACTAGAAAGCCCTAGTGTGTTAATAAGCTTATGTATATTGCAGCAGAGGCACACATATTTTCCCTTTCCCTCCTGAACTAGACTTATATAGATAACCAACTGTGGCGTGTCCTAATGAGCTCTGGACCTGGTGACTGGCACAGGTCAGTCCCGTGCACAGCAGCAGCCAGGTGGCAGGGTCGCCGTGTCACGACGGCAGGATGATTGGCACCGCCTTTAACAATGAGTTGGGCTGCTGCCCATTGTCAAGCGGCTCACACATGACGCAAGGTGAAAGGTTCATTCTTCAGTCACATCTGATTAACTAGTTGCAGTCGTGTGGATGCAGAGAGCCAGAAGAGACGTCGAGAAATGATACGAAAAGATAAGTGTTTATCTGCTTTGATGGACTGAGTACGTGGTCACTGCTATTGTGGTTTATTTTGTCTGGTTTAGGTTTAGATTCTAGCACATTTTGCTCTGCGGTAGACCCAATGTGCACAAAGCTGTTTCCTATTTCTCTCTCCACATATTATGGTCAAATTTCTTCTTCCAGCTGCAGCTGTATAAACGTGTGTCACCTAGCAACATTACCTATCCCTTGAAAATGATTACCTAACTCCTTTTAAAGGAATGTGCCGTTTTCAGGAGACTATTCAGGAGTTAATGCTTCAAAAGATGACCTCCAAGTGTTCAACCATATCATTTTATCCTCTGCTGTAATACTTGTACCATAGAATACACCGATGAAAGATACTAGACAACTATAATCATCCAAGGTTAGGTCGACCAACTTACACTTCTGCACTGATGGATTGTAAAAGCAGTAAAGTCTTTTTCTGAAAAAATGGCCAAACTGGCATTCTCCACCAAGCCCCTTCTATTCGAGACTACGATGGTTTTCATGATAGAATCGTGTCCCTATGTTTATTTCTCTCAAAAGAAAGTTACTGAAATAATTCTGAAAATAAATCTGCCAATTAATCCTGTGTGTTGCCAGCGGCTGCCTCCACAGTCTGCTGGGTTGTGAGCTCTAATAAGAATCCCAGCTTCCTGAAGTCCAATGACAGTTCAGGCTGGGCAGCACCTGCAAATACAAATGAGCTGGGCAACGCCGGATGCTCCGCAAACAGAATTTAAAACATACATTTGAGTAGGACGGTTCTGTGGTTTGTCGTGGAGTGAAGAGGTTTAAAGGGTAACTCCACATCACCGTGACCAGTGACATCACCGAAGGCAGTTTATCAGATTACATGCAGCTTCTTCTGAAATAGCAAAAGGCTTTATACTCCTTTGCATTAGTACTCCGCAAGACATGTTAACACACTTGAATGTGTACAATTGGTGGAGTTACCCTTTAAGGTCAGTCGGATATGAATCATCACCATATGTATCAACTACACAATCTGCTGACTGATCAAATATGTGTTTCCTCTGGTGGTGGGTGTTGTAACTTTTGGACTATAGACTTCATATCCTGTAAGTGACATATTTGGTTTCCTGAAAAAGCTTAAAAAACAGTAAAATAATATTTTCACTGACTATATGAGGGGGAAAAAAACAGCAACAGACGTGTGCCGCATGATATCTACAGTATGGTGTGATGATTAATGCTTAGTCATTACCAAATGGCCTTAGCATGCTGTTGGTCATAGCAAAAGTATTTAGTTCAATTTAAGAGGTGGATATTCAGAGGGTCTGCCATCTAAGCTGATTATAATGTATACATAAATACCTTAGATATCAATAAATGCTTTGACATTGCACCACACAAGCTAACGTACAGATAATAGTATCCGTCGCTGCAGTGGGAATTAGAAAGATCTGTTATGAACCCAAATAATTGAAATGTTTTAAATGAAAACTTACAAGGTTAAACTCAAGACTCATCTCAGAGGCTCATCGGCAAAACTCTACAATGGCTCTGGTAAATACTGTTGACCTCAGGCCACATACTGGCTGATTATGACTACTGCATGTGTGCCAGCTCAACAGATGCACTGGCAGAAAGAAGAAAGCCATGGGCACTACAGGAAGAGTCAGATATCACCGGATTGAGTGCTGGCATGGTGCAGTAACCTCGCCTATTAATGGAGGAGGAAACTCCTTTGCAACAACCAGGCACACGAGCAAAAAGACCTTGGGGCATCATGCATTAATAATGAGATTTCAAGTGCCATCCATTGCTTTGTAACTACAGTATATCTCAAAAGGGTAACGTGATGACTTCTGTATACAAGCAAAACAATCTTAAAACATATGAGTAATAGAGTGCAGCAGGGATGACAGATTTTTCTCGGCCAAATTTTGAGCTGAAGTCAAAAAACAGCCTTGTGATGTAGTTGTTATTTTCAAGATTTGTGAAGACTGAGTAGAGGGCAGTGGATATGGCATCCTCTGGTTCCTTCAACTAAAAAGGAAGGAACCAGAGGATGGTTTTTAAATTTTGGATTACTGAAGAAAATACGCTCTGTGGCAAGCAAAAGTTTTCGATACTTCCATGTTTTTTCATCATCTTCACAAACGAACAACACTTTAAGGATTTTTGAAGTGTTAATGCTATCGTCAGAAGACTTCAACGTCACCGACACAATGCCTTTTACTACACTAACCTATAGACAAATCCGGTGACCAATTTTTGCGTTCTGCCGTCTAGCAGCACCACCATTAGTGGCAGTGATGACTGTGTCTGCTGCTGCTTGCCGACAGTGACAGCAGCATATGTATTTGGCTTGATGACGTTACAGAGCGGCTCCCAGCTACAGATGATGGCGGCCATAAAACCCATTCCCTGGGAGATGAGGGAAACAGAAGTGCAAAAATGCTAACTCATTTCCTGATTTTAGGATCTCCCTAATCCTTTTAAACCCAACGAAATGCCAGTAAGTCAGAATTTAGTTTAGTTCAGAGATCCTGTAATTACAGATTTGACAACATAGGAAGGTTTGTTTAATAGAAACAGATAATTAAAGAAAAGATGCTTTTACTATAATCCCCCCTAACATCATAAATAGCACGAGAAAACAGCATGTTTATCATCTAGTAAAAGTCAATCATTAGCAATACTTTCCTGTCAAGGTTAACTGCAGCCTGTCGGCTCGAACTGCTCTAAAGACTGGGCTGAAAAGACTAAGTGATTCGCCCTTTGTAACCACGACTCTGCTACCTGTGGGACTCTTGCTTTGCTTACAGCTAATTTGCTGGGTGTAAAGCTGTAACTCTATTTTGATAATACTATCAGGGCTTATCATCATCATCTCATCATCATTATCATCAGTCAGTTCCTTTTCTTGATGCCACCAAAAGACAAATCCTATTAAACTGGAGCCGAGCAGAAACTTTGCAGACATGCTGGCCCGTTTTCTTCTTTAAATTTCTGACGTCAATGTAGCTCAACTGAATCTGAGAGCTCAAAGCAATCTGAGACGAAAACATTATTCTCAAATTCATCTCGACTGGAACTGCTCCAGGTTTTTCGCCTCTCAATGGCATTATAGATTCAATTCTCGCTCCGGGCTTTGAGTTTCCTAAGATTCATAAATACCGAGCGAAAATAATATTTGAATCATATTTTTGCTTTAAGAGTAATGTCTTGCTTGGCTGCATCTTTCCCCAGCACCACACAGACATGCACACACACACTGACAGTCCGAGAGAGATAAGTACACATGAACCCCTAAGGTTTGCAGGTCCACTTAGTAGAGAGCAACTAATCTAATCAAGTACAGCAGCTAATGCACAATGAAAGCAGACTCATTTACTGGAGATGACAGTCGGCCGCTTCCTGGGTGAACGAGAGGGAGAAAGGGAGAGGGAGACGGAGAGAAAGTTCAGGGTCTGGAGTGTGAAAGGATGAAGATATCAGGACGGATCAGCTGGAGTTAAAAGACAGGCAGTCTCTTCTTTAGATGCTTGTATCGCATATGTCACTTTCTCTCTCTTATCTGTCCATCCTGTATTGACTTACGCCCTTTTCTCCTCAGTTTATCTATCTTTCAACAGTGCACTCGCTCATCTCTGTCCGTTCTTACCTGTGTTCAGTGCTGCCTCACTTGCAGCTCAGTTTCCTCCCTTCAACAACTTGGTGCTCCTCTATGTATCGCTGCGTCCGTGCGTCTGACTCAGTCCTTCTCTATCCACCAACACCTGCTGTCGGAGCTCAGCCTCTCTCCTGTCAGATGATGCTGAGAGCAGCCCTCCCTCTATCCTCCCTTTCAGTCCGAACCTCCCCTGTTTTTCCTCCCTTCTCCTTCCTCTCTTTGCATGCGTGCAATTAACTGTTTTTATTCTGAGATGAGCACAAACGCTCCACTCTCTCTGTCTCCTGCTCTCCTCTGCTGATGTCTCCCCCTTTGTTCGCTTTCTATCTCCACCTCCCGTCTTTTTTCTCTTGATCTGTCTGTGACAAGAGAGCTGCCCATTCAAGCTGTGGGTGTTGCTTTTGCTTAGCATTTGCCTCAGCGAGTCTGCTTGTTAATCACAGATTCTGCTCATTCAACAGGACAAAAACGCTGTGGCCGGATGTAGGCTTGAAAGCAAAGTTTTCAAAAAAAAAAGGGGGGGACATTACCTCATCTGAGAGGCGACATCAAATCTCTCTATCCTATTATCTGCCTCGCTCTGACAGCTTGTTCCAACATCATAAAACCCCTTCTGCAGAAATTAGCCTAACCATCCCATTGTCCATTTGACACATTAGCAGCAGGCAGTTAGCTGAAAAGCTCTCAAATGCTGCACATTTTTGGAGCACGCTCTCACATAATGGGAAAAATCACTTGCTCAGCCCACAGAGGAATAAACACAGGTCAGTGTTGTCCAGTGTAGCACTGAGTAATCACATTTCCCTAATCCTCATGCATAAGACAGTACGAGGCATCACCACACATTACGTGTACAGGCACAACAAAGCAGTCTCGCATAAAAAGGCATTCACCGAATTTCCAATGCTCCGCAAACACAGTGCAGCAGAAATAAACGTTAAAGCTTGAAATCCCTTTATCACCCAAAATAAGTACAACGTAGGATGTAGATGGAAGCAGCTCACAGACAGGCATGCTCCTAGTCTATGTCCACAACAGATTTCAGATTAACTTTGGCTAAAACATTGTCTTTACATATTTCAAACTGGCAGTAGACAACTTTTTTAACTTTCTCACTTATATGCTTAATCTGAAAAAAAGCACCATCCACGTATAGTTTGGTTCAGTTTAAACCTCACTTTCACGCTATTGCTATTCAGTCTATCACGGGCTTGATTTTTCTCTGAAAAGGAGGACAAATTATGGCACAAAAAGTGTGTCTGCATTGTTTTCCCTGGTCACTATTCCCAGGTAACGCTGGAACAACTACAATAACTGCGGAAACTCTACACTGCAAGAAAACATAATGGCACAAAGGAAGCACATCTGCCTTTGCGAAACCTGAACAGGAAGAGGCATTGTTTTTTGCTGGGTCACTTTCCCCAGGTAACGCTGGAACAAGTGAAATATCTGTGGAAACTCTACACTGCAAAAGAGGACTGAAGACGGAGGGTAAACGGACAGGCATCCACTCGATGAAGAGCACTGCTGTTGCGTCATAGTGTGTTTCCTCTTAACACCGCGACATGAGACGGTTAAAACCGACATTTTTTCTACTAGATCAGGAAGTAATAAGACCTGCATACTTATTAATACAACCGGGTATTTTACTCAGCACTGACATCAGGATTTCAAGGTCAAGTTGAGATTCTCATGGTTGTTTTTTGCTTTGGGCAGTAGCCAGGCAGTTAGCGGTAGCCGCGCTGCTCCTTGTGACAGCAGCCTCAACCATGATACCACAAGGGTTAGGGACGCTTGGGAAATTTGAAAAGTTGTCTTTGCTTTAATAAAATGAACATTTTCCAGCTAATTCTATTACATAAGTTCAAAGTAACGGGTCACATTTAAAGCTGATGTAAGCGTTGTCGTCGTTATGGCTAACTTCCTGTCCGTTTTGCAGTTAGTGATCCCCTCCCTCCTCTCTACATTACCCTTGACCACAGAGAGTAATGCAAATATTTCCTATTATGTTGAGCCAATGTGAATAAATGAAATATCTATGTGTAATTTATTACAGGAGACTGAATAACCCATTTGAAATGCATTACTTTTATGTCTAATGGTTGCTGGATTATTAACACTTGAAAAACACATTTTGTTTAAGTGGAAATTCCCGTTAACTTTATTATATTATAATTTAATAGGCGCAAAAGCTTTATGTATAAGTGTGCATTAATTCATTTTAACCAGACTAAATTATTCACATTCTCTCAGTATGCTTTCACATTATGAAATCAAATTAAATGATTAAATGTACATGTAATTTAAATACTTAAAGTCACTGTTTCAGAGCATGCAGGTGAAGACAAAGCCTCAAAAGATCTAAATGCAATAAAAGACCCGTGACTTTACCAAACGTGCTGCACCTTTCTGGAGACGGCATCAGAGAAGCTCACTCTCCACAATCTTGTACGCATTCTTCCTCGTCCTGAGTCTTTGCTCTGAAGCATCGCCTCTGAAAAACAGATTTAGCTGCTTGCTACAGTTACGGTAACAGTTCTGCTAAGAAGCTGCAGAAGATCCGACGGCAGCAGTGCCAATCGATAACGCAGGCTGCAGGCCCTTGAAACAAACCCATAAGGGGATGTGAGCCAAGCCTTCTGGCGGCATGTTGGCTTGTCCACACCCTTGTGTGTGTATAAAGTTACAGGTAGCCCACAGCTAGCTTCAGCACACACACACAGGGAACACACAAAGCCTGTTTTCTTTTCATTTACTGCTAAAGAAGGGATCTGGGTTACGACGGATAACCTACATTGTGGTTTTTCCAGTAGAGGTCCGTGGTAAGCTGCTCCACCACTCACCCAGGGAGGATAGTGTTACCCCAGGGAGGGCAGGATGAACATAGTTGAGCTCCAACAGGCAGAGAAGGAGCATGAAGCATGCAGGTTAAGTACAATCAAAACCTTTCTGCCTGTTTCCAGCCTCTGTGCTGCCAGCCGGGTGGAGCTGAAGATGAAAGAGGATCTTGCCTTACACGGAGGCAGAACAAATGAGAGTCAAACCAGGTCAGGAGAAGCGTGAATAAACAAATTATCAGTATTTCCTTCCAAGTGAGTACATAGGAATTCGGAGTTGTCAAGTTAATCAGACGGTGTGCAATTTCAAGAGCATTTCTACTGTATGTGGGTCACGCTGAGACTCTTCTGACTGTTTTTTCCCCCATTTCTCATTTCATTAGTTTCATCCCCCTCTCTGACTCTGTCTCTCATTGTGACTGTCTGCTTCCCACTCTGTTCACAGTCCCCTCCTGAGGCAGCGGAGACTAAATTTAACATTTAC
Source organism: Pagrus major (assembly GCF_040436345.1). Classification (NCBI taxonomy): domain Eukaryota; kingdom Metazoa; phylum Chordata; class Actinopteri; order Spariformes; family Sparidae; genus Pagrus; species Pagrus major. The sequence continues at coordinate 10,043,520 of NC_133220.1, forward strand.
ACACCACCAAACTGCAGAGAACACGCTTAGAAGAAGAATCAGTAACACATACATTTACAAGACACCATATACTATGTGAGCACAACAAAACAGCTGCTTAAAAACTTAAAAACCTGCCTCATCCACAGCCAGAGCTCCAGCTCTAATCACAAAAAAAGCTGCAGTTTTAACTTCTTTGGTTGCATTACTTTAAGTGTGAGGGATGTTGTGAGTACAGCTCAAATCTTTTCAACACTGCCTCTGCAGTTGCTGCTCCGCTCAGTGAGCTCCGAAGGTCAAAGGTCAAAACTGTTGTCAATAGTGTGTGGGGGAAAAAAAATCAATTCTTAGATTCATTAGTATTGCCTTGGAAGACTGTGTCTCTATGAAGAAAAATAATAATTAGAAATTTAAAACCCAATTCTACATGAACACTTTAACATTTCTGTTCAACTTGTCTGTAGTTCTGGTGAGGATGGCTGAGCCTGAGCAAAGAGCAAAGAAGTAGCGGGTAGTCACACAGCCAGATAAAGTAAATCATCTATCTAAAAATCTAAAATTTTAATGCACAATGACACATCGATAATCATTTTATAATCGCACTATAGCCCTCTAAATTTTGAATCGTATCACATTAAATCATATCAGGAGATGCCGAGAGACTCCCAACCAGTAAAAAAATGGATGGATGGATGGATGGATGACACTTTTGCAGATTTAGGGGGAAACACAATAAAAATAACATGTTGTTGTTGCAGAAAATTACAGGCGGTGGAATTAGATTTGGGATTTTGACTCGCCTTGCAGTCAGCAGGTAAGCACAATTACAAGATGCTGGATATGGGAGTCTTTTTTTAACTTTTGGTCCTGGTTTCCCTTTCAAGCATCAGTGCAAGGCTAAAAGAATCAGGCTGAAAGAAAATGAGATTAAACTGATAAAAGAGTCAACCCTCTTTTACACACCATATGAGTATACAGTATTCTGTGAGTATTTTAGGGCCATGGAGACTAAAACTGAACAGAAAACACAATCCGAGCTGCAGAAAGAGTTAGCTTAAGATTGAATATTAGCACTATGGAGCAATGTTTTTAAGTGGGTCCCCATTTTATTCATACGACCATACATGAGCACGAGGATGCACGTGCGTTCATACAAGCATGTGGTGGCACATTTTTACTTCCTACAATTGGTTTCACACCACTCTGCTGGTCTCCAATGGGTGGCGGTAACACTCCAGCCAGGGGCGAAGATCTATTCTCAACTTTGGAGGTGAAAAATACATGAGGGGCTACCAAAAGTAGTGCTGGAGCCCTGAAACACTGGTTAATGTTACTGTGGCTCGCTAGCTAATGTCAGCTAACTGCTAGCTAACAGAAAAGGTGACATGTCCTGATTCAGTGTCTTCAGACGCACATTCCCACACATGTACTGTACCTGCATCATGTGCAACTGCTGAAGGCCTCTAAAGGCAGAGTGCCTTTATTGCGTGTTATTAAAAGAAATCACATAGCTGTGTTTGCAGTGATATATTGGGTGAAACAGATATATATTCTGGTAAGTATAGTGACACTGATGAACGATCTACTTTAAACTAATGCAGGAAAAGAGGAACAAGATGACGGTCTATCAAAATGTAATCATCACGTGTAGCCCTCGGGTGCAGGGTGGCCATGGCTCTCATTTCTCTCACGGCTTTAAAAGTAGAAAAAAGGCAGCAGCTCTTCAATACAAACACAGTGTTGTCAGCACTCCCAGAACCCTGCTGGCTCTCATAATTACCTTGTGTTTGGGTGGCCCTCTCCATTGATTTTGGCAGCGATATACTTGGACCCAAACTGAGTGTGAATCCACAGGAGCAAGTGGGCAGGTAGCATATGGAAGACTGACTGTAGAATAGCTCATCCACAGTTCAGTTGTATTGTCTTGTGCACTTATTTGTATTGAATTTGTGTGGATCCACTAAATGAAGACGCACATTTATGTTAAATTTGAAATGAAGGAAACGGTGATTAGCAACATATTTAAATGTCACTATATAATCCCCTTTCTGGCCTTGACATGATATCAGCATGCTTTGGGCAAGTACACCCTGAAAAGGGCGCCATCACACAGGCAAATATGATCACATTCACACCTGCAGGAACTGAGAGCTCTACATTTCTGGTTGGCGGTTGACTTATGTTTCTGAAAAATCACATTTTAAGTAAATTGCACGAAAAATTCATTCATTTAAAAATAATTTGAGGGTCAAAAATAACTAATTGGGTGCTAAACTTAGACTTAGCTCCAGGGAAAACCAAAATACAAGTGCATATTCAATCAGTTTAACAACACACATAATTAAATCTGCAGCATGTCTATTTCCCCAGTGTACCAGTGATTAAGGCAAGCTTTCCAAAACTTAACATTTCCATAATTGAAAGTCTGACTTACTTCCTCATTTCAAATTTCCAAGTCAATGAGGACAAAATATTCACAGTTCACTCTCACATCTACTTTGATGTGAGACAAATAAAGAGTGAAAAGTGATTATTTTTGTCTTTCTATTCTTGGAAATTTTCAATGTGATTTCCTTCGACATTCTTCTGAAAATGCTCACTGCATTTAGTGTTTGCACTCTTCTGAGAATCTGATTGTTGAAGTGCAACCTCTTCCAATTCACTACTTTCTCATCCTGGATTGATTGAATGGCAAGTGGATTGAACCTAACCCCACTCTGCTGTGTTTCTGAGTGCCCCAGTGACTAATAGGGTGATTAGAGTCATTATGTGGACGTGCGGAGCTGACAGCAGCGGCTCCAGGTGGGCACGGCAGCGGCTGCTGAGTGAGGAGCACAAAAAGGAGAAAAAAACAACAACAACACAGGTGTCCAAACAAAGACTGAAGCATACTGAGATGCAAATGAAGAATAACTGCAATATTGTAATGTTAAATATAAAAACCAGCGTACCTAGATAATTAAAAGTTGCTCCGTTGTGGGAAAACAGCAAAAATTGAAAACAAGTGTTTATGAGCCGAACTGCAACTGTCATTTTGGAAATCTCATCACCAAATGTTACATTATCGTCAACATTTTCCAGACAAAAGAAGGTGACAACTCGTACCTAACAATTTGGCTTAGACATATGTAGCTGACAACATTAAGAGAACTCCTCCGAGAACATGTCACATACTTTGGACTGTTGCGAAAAACACAACCCGAGTCCTTCACAAAGAAATGCACAGCACCAACACATCATGCACAGGCTTGTAAAGGCAGCTGAGAGACACAGGGAAGGTCTCATTTTTCACACCACGCTACAATCCCCTCACATATGTCCAATAAAGGCGTGATAAATACATGTAAATGTGGAAATGCCTGAGTGAAATAATTGCTCCGTACTGTTTGAGTGACGCTGGAAACACATCATTTCCTCCACCGTCGTTCTCTTTTGCTCTCTGTCATCCTATTCAGTGAAGTATGTGAAGTGCCTATTTAAAGAGTCTCCTGAACTGAGATGTAATAGAGCTTGATTACATGGAGTCGACCTCCCGATGATGTTAAATGGCTACAACTGCAAGCAACATTACCCACCTCCATAAGTCCAAGCTTTTCAATTAACTGCCTGAATACGTCTCTATCAGGGGGGAGGCTAATGAAGCACAACTTGCAGGAATATAGAGTAATAAATGTAGATTATCTGTATCTCTCAATACGCAGTAAAACATGTTAACGGCAGCATTATCTCTCGGTAACAGCGTCTTAAAACTGAACATTATAATCTTCTAAGAGATCCAATTTAAGGTAGCACGAGGGTGGACAGTACTTCAAAAACATACTGACTCATTTCTCATCTACCACTGCTGCTGCTGCAGTCTGCATTTGACTGAACAGGTGCAGTGAGTAACAGACGAACCCCATCTGCTAAAATAACCTCCAACATCACTGCGATTCTTTCCGACTGTGCCCCCCCCCCCCCCAACCCTGCATAAGCAGACCACGTTGCAACTGCATTGGGTCATAATGTTTTCCTCTGCGAACTCACTGAGAACTGGACACACCCGTCTGGATCACAGCAGGGGTCACTCCCCCCCCCCACCTGGTTCTGATGCAGTCGAAATAAAAAAAGCCAAAGCCACACGGTGCTTTAGAGAAAAAAAATTCAGCTGCTCTGGGTCTGTGAACCATTCCCACAGACACTAACTGTGTTTTATAAGTGCTGCTTACCCTGCTAATCCTTCATGTACAAAACAATGGAGCTTAAAGGTGCACTATGTAGTTTTGGGGAAGAAATTTTGATCAGAAGAGAAAGATCCTCATTGACAATTTCACGTAGGTAAGATATGTGAGCCACAAACCTCTGTAAATAACACTGCGTGGACACAAACTGTACCGTGTGGACCATACATGATTTGCATTCATATGTGGAATAGGTTTAAATCGTTCTTGTTTAAATCTGCCCGAGGCGCCTGTGATCCCTGTATGAGCCGTGGCTGTCTGCAGACATCTTAAATGAAAACATCATCAGAACTAATGAGCGTGATAGCTACACGCAGCTGCGATCACTCTCTCTCAGAGCGAGCTGTGATATATGTATGTAATTTATGGATTGGACTCTGTGATGTGAGACAAACAATAACTAATAGTGGGGTTGGGACAATGGAGATGAAGTTGCTTGAGTGAAATCCAGTCATATTAACTCCGGGCGAAGGCTATGCTTCTAATTGATATCAGCAGCAGCATCCACTTCAATCAGCGCAGATGAAGGGAAGTACGAGATCAGAAGAGGCTGAAATGAACTGTGCAAAGCAACAGATGGTCCAGCCAAACGACCAAGTGACTCAGAGAAGAACATAAACTTGTTGAATCCCAGTGAGACTAATATCCACTGAGCCTACGGAGCGCCACACACAGCTCCATTAAATAAATGAACCTTTGCACAATAAGGAGTTGTGGACGGGTTAAAGAATAATTACACTGATGGGAGGAACACGCAAAGGAGTTGCTATGTCATGTGTCACCGCAGCAGGAAGGTAAAAGTTGGTGGGTGTTTCTTCCCAGCACAGTTGTGCCCACTGCTAAACCTGAAGCCCCAGGATATCCTGGCAGCAGGGTTGTACCTCCTAATGCCGGCTGAGACTGTCCAGGAGCGGTTCAGTGAACATTAGAATAAATTCAGGTTGATGCAGCAGCCTGCTCAGCCATCAGATCTCAGGCCAATTGCACATCTGCGAGATGAGATGGCGCGAGTCATTCAGACTGTTTTGTGAGGCAGAATATCTCCATTGGTGTTTTGTTCATATTCTGTGCATAATGTAAACAGTGTGTTTGTCCCCACGACAGTCTGACCTCACCCCGGGCTCAACATACGAGCCTTGATCTGACCATTGAGCTCCAGTTGGCTCTCCTCTTTTCCTGTTTTGCTTTCTCTTCATGACACTCACCACGATATTGGGAGGGAGGGCGGCCATTAATAGCAATCTGAAGAGGCACGGATTCCCAATTAGAGGCCTCTTCGCCCCGCTCTTTCTCATCATTCAACACTGAGGACCACTTCATTACCACCCAGCTCCTCGTGTCAGTCAAAGGGTTACTCAGACTCTTGGCCCTGAGGCAGCTCAGACTACATGGCTGCAAGGCAACATACATACCTCCAGCTGTGCATGTACATTATATATCGCATTATCTTAAAGAGGAAGCTGCTTGAGGGGTGTCCCTAAGCAAACATGTTAATTAAGACATGAAGGAAATGTATCCACAGTTCGGTTCATACCTATGAGGTTAGATTAACTTCGTACATTTACTCCACATAAATTAACTACTTAAATAAAGAGAAATAGAGAAATACAAAAAACTCCTTCGACAAGACCAGTCTTCATATAACTCATTCAGCGAAAAAGTCTTTGGAAAGTTGGATGTGAATGGAATATGTCACAACATTTGTAATTTATGAGCAGTCATTAAATGCACCGTGTAGACCGCAGGGGTCAGTTCACAGAAGCAGGCAGCTGGACGCGGTCGAATACTCTGACAAAACCTTAGTTTTAGAGACTGGAAGAGAGTCTGACTTGAGGGGAAAATTCATCTTTTTGCTGTTTTTTTTCCTTTTGGTGACAGGATAAGAGCAGTAAATTAGAGCTTTCTGTTTTTTGGTCAAGTTAAAAGAAGATGGGACAGCAACTCGGAGGGTGGTAGTGTTGTAGTCCTCGAGATTGGCCTTTTTTGAAGGTCTCAGTCTCATCTTAAACTCTGACAACTGCAGTGATATCACAAGAATTGTTTGATGCGTTCTTCATGATGGTTTGTAAGAGGCACCCGCAAAACCTAATGCGTGCACAAAAAAATGTATTGTATAAGGTCAATGGTAAAACATGGATAAGGATTGGTAAAGTTTGTATTTGTTTGCTCATAGAAACAAAGTAAAATTCACCTCTGCAATGCCTTATGATTATTTTATCAAGACATTTCTCATGGTACGCTTGACTTGGTCTCAACCTCTCAAGGTCTCGGTCTTGTCTCGGTCTCGATACACTCTGGTCTTGGTCGTGACTTGGTCTCAGTTTAGGTGGTCTTGACTACAACCCTGGAGGGTGGACGTTTGTCTTGCGTCTTTGGTCTGCGTTTCATAACTGACACACTGCTTTGCATTAAAACAGAAATGCTGATAAGGTTGTCCTTTTTGTGCTGCGTCACTTGATAGTAATTTCATTGTAATAAGCCAATCTAATGCTTCGCCCCCATTAGAGCAGAGTCGAGTTGTTGGGGACAAAAATGTCCACATCCAGATTGACAATTCTCGCAGAAATGCCACGGCATTTATTCTGGCCTCCTCATTGCAGCACGGCGGCAGCTTTAGACTAAGGCTGATAAGCACCGCCATTATCGAGAGCAATCAAGTTAATGAGTGTTTAATTGGGAACACTCTGCTGAGAGCAGTTTAGCACAGTAAAATAAGTGTGTTCCCACCTTTTCATGAAGGGCAGCCCCTTGTCCAAATGAGTCAGGGCTACTTAAGTCACATACGAAGTAAAGTGTGTGTGTGTGCCAGGGTGAGATGATGGAGGCGCTGCTCTGCAAGGGTGACAGTGAGGTGTGAGCACTGTGGATTCGATGCCCCACCACAAACACACACACACACACACACACACACAGAGCTACACCTGGCTGGTTGAGGATAATGTTGTGATGGATTAGAGGCAGTGGCACATGGCAGAGGATCCAGAAAAGATAGTTTTTAACGACGGTTTGAAGCCGCTGTCCTAAATCTCACCGACATGCTGCCTCTCCTAACACAATAGCTGTGTGAGAGGCGAGACGGAGAGAGCCACACACAAAGTCCCTGTGGACATAAATGAGACATGTCGTAATTAATTCATAAACCTTTTCAAAACGTGATCCAACCATGTTTGACACCGGAGCAAAACTTACTGGATGAAAAAATAAACTCACTCCCAGGGTAAAAGACAGGAGTTAGTATCAGAAGTGTAAGTATGTTGTTGATACTTGGGTTTTTTAATCCAAGTGCAGCCTGAGAATGATGGAATACACGATTGGCATAATGACTCAATGATTATAATCACAGAGCTCTGCTGTGGATAGCTCTCACAAACTGCACAGCCCAGCCCTGAGCTGCCATTAGCATGTGCTACAGCCGCGTTTGCGACACAGAAACACAAATCCTCTTAATGAAATTGAGCGAGTGTGTGTGTGTGTGTTTTCTCCTCTGATGAGCCTGAATCATCCTCACACCTTCAATTTCACAGAATCCTCTCCTATAGTCACGACTCAAGTCTACAGCCCATTTGATTTATAACTATGAAAAACAAAAGAATACAATCATCGTCTTCCTCATCTCTTTGTTCTCTTTCCATTTCTATTCTATTCAACTCACGGATGGACTGTGTCCGGTGTCAGTCAATGCAAAGTAGAAACGTTCTGCTAAATAACAAGTTTTTATGATGACAATTGAATCTATGACATAAGAAACTGTTTGTATTAGTATGCATATATATTACTATACAAGTGTACTTTTCTGCAATGTGAACCTGGAAAAGTTGAGTATCCTGGAGTTTCATATTAAAAATGTACAGTTTAGAAAAACTTTGCACAGTTAGTACAGTGTTTCCCACACATAGACTTTACTTGGGCGGGCTGCCCAGGTATATTTGGCAGCCCATTTAAATGTTTATCCATCCCCGTTCACCTGTTTTTGATTTGTTAATTATGGTGTGTTCCATTGTACTCCATGTTTTTAAGTAGTTAGTAAAGAAGTAAGAGTAAATGCAATGTTTTTAGTTTGGAAGTTGGGAATACAGACTCTGAAATTCCAATTTCCAACTTGCAATGGAACACACCATTAGTCCCTGTGTATTTAAGCCTGTATTTTTCTCAGTCTTTGTCAGGTCATCTGTTTCCTCATGTCAGCCCTGCAGTCTCTGTTCTCCAGTCCTGTTTTACTCCTCGTGTTCCCTCTGTGTTCCCAGTGTTTCATTGGTTTACACTTTATTTAGTGTTTGTATTTTTTGTACTTTTATTTTCAGATTTGCCTCTGCCTACTTCTTCTGTTTTTGTTGCCTTTTGTTGTCAGCTTTTTTTGATTGCTTTCAGTGACTTGCATTTTGTATCCATCGATCAACTCGTGGACAATTTGCCCTCCCCTCTCTAGTGTTTGTTTGTTAAGCAACAATATGGAGGCAAACTTAAAGCCATTCTGAAAAAGACAGCTGATTTTTGAGTCTCAGGTCAGCAAATACCAACACTTTGAGTTGGTAGCTCGGGTCCTCCACAGTTACAGGGTCATTCTGTGGCAAACACTGCAGTACAATTAGTATAAATTAGCATAATCACCTATAATGGACTATATTACAGCAACTGCTTGGCCAATTTAGAGAATATTGGAGTGGTTTTGAGGTTATTGAGGATGCTGAATCCCTCCATAATATTTTCAAAATTCGAATGGCCACTTAAAACCACGAGTGGCCATATTTTAACTCCCTGTGGGCCATTTTTTAGTTAGTAAATTTAGTAATTTATAAGTTTGAGAGGGCGCTGAATCAGTTGGATTCGGTATGATAGCTTGACCTCAACTCAGTTACAAATTGTATGATTTTTAGAACCACAATCACGAAAACGAGGGCTCTACTGGACGGCAAATAGTCTATAATAATAACAATATCAATAAAATATTACATTAAGTTATGTAACTCACAGCACAACAAACAAATAAGTGCACAGGTTCATTACTGCAGTAGACTATAAATAAGGTATTGCAAATCATTATCCATGTAAAAGCGGTGCTATCAATCTGTCCGTGGCCCTTGATGGTTGAGTTCACAAAAGCATGTGCCCGACATGGCCAGCTGGTGTTGCACACATACTCGTGCTCCCTGACTCCCTCCATCTGCTCTCACTCCTGTATTTACAGCCCCACATTCCCGCACTCCATGCTGTGAAACTACCTGCCAAGCCACGACCATTACAAGCTCCACTATCTCCTCTTCGATCATATGCAGATGTCCCAAAGCAAAAAGAGCACGCAGGTTTTCAAGGTGAGAAAATAATTCAATGCGTGATTGAAAATCTCTCTATGAGCCAGGAGAAGAGGTTAAGAAGAGCCATGCTCTGCTTATGGCTTTAACTGCGTCTCGCTCAGGTCATCACACTGTCTCCAGTAGAAAGAAAAGCACATTTAGAGAATGTTAAAGTGAAATAGCTTGCAAGCATCTGACTAAGCATGAAAATGATGGACAAATCAAAGTCTATCTCTCTGCTCCTCATGCTGACTCAACTGGCTGTAAAAGGATGAAAAAAAAGCTTGTTTATTGCTGCAGCACAAAACAGAAAGTCATGCTGACAGTGAACATGGGTGGAATAAAATGGGATACATACTGTATTTGCATTGCTCAGCCTCGACACAGATCATCTTGGTTTCATTCTGACTGAAGTTAGATATCTAATCAAAGTTGCGGTTGGCCATGTGGAATCAGAAAACAGTCCTGTAGCCTCCAGCTTAACAACTTCAGTAGTTTTTCGATGCATCACGTTAATCAAAAAGGAGAGGACTTACCATAAGGTTCTGGTTCTGGAGAAGCTCTTGTCGATTCTAGAGAGAAACAAAGTGATGGGAGATAAATGTTAGTTCCCATCTTAAATATTACTGAAAGATGATTTTAAACAAAAAAAAAAACATCTGAAGAAGGTGAAACAGTAGAGTAGACCTTAGAATTGTAATTTTTTTCAATTCTTAAGACATGAACCGCACGTGCCACCCAGTCATACCGTTATGAGGCCTCGAGTCTGGCATTACATCCGTCACCATTTTGTTTTTTTGGAGCCAGAGGTGACCATGTTTGGACAAGTTGTTGGAGCTTAGGAGGATACGCTATGCTATGCCTCTATCCTGATTGAAAATGACTGAGATTACAACCGATATTTACATTTCTTCTTAAGCAGTGGCCTCTTGTGGCTGTAGTAATTATTACAGCAGGAAAGTAGGAAGACACTTCGGCGGTGGCTTCACTTTTCAGACCAGAAACTCCGTCCACTTAATATACTGTCAATTAGAACAACTTGATCAGCATTAACATGTCGCCCTGTGAGATTTGATATGCTAAATCTCTTCAAAACAGCTGCCGGTGACAGATGTAGGCAACACGGAGCAATGCTTGCATTCATCTTAAGTTGTCTGATTGACGTCAGAAGAATATTCAATCTCCTTAAAGCTCTGTTCGCTCTCCACCAACTCCTGAGGGAAGCCTCAGGCTCTGTTGCTGCTAAATTTCCCAATATATTCGCCAACTCACTGCTAACTTGAGTTAATGATGAGCGTGAGCTGCCTGTTCTGGCTGGAAACAACACTAATGACACTGAAACACAACAGTAGATAGTGAAACACTCCATAGAGATTAGAGGACTTGCAGAGGTGGGTGATAATACTCGATAATAAACAAAGTGATCCATAATGAAAGAATACTGGTCGGTGTGGCTTTGATGTTTCAACAATATATACCGCAGTGTGCCTCCGTGAAGCCAGATGAGTATGATCCAAATCGCCTCCCTCCACTGATCCCTTTTCTTCCCACCACTTCCTTTATCTACTCCTCTGCCTGCCAGCCACTTGCTAAGTGCAACCACAGTGGGTTTGTCTCAAAGATGAGAAGATGTGGCAGGCAGGCAGGCAGGAGTCTAGGAATGTGAAGTATGATTAAAAAATATGAAAAATGTGTAAATTAAGTGGGGAGGAAGCATGCAAAGCTGACAAAGCATGTGGAAGATAAACTACCCACAGAATTGATTACAGGAATCGTGATCTTGCGGTTGACATTATTAATGACAGAGAGAAGAAGAATGCTTACTTATAGGTAAAACTGGCTGTGTAGAAGAAGAAGAGAGGAGGAATAGAAGATATGAGGCCTGCAGAAAGAACAAAGTGGTTTGGCCAGCCCACTTGCCAGAATAAAACATTGGCATTGTACGTTTCTCCAAACCACACGTACATCTCAGACATATGTAACGTTTCTACCGTACGTCTTGTACATGAACATGCTGACTTTCAAGTTTGGAGGTGGGGGAGATGTTGGATGCGTGACAGCTAAGTGAGGTGGCCGCGAAACGTTTCCAGCCAGGTAAGGTAACCCAGAACAGGATATTTTCCGAAACCAAACCAAGTGGCTTTTGTGCCTAAACCTAACCAGACCACAAACACAGTGTTGAAAATTGAACATGTAAAGTTGCAACATATCTGTGGTTTGCAGAAATGTCACATTTATTCTGGAGATGGGGTTGGATTTGGCTGTTTTCCTCTGTTGGTGTGTGACATTTTGAGAGTGTTAAGAGGATTTTTGTGTGGCCGCTTCTCTCTTTTCATTTACCCTGCATACAAATGACGAAGGACACCCTGCATCTCCCACCTGGGTCAGTCTTTGAAGCAGCACCAAGTAGACGCTGGTTGAGGACAATCAATCTACTGATAATCACTGCTAATCCCTTCCTTCCCACGGGCTAAGCCAATCAAATAATTACCATTGTCATTCAATACCAACAGTCTCACAGACACTCGCTCTATTCAGCAGAAAAACAACGTGAAGGTAATCGAAGCCACTTTTCTAACAGTGTCTTTCAAAGAGAGAACATGCAACAAGTTTTATTCATTTTTTTTTTGTGTTCAATATAAATGTGCCAGGAGGATTCAGTTTCAACTCCATGCAGGGTTACTGCTGGGTCAACTCTACCTCAAAGAAACATCTCCACTCTCATCGTCACCAAGACTTCTCAAGATGTGAAATGACAACTTATGTGACTTTGACATCCAGCGCTACAAAACAAGATGTAAGCCTTCCATTCACCTCCAGTCTGTCATCAACGTCTGTTGACATTGACAGAAAGACAGATTATTCCTTTTCCCTACTCAGTCTCATAAAGAACGGTTTAAAATGATGAATGAGATTCCTGGCAACGTCACAGACCATTTCAGATTTACCCAAGGAGAGTCTGAAAGTCAACACTCGCAGCGCATCTCGCGATTCACCATCACATTCATAAAATATTAATAGAACAGCATCTTATCCAGTTTTAAAATTATTTATTTATGCCAAGGAGAGTTAGGGATGTATGATAATGTGTGGAGAACACAGTCTGACACTATTTTTCTACTGAAGAGCAATCTTGTTTCAGCTTGAACCGGCCCCATTCACATATTCGAAAAGCCCAGCCACACAGCTCCAACTCATCACCACCCAAAGACTTTCCACTGATTGTTTTTTGATATACAGCATGTCTTGATTTTCTCTACAATGGCAGAAAACTAAGGTGCAATGATCACCATGGACGATAGGATTCTTTTCATCATCGATTAGTCTGCCAATATTTTCTCAATTAATCAATTTTGTTCAGAAAATGTCTCAAAATCGTTTCCCAGAGCTCAAGGTGACATCAGAAAGATTAAATCACAGGACATTACACAGAAGATGACGTAACAGCTGTGAATCTTCACATTTGAGCAGCTGGAAACAGTGAATGTTTGTATTTCTGCTTGAAAAAGGACTGCAAGGTATAATCGATTATCAAAATAGTTGCTGGTCAATTTGCACTGAACTTCACAACGAGTAAAAGTCAGCCTGTAAAAACATTTGTATCATTGTAAACTGTAAACTAAGCTTTTCCAAAGGCTGAAGAAATAACCTTGGTGATGTCGGCATTAAGAAAAGAAACTGCATTCCAGACTGCAGGTGTGTGTTTGAAAGAACTGAAAGAAAGAAGCTAGCAAGTTGCATTGTGGAAAATATAGGATCCAGGATATCTCGGCTCCGATGCTTCACCCTCTACCATTCAATTCTGGAAACACACAGGTGCAATACTAAATTATTGGAATATCCCTTTGATTGGGAGTTATTACAGGTGAAAACACCTTAATTCTGAATACTAGTGGAACAGAAATGTCCAAAAATACACATATAAATGTTTTTAGCTTGAATTCCTGTTCAGGAAATATATGCAAATTAGTGTGGATTTAATTAGATAACGCATCATTTGCATATTTAAAAATAAAATACCAGAAATTAATCACACAAGACACAAAGAGTAACACATAAATAATCATCTTAATGCACTGCCATAATTAAGAATTTTATAATACATATCTTTAAAAGTCTGTTTTCTCATTCTCTGAGCCAGAAATCTCCACTTCAGAAGCACTTACATACAACAAACTTCTCAGTTTTATTCCTATCTATATTCTGAAGTTTATTACAGAGGGATTTGTTCATAAATCGTTCATAACCTGATTTAACCTTAACATTTTATTCCTCAAAACACAGGACATACATTTTTATGGCTGTAGAGAGTATTTTCTGATTTATGGACTAATACAAAGAAGTATCCAAAATCCCCTCTGTAAATACCTTTAACTCTAAGATGTCAACAAAATTAATTAGTTATTAGTTAATTAATGTAAATATTTCACATGACAATGCCTAATTTTTCTATTTCAGGGTGAAACAATACTAGATTTCTTAATGTAAGTAATCAACTGTTGAAGATTCATGGTGATTCAAGTATTTCAAGTATCCACCTGTTGGATCGCCCCTTAGGTTGATGGAGCAGTGGGTGAATATTCAATTGCATGCCGGCACCACTGGGTGACAGGATCGAGTTAAGTGGTGTCAAACCAGGACCGTCTCATCTTTGTTTCTGTGCACGTATGTATCTTCAGAGTGACGCTCCTCTGTTTCTGCCAGCTCTGTGGCTCACTAGTCCACGACTATCTCTATCTCTGTCTCGCTACTCCACCCCTCCGTCTTCCCTCACTCCCGTCTCCCATTCCAGTACTTGTGTCTGTTAAAAAAACATTGGATGGAAGTGTGTGAGAGAGGCTGAGATGATGTAAGAAAATGAAACAGCATCCCCGCAGTGCGTCTGACATCAAACATGTTATAACACAACCGCTTCTGCGCTTGCACAGTCGTAGCACTCGTCTATGTCATCAGACACAACTCACCTTTGTGTGTATGACTGTTAAATGTATTTGGCGTGCAAACAGTGACATTCTGCGTGTTGCTGGTGAGGGCTCGGCTGTTTTGCCGTGTTTGTTGCACAGTGTTGGGAATGGAAATATGAGTTTGCCAGTCAGCGATACGCTTGGTGATTATCCCCCTGCTGACACTGGCAACACACTGTTTTGGTGTTAACAGTCAGGGCTGAGAAACAGACCGTCACATAAACAGCTACACCTCCATCTACTGTGGAGGCACGTGACAGTCAGTCAAGGGAGGACACACAAATAGGTAGAAGGTAACAAAATGGGCTTTGGCTGGTATGACATTTAAAAGTCATTTAACACCGAGGTAAGTTTTTTCGAGAATTGCTAATGACAAGAAGTGGGAACAAGACGTTAACATCTATTTACAGCTGGTCTCCACACGTCTGTATGTTCTTACAAGCAGCTTAAAGGTCTTAAAGATCTTCATTGACTGATTTTTAATGACTAAGCAAACTAAAAAACAAACTCTCTTCGTTTTCATGGCTGAATAAACTGAATAAACTAACTGACCTTAAATGCCATCACAATTTCATACTGTTTTACTTTGTTTATATGTGGCGGACCCTGCCACTTTCTAGTTTCAAACAGTGTTCTGGGGACCTTATAACCCACTGAGAACAGCTTGTTTATTCAGTTTCTGAGTTTGTATTATTACCTCATTAATATTCTGAGTTTGAATTTCTTCTCCAAAACTACACAGTGCCCCTTTAATCATTCCCCATTGTATCATGGGGATCATGGAGATCATTTGACTTTAAAAGAGCCGCAAAACCCTCGGCGTGTTGGATACTGCCATCTTCGTGTTTTTCACCAGAGTATCAGATGGCTCTCACTGACAGCTGAGCGATTCAAACCTCTCACTTAGACCACAGCGCGCCGCTTCCTCCTCTGCCAGGAAAAAGAGACAATAGACGAATCGAGCCATTCAGACAGAGATAGCTCTTTAAATCACGTTAAATGTGAGAAGTCAATACGAGATGCGGCTAAATGTATTCATCAAGCTTTCCTTGAGTGGAAGCGCCGGCCTTCAAAACAAGAGGGTCAAGAGCACTTCAGTAATTATCTCACATCAGCACTCTTCCCCTGCTACCCCCTGATATATAAAGGCTGCTGTGATCTGTTAAGCTCAGTCTGCGTGCTTCCAACATGTACAGTCTTAGTCCTGTTTTATATTTTTTCCATGCGGTCCGCACTGCGTGGATCAACAGAGATGGCAGCGAACCAGAAATTCATCGGCTAATTTGATTTTTTTTCGAGCCGCCATCAAACTTTTTAGAATAATTGGACTAAACTGAATGCAGATTTAGTGGAAGTGACAGGCAGAGCCTTGTGGGGATATAAGGCAGAATTCAGCTGTGTTGCTGGGAAAAGAGATGCAGCTTGGCAACGTAATAATTCAAAAAGCAAACATTTAAATCTTCTCAGACAAGTCAACAGAATAAATCATCAATATGTTATCTAGACTGAATATTGCCGGCATGAACGCTGCCTTTCAACAAAAACAGGAGTTGTTATGGAAAGAGACAGAGAATGAAAGGCCCCTTAAAGAGCTATTTTTCTGTCAAGTTGCAAAAATCAAGTGTCAGATTTGTTTTCGTTAAATGACATTTTGTTTTATAGACAGCGGATGATCTGTCTGAATCCATCTGAGCCTTGTTGATTTTTTTTACACCACACTACCACAGGCCTGCGCTCAATCAACCCCGTCAACCAAGTCAGTGGACGTGACTAACAAGACAGGGGGCTGGAAAGTCTGTTGTTTGTTGATGCGTTTGGACTTAACATAATTGAAAATCTTTATTGCTTGGCATAACTGTGGACGTGCACAATGCCAATTCGACTGATAATATGCCAAGTACAGAGGTAAAAGAGGAAAACACATCTGTGAAGTGTGAGAAAAAGTTTTGACAGAAAAAAAGGCCTGGAAGCAAAAACTGAGAAGCTGAAAAAAAAAGGGGGAAGAACGAGCAAAATAAATCAGTTTATTTTCTCAATCAGCTTCGTTCTCTGAACTCTGCGGTTCCACCTGAACAAAATTAGTTATTTCACAAGCACAACATACCTGTATGTGTTTTTAATCCATTTTTAAAGTGGGCGTATCTCAGTTGGAAAAAGGCGATGTCACGTATGCTAAAGCACCGATCAGGATTTATTATTGTTATTGAAATCAGAATCTGTTGACAGTTGGTGGGTTGTTCAGTCACTGTCAATCAAGTCTCATCAAACTGCACCCACACAGTCCTGATCCAAGAGTTCAGTGTTAAACTCAAAATGAATAATAAACCAAAATGTTTTCTCAAATCTGATTTTGCTTATTTAGTCATGAATATCTAATGTTATAGAGAAATACAGGAATCAACCGCTTATATCGTATCGTATCGTATCATATCGTATCGTATCGTATCGTATCGTATCGTATCGTATCGTATCTAAGAGGAGTAAGAGTCTTTTCATACATGGAAAAAAATAAAATTCTTTATTCTTTTTTTTTCATTTTAGACTTGAATCTATGCCGAGCAGTAAACCATCTGCATCCAGCTGGGTACCTGAGGCTAGTGCTGCGTGCACTTTGAAATCATGACAGGTAAAATAAAAGTCATTGTTCATCTCAAGGAAAAAACGAAGTAAAACTACCAAAAAACATCCAGCAGAGACAGCTGCTGTTCCTCATTCAGTCTACTCTAACACAGGACACAGTCATGGTTGGAGAGAGACTACGAAAAATATACAAATGTCAACTAGACGGTAATCTGTTTGAGAAATAAAGAAACACATTTGGTTGTAATAATCATCCGCTTATAGGGGTCAATTTCAGCTGGACAGATATGATCAATATAACAGGGTCCACTTGACTTTAAGACAAATTTCATGGCCGTCGCGCAAAATGATAACATCTCTAATCATCTCTAATCATCAGCATGTGGATTAAGGCTGAAACTAACAATTATTTTCATAGAAGATGAATCTGACAAATATTTTCTCAGTTAATTGATTTATCATTTGGACCATTAAACGTAAAAAAAGCATAAATGTACAGAGGCCAATCAGATTTTAAAAATGTCTCTGACCAACAGTGAATCATTGCTGATTTAAGTTATTGT
Organism: Pagrus major; assembly: GCF_040436345.1. NCBI lineage: Eukaryota > Metazoa > Chordata > Actinopteri > Spariformes > Sparidae > Pagrus > Pagrus major. The sequence continues at coordinate 10,061,117 of NC_133220.1, forward strand.
TTGACTTATTATTGCAGCTTCAAGATGTCAACAACCACCTAAAATGGATCAGAACCATGAAAAACAAACAAATACACAGCTAAAATGCCTGAAAGTAAAGGTGCACTGGGTGCACAGCCGCTCCGTCCTCCTCCTCAACACCAGGTATAATACCTCCGAGGGAGACTGAGCAGTGGGTTATGTGCACAATCCTATAATCCTTCACTTGGCTGAACTGTTGCCAGTTGTCTTCAGGCTTAAAGCTGACTTAACTCACCAGCAGAGAACCAGCCAGCTGTAATTCAAAGCCTGTGAAACCACCAGCGTCATCGACTGGCTTTCTCCAAATCTTCAGTTTACCATCGCAACCTCTCAAAATCTCCAAACAGGCAAGTGGTTCACATCAAACAAGGCCTTTAAGCTTGTGTTTGTGAGGGGGCACTGACCTCGCCCGCTTGTTCTCACGGTTTATGGATTTAAATACAAGTGGGAGGTTTACAGAGAAAGTTGACAGAAAATCCACCGAGGACACAATGTTAAAAACAGCTTTTCACCCACGCAGTCAACCATCTTTGAAATCATTTTGCCTACTTCACATAATTGCTGGCTCTGAATTTACATAACGCGAAAGAGAAAGTCAAATCAAAGAGGAACCTGGCACAGCAGATAGTAAAATCGATGCTGAAACACTGTCCAACTTCCAGCTGCTTTTTAAGCTCATCAGTTTTTGTTTGCAGTTTTGTACAAACAGCAACGTTATCGTGTGCTGACGGCAATTTCCATGAAATTGCACGCGGAAATCATGCTGCAACAAAATAAGCTCGTCAAGGACAAAATCCTGAAACAAATGCAGACCGGTAATTTGACGGTCCGGGTCTGAGCTTCATCCATTTCTGTTTGAGAATACTCTTCCTGTTGTTCATTAGGCACTAATTTCCCCAGAGACTCTCTTTTTATCTACAAGGCTTTTAACATTGGGGACATATTTTACTGACAACTGCAAACAAACCAAATATTAGTCACATTAAAGTGAAAAAAGGAGAAAGCTAATTTCTCTCTATCTACGACAGCTGCATGCTTTCAGAGAATCCTGAGGAAACTGTGGTTTAGAGATTAGAGGAGGATATCAGATTGGATCATAGATTGAGGGGGGAAATTTAGGACAACATTAATAAATATGGAACGCAGTCCCTCAACAGGCAGAACCACTTAACTATCACACTGTTCCGGCAGAGCTGCTCTGGGGACGATCTGGGGGCTGTGTGAACAAGGACAGGCTGTTCTCAGCAAAGCTTCACCTGCAAGAACTCCTCCAGTCGTTTCACTGATTTCATTTGAATTCCGAAAATAATTGGTGATTTAATCAGGATTCAAAATGTTCCAACCTTTGACAAATATTGTTCTACGCACCCGAGTAGATCTTTCCTATGACTCAGTGGTCGGGTCGGGTTTAGACGTAAAAAACAGAACACCTGACGAGTTCAGGTCAGACTCATTACTACTCTCTCAGACACAGTCAGCCAAAATCCATCCCCGAATATCTCTGTGGGCAAAAACACTTATTCGTCTAGAAAGAAACTGAACTAATAAGAAAATCCAAGTTCCTAAAAGAACCAGGATTTTAAAAAATAACTGAAGAGACTACAGCATATCACCTTGACATGTGTAGTCCACTAGATTTTCACGAGAAGCAACACCTCCACTTAACCGCCGTCACATGTGTGGACCTGAAGCGTCTGACACCTAAATGTCGAGTCAATATTACTAATCAATGTCCAGCTGGCTGGAGCAGACTGCGTGTCATCTCACACGTGTTTCTCTGTAGGGTGTAGATTTGTGCCTCACTTGGCTCAACCAGTTTAATCATTAAGTTTAAACATGTATAAACACAAAACCTATGTTGTTACAAAGATCCAAGATCGCCAGAATCAAGAAAAACTGAAGGAATACAACTTTCTAGTAGTTTTGTAGCAGGTGTGATCGTGGTGGGGGTGTACATTTTTCAGAATGACACTACTTTCTTTTTGGATTATGTTCCTAGAATCTCACTGCACACTTTGGGAACAAAGTGTGTGTTGCTGTTCCAAAAATATTGTGTTTTCCTGCCCTACATTGCACTTACTTACTTGCTATTGGTTGTCGGCATCTGCCTGTGCACTCAGCACGGCTAGCTTTCAACCTCCTACAACGGAAATGTCAAACTGGGCCTCGTGAGTGTTTTTTAGTCAGACTTGGCAGAAACCCTTAGCAGCAGAACACAGTCGTAAAAAGTAATTTCACCGCCTCATGAATTCTAATTCTGGCTGAGAGGCTCGCTGCTCATAAACCAAAGTGTTTTCATATCTGACAGATTCACATTCTGACGGCCACAAAATCCTCAAATGTATGATTCTGACAAGGCTGTGACTATAGAAACCTCTTTTACACCGGGGCTGTCAAAATTAGACACAAACGACATTCAATTATTCACGTTAAAACAGAAACATACAAGTTTGAACCACTGGAATACCTATTTTTGCAACATCATGTGCATAAGAGGGCAAACCGATACATAGACATGACTTCTTGTACAGGTATATTTACTTCAACATGAGCTTGTCCTTTAAAAATAGACAAATAAAATAATGTCCTCTACCATAAAACATAATTTGAAGACTACAGACCACTCTCTCTCTCTCTCTCTTGCTGCAGTAGTGCTGCCTTTTATTCACAATAATAATTTTCATAATCAATTGTCTGTGTTTTTTTTTACTATTATACAATCAAATTAAAAATATTCATCGACAGCCCCGTGTTACATCCCCCTACTGATGCAGTAACACAGGTAATTTATGAGATGTCGGCCGCGCTTGCAATTATCATTTTGTTCCCTCGAGATAACGTTAAAGTTGTTTAACCTGAGAAAGCAAAAGCGTATTTCCTCTTATTACTTACAGTTTGAGGTAAGTACAAGCAAGCAACTGCTGCAAACAGAACAACATTATGCCTTGATTTACTATTCAGTCATAAATCCTCGAGAAGAGAAGTAGTTTCCTCACGATAAATGATCTTGTTATCTTCAGAAAACTGCTTTGTTTCCTCAACAAGAAAAATGGACCGGTTCTCATGAGAAAATGAGCTTTCTTATCTTGAGATATTGAAATAATAAACAAAAAAAGCAAATTTGCAAGCATGGCCGTTCTTGGCTTCCATACCGTCCTCATCAGAAAAACAATAACATAGGTCGTCTGTGCAAGCAGCTTATCACGACTCAAATATACGTTTATTGTTATGAGGTAGCCTCCAACGGCCGTAGTAAATGGCTGCAAAGGAAGAAGCCAGGTGGTCAAAGGGAGGCAGACAGAGTGGATGGTTCAACAAACACTTACACTCAGACCCAGGAGACTGTTTGTGTCTCAAGCCGTGAGCTTTTTCAAAACCTAACCGAGTAGTTTAGCTGCCTGGACCCAGTGTTGTGCCGTTTCAAGCTATTCTTTTTAAATAGACCCTCTTAACCATCCATCCCCAGCTCCCAGTAGTGTTGGGGGTAAAGTGTTGGAGCAATGTATCACTTAGAACCGTAAATAAGTAATATTAATGCATTACTGAAAGGTTTCCAGCGAAATTATTACATTAACTATGTCAAGAAATGTGCTACTACCCAACCTCGTGTCACACACTACATCAGAATTGTCAGTTTACACAAAAAGGACCCAAAAGCAGGACACACACAGCGGTAGGAAGGTTTACAAAAAGTGAACATCACAGGCTTACATACACAGGGAGTGATGAACTGGTGACACACAGGCATTTACAGAAAAAGGCCGGGAAAACAGACAAAGACAGGAAGTGGAAAGTAAGACGTGACAAATGAGGATAAACTTTCAACATAAAACAGGAAACCACAAAACTAAAAACCCAAACTGTGACAAAACTGTCATACTTTGACACACTGAATATCTCTGGAAAGCTACAGTTTAAAATGACTGACTGTTTGTTTGCCCATGCCGTTGTGCTACTGAGGGCTCCAGTGTGATCGTATCCCTTCCAGCAGCTTTGAGATATACAGCCTTGAATCACTGTGTCTTCTGCGTAAACATGTCGACCCAAACCAAACAGACTGCTGCAATGGCCGTTTTGGGAACTTTTTCACCGCCGCCAAAGTAAAGATCCAGCTCACAGTTTCGTTTTTACCTTCCTCACAGTGAAATGCACAACCTTAATAAGTGTTTAATTGCATCTGTTATCTTCCAATAACTCACTATTTCCAACATTTAATTGTCTTTCTGAGATGACGCACCACTTTTGATGATGATGAACGACCGCTGCTTTGTTTTTAATGTGTTTGTTTTCCCATAAAGAGATTACCTCACACCAGAGGTAATGAAAAAGTCCCCTCATGTCTTGATCATTTTTTGGATGCTGTTTACCACTAATGAATGAATAATTCTCTCTAACTGCGTGCGGTTTAACAGAACTTACGATGATAAATGTTTTTCAGTAGTCAAACAGTCTCACCAGCAACTTCTGCATAGTCTTTAAGAAAGCACAAAAGACAAGCTGGAACAGGTCACCATGGCGGAGACGGACAACTGGCAATCTCATCTCCCTGATCTCATTATGTTAGCATCTCAGCAGCTGTTCACTGTTAATGGTTAAAGCTGTAAACCAGGAGCGCACGGTGCTGACAGTCAACGACCTTGTCACAGTCATCTAGTGCTGCAGTTGTTGAGCAGGTGCAGGAGTCGGAGTCTCGCACCTTCCTCTCACCACTCCTCTCAGGTTGGTTGGTAACGAGATGCAACAGGTACACTCGCACTGCCACGCACACACATAGCACAAACTCTAAAATCGGTCTGCACTCACACCTTTATTATCTTACCCTCCATAAGCTCCAAATGTGAAACTCCTTTTCCTCTGAGGCATCCTGCTGGACGGCTGATCTTGCTTCCCAGGTGAGCGCAGGATATCGGATATCAGTTCACAACACGAGGCTAAAGAATAACAGCCATGCCTTCTTCCTTTTCACTATCTCTGTTCATGCCTCTCCTCCTCTTTCTACACCTCTAACTCTTCCTCTCTCCTCCCTCCTTGTCTCAGCCCTCATCGTGTGTGTGTGTGTGTGTGTGTGTGTGTGTCCTGTCTGAGGGTATTTTATGTGTGTACACATCACTGCCCTCCCTCTTCTTGTCTCCTCTGTGCTCTTCCACTAAGTAGCTCCTATCTCTGCCAGATTAAGAGGAAGGTGCGTCCGGCTGTCCTGTTGTCCTGGAAACAAACAGGACTGCTTCTCAGGGCTCTGTCTGACTAAGTCGTTCTCATTTGAAGCAGGAAGAGGCCACAAAATACTTTCATTTCCTACCTGTTCCCTATGAAAAGGCAACTCGCTCCCCCTACCAGCAATTATCATGATGGGAATTACAGAAGCTCTTTTCTCAGAATGGGTCTTGTGGGAATAAGATGCAGATACTTAAAGGTTAGGGTGAGAAATTATTTATTTTCTTCTTTGGACTTTTGTTGATAGTGTTTTATAAATTGCTACCGACTGACTTTTCCTGCTTAGGCCTCCAGTTTATTTCTCATAACATCTTGTCTTGTCACTCTTCTGGAGCATGCTCACTCGCAACTTCTGCGCTTATTATTTGGGAACTTCAATTGAGATATCAGCTGGTCACATCTATCCGGTAGCACAGCGACGCACCTACATTGTAAGCCTATCATCTTGCCACTATCTTTTAAATATGATTAACTCCCTGCCTTTAGTTCAGTCACGCCGCTGTTCCCCATCATCATCTCCATGGGGGGATTTTTCATTCATTTCAATCACAAAATCTCCCTGCACAGTCTAAACACCAAAGACTTTCTGACGAGACACATTTTATCTGCTGTGATAAACATTATCTTTACTCTCCTGATTGAAATATTTTCTTCATTGACTCATCTGCCAATTATTTTCTCCAGCAATTGTTTTGTCTATTAAAATTAAATAGTGAAAAATGTTTACATTTCCCACAGACCAAGGTGAGGTATTCAAATAGCTGGTTTGATTTCTCAAACTCAAGGAAATTTTGCTTGCTATTAAAAATAATGAAAAATATAAAACCAGCACATTTGAGAAACTGGGATTTTTACTGACTAAAACAGTTCATCAACCATCAAAATACTGTCGTTGCTCATTGCCTTTTAAATGGTAAAGTAATTGATTTATCCACTAGTAGTGGCAGCTTTGCATCTGAGTATATGCAATTTGAAAATTCAACATCAAAGTAGGGATTATCGGCTGATCTGAGGGCTTTAAAATCAAATATCGACGATAGTCTTCCAACGATAAGTCGATTAAACAGTCGATCAAAGGAAAACCGCAACTAGTTTGACAACTGTTTCTTTGTTTCAATCAGTTTTCAACCAAAAATCTCAAACATTTCCTGGTTTCATCTTCTCAAACATAACAATTTGCTGAGTCATTGGGTTTCGGGTCAATAATAAAAATAATCCTTTTGCGGCTCTTATCGGCTGAACTGAACAGATAAGCTACTAACACACTGAAATTAAAGTTGTCTGTATGTAGTCTGACTGTTTAGCTTAATTTGCCATGTAGCTGTATCTTTAAATCCGGAAATTTATGGTAAGCTTAGCTGCTGGTTGAGACGAACCATCTCCTCCTCCCTCTACCAGCTTTACCTGCAGGCAGTGAATCACCTCAGCAGACTGATGTCTGTGTACTTCAGTCTTTCTAAACCTCACTAAGTATTTTGATATCAGGATTATTTATTTTATTGACATTTGAGTTTATAATGACTTTGCTGCTGAAACTATTGCTGTTCCTGCTCTGAAAACAATATAGGAGTATTTAAAACATTAAACTCCATTCCTGTTCTGAATTTATATTATTTTTTATCATCAAAAATGTTTATAAAAGCATATATTTGACAATGAAAATGAACCGATGAGGACTGTTAATGAGAGTATGATATGATGGAGGCAGCAGTCTCTACCTGTGTAGCTATGAAGTGGAACGCTGCCCATGTTCAGCAGTGATGTATTTGCTCCTCTACCCTTCAGTGGTCTGGCAGAAAGTTTGGATTGTGCTTGAGCTGCAATGCCAAGGTGCCATGCCAGCTTACATCAGACACTAATTTGGCACACCTCTTTTTTCCGTTTCAAGCGACTGTAGTTAGAGTCGAAGTTTCGAACCTGATGATTTGAAACCAAACAGAGTGTATCAGTCCTCAAATAGACCTGCTGCATTGGATAGTCTCTAATTTTCCTGTCAAAGTACCTGGTTCACATCAGATGAAAACTCCCACTGCCGGGGATTTTGACTGAACGGAGGTCGAGCCGAATTATCCGATGTTTGCGAGTCTCTCGCGGTACTTGACCTGTTTCAACCTGGCAATTCCGGCTCTCTAACCGCTATTCAAGGGTTTTTGCTGTGATCACACTTTTCTTGAACTTCCCCGGTAAATCAAAGAGGGAGACTTGTCAAAGTGCCACCTACATCAGGCTGTGTGGAAAGTGATATCTCTGTTGATCTGCTAGCAGAGCACATGTCTGCTTATGGTCAAACAGAGGACGATCTCACGTCTCCTCCGTCTTGTCTCTTCTAATTTTCTTTCCTCTTCGTTTCAACTCTCTCTCGCCGCCGTCCCCTCTGCTCTTTTCTCCTTTCATGTCCTCCCTCTGCCTCTGGCTGCCGTCTCTCCCCTGCCTCTCCGATATACAATTTATCTGTCTTTATTATTAAGTTTTTTGCTATGATGAGACGGTATATCCTTCCCTGCCCTGTCCGGCTCGAGAGCATTGATTGTCTTCTTGTCCCCGGTGCTAATGTCGGGGTGCTCTGACGACTCCCCCAGTCGACCTTTAGTGATTCTATTAGGTCTGACTGGACTGTGGCCAGACGTGTGCTATAAATCAAATCAGATGTTTAGAGGAGAGGACGCAGGAATGTGTCATTCACAGTGTCCCCACCAAGGTCCTCCAGCTCCTTTACTGACTGATATTGATACGGATTGTCCTGCTTGACTTTTCTGTCTCTAAAATAAAAACAATCAATCACTGCTAGTGAAAGGGGACTTAAATCGCTGGTTTGGGACCTAAAATGTTATAGTAAGATAAAGTGACAGCGCTGCAGAAAACAAGCAACATACGTTACAACATATAATATTGTATTATCTGATATATTTGGGTCATGACCTCAGGGCCTGAACGCAGCAGCCACTAAGAATCCCTTCACAGCTGAGGTGTTTTCAGCCTCTTATTTGTTTGTTTTCAAGGTGGAGCATCTCCTTATTTCACGCCCTGACGGTCATTTTATCTGCCAGCTTTTTATGCAGATGTATCTTACTGGAAAAGCAGGACTTTAACAGTACAGACCGCAGGCAAAAAATATGCATCCTCCTCCAGTCAGATCTCTTTTATATTTAGACAAAAGTGTGCACAAACGGCAGCTCCTCTATTCCAGTCAGTCCGCCCCGGTTCCTCGGCCGACAGCGACACTGAAATGTCTCTGACAGAATGATTCTCCAGAACCACACTCCTGCTGACAAACTTGTTATTGTCGCTACAGTAATGTGGTTTCAACAGCTCTTTTCATCGTAGCCTTTGCTATCGCGTCCCTCAAAAGATGTCCTTCGGGAGGATGTGGATAGTGAGAGAAAAAAAAAAAAAAAAGCTATTTACCCAGAGTGATTTGTGTGAGGCAGGTGAAAGGGAAAGGGCATTTTGGTGTAATTAGTCTACGCCTGCAGGTTTCATTCGAGAGATGTGGCGGGCCGGCTCCTCCAAAGCAGGTCAGCCTTGACTTTGAGGATTTGACTGGCCACGGCAGGAGGGAGGCAGCGACGGGAGGCTGCCATCTGTGAGATGGGGTTCACTCCGCTCTGAAATAATGCTGTCACAGTGGTAGATAAATACTTGGATAACAAATCATACTCAGTAAACGGCTACACATCCAAGAATGATCACTAGAACGATAACTATAAACATATATGTTTTTAAAAATCATTCTAACTCGAACAATATCTATAGAAACACTGACATCTGAACATACAAGGCCAACAATTATAACACCACTCATCAGCCACTTACAACGCAGACTTCCCTCCGCAGAAAGCTTAACCCCCATTCACACTTGGACTCCGGTGACCTCAGCGATTCACATGATGGCCGTGGTGGGCCGACGACTCACATGTGACCCTGCAGCTCGCACAGTGTTAAAAGCTTGTGACTCCTCACCAGTCAGTCACAACTAAAGAAAGCCTCTTAGATGAGAGGTGAAACATCCAAGTCCAGTTGCATTAGTATTGCAGAGATATACCATGACCAGGTTGGACTGAGAATCTTCACAAACATGTAGCATCTCTCTTTTATGTAAGCTAATTGATGGGATGTAGAGAACTCAGTCGTTGTTATTTATACAACTTAAAACCCTAATAAAAGTTTATACCTGAGACATACCGCCATCGTTCTTTGGCGCTGATGGGCCTTACTGATGAAGAGTATGAGGCACATTCATCCTCAGAAGACAACGACTCTTGCAGCAGTGTTTTCCTCTCCTACCTCCTCTCATCTGTGAAAGTTTTCATGTCCTCCTGGGATTTTTTCTGGTTGTTTGTTATTTCTGCACAAGTAAGAGGTCATCAATATCCATTTTCCTAAGATGCCAACATTATTGTTCATCGGTGTGGGTGCTCACAGCGCTATCGTTTTTCATTCTTGGTGTGGACGGCCCCTTTAGAGACTTTTACAAAACAAGAAGTTTGTATCAAGACACAACTAGTGTGGTTTAAAATGATAAATATGCTGTGAGGAGGGAGGAAGAATATGGAGAGTGAAAAGTATTTGCATAAACCTCTGGTTCTCAAAGTGAGAGGTGTGCCCCCTAGGGGAGGCCCGGAGTTATAGCGGGTGGGGACGAAGCAAGATGTATGAGGCATCGAAATTTTAGAGAATTTTTAAAATAGATTATAGTTTACCACATCCTACTTATGAAACGTTTGTCTGCAGTTGCTTCAATCAAGACAAACTACTTCATTCATTCATTCATTCATTCATATTTTGTTTATTTTGTTTGTTTAATTTCAAAAATAGTTGTACACATTCGAAACAGCAGCAGGAGGAAGAAGAAGAAAATATATCACCTGCCGCTTTTCTAAATAATAACATAAGATGGCAGTCGCAGCCCTGATTTGAGAAGATCTGCAGCACAAAGCCTCAACAAGTCGCTGAGAAAGATGGCGGGATTAGAGGTGTATATCTTGCAGAGAAAATGATCAAGTGTTTGTTTGCTCCTGGGGAGTTGCCATTTTCGTGCAGAGAGGCAGTTTTCTAATGCCTCCACTATCAAGGTGAACTGCTCCTAATTTAGTTTTCCAGTGGGAAATCTTCATTGATTACACACAATTGTGTAGAAGTTTGCAGACAAAAGACAAGTGTGTTTGTGTCGGGGCTTGAAAATATTCATCTAGAGAAAATCTGAGAAAGAAAAAGACTGGCATTAACAGATTTGCCAAAAAAAAAACACTATATAGGAAGGAACTTAATTAGTGACATAATGGGTTGAAGGAAATTGGCATTGATTTTCTCCCCTACAATAGTTTGTATCTGACAAAGGCAGGACGATACAAACAAAAAACACAGGAAGCTCACTGAAGTTCTCTGCACTTATAGATTTCTGCTCTGCTTCACTACCTGAAAAGGCCAAACAGAAGCTGAACAGACAGCTTCTTCTATACAGCCAGCCGTCCTCTCATCAGCACTCTCTTAAGGTGCCAACAGTCAGCAAACCTACAAGTGCAGCAACGGCTCTCCTTAGGTTTGTCTTCAGGGCTAATGAGCTATTACACAGTTACAGTACAGTCCCTTCCCTGTGGGGACAGCAGAGCGGGACGCCGACACATTAAATATTCACCAGTTGTCTGCACAACTACACCCCTGACAAGATCGCAAGGACAACAGGCTCTGCCTCAGTGGCCTGAAATGCCCACAATCATACTTTCATGTCCTTTTTGTTGACTTTTCTGCGGGATAACATGCACTTTTGCTTTGGCTCGAACAGCACCGTCTTTTAAAAAGTGAGATTTCTCTGAGGTGCTGCACTAACGGCTCGCAAAATCATTAGCAGGAAGTTAACTACTCGAGTAATGACTCATTGATTAGCTGTTGGAGAGCGCTCTCCAAATTTCCAATGCAGAAATCGCACAAAAATATTCACCACTTCTTCCACTTCACTTATTTGCTGGGATTTATGTAAGAATGGAGAGAGAGAGAGGAAAAAGAGGAACGCAAAAGGAATAATGAAGATGTCTTGGAGCAACACTACCCCTCGCTGTTAGCCAGAGGAACTACTTTTCATCTTCTCGAGCTGCTGAGTGTCTCAGGGGCTGTTTGAGAGCCCTGTCTGACACAGACAACTTTGAATTTTAAGCAGATAGACTCCGACGCCTTTCAAGCAACAGAGCGTACCGCCTATGATGATTTTCACAGCAGTGAGAAAAGTGAGCAGAAGTGGGGAGGGAGACACAATAAGCCATGAACAGAGCATTAAGATCCTATCTCGTGTTATCTTCATGACGCTGTGTCCATTATTCCCTCTCAGGTTGTGTGCACGTTACTGGGCACCTCATTTCTAAGGTTATGGAGCAGAAACAGACCGTGCAGAGGCAGCCACTGTGCCGTAACCAAATGCAACAAATGAGATTCTCTCTCTCTGCCGCAAATTGCGGGAGCGAGATTATCGGGGGTGCTGACATTGTATAACTCGCTCATCAAAGACAGACTGATTCCAGCAGGAACTCAAGAGACTATTCTTGTCCTCCATCACCCAGCCCCTCTAGATCTGAATGTCATGAATTTCACAACTCTTCTCCAGGCCATGATAACAGAGGAGGAGGAGGGAGGTGGGGGTGACACAGGATAAAAAAAGAGAGGGAGATAGAGAGAAAAGAAAGGGGGTGTGTGTCTGAAATGGGCGACAGGGTGTGGATGTATATATAGGCTGATTAAGCGTGACAGGATCCGGTCGCCTTTGTTTCTACTTTATCTGTCTTTATACAGCCATTTACAGGCGTGAGTAGCGTGTTGGAGAGGAGACAGAGAAGGAATATGAAGACACAAATCACACCAACAGAGTGGGAGAAGCTGTGAACGAGCCCCTCGAGCAATGTAGAGCGAGGGCACAGCGTGGCGACTTACAGCAGCGCAACAAGCACAAGAGCCCACTGAAAAGCCCCAGCAGGACGCGTAACTGGCTCTCTGGGGTGAGAACCAGGATCAGAGGCCCATTAGAACAAATAAAAAGCAACCAAGCTTATTTTTCATGCAACAACTACTGAGTGGAGGCAGGAGGAGAGAAACCCCCCGTGGACCACATCCTTGGAATAATGACTTTGCAGATAGGGGAGCAGCAGAGGCTCAGTTAGGGGCCGACTTTGATTTATCCACATGAGAAGGCGAGATAGGGACCGAGAGGAGGCGGGGAGAGATTTGTAATCATGCAGCCTCATCAAAATAATCATTCATTCAGACCTCAGGGCCTGTCCACTGTCAGCAACCTCATCTTGACCTGCGCTGGCCTCCTCCTCCTCGGCATGTCATCACATTTAAAGTTCTTACACTTCAAGAAGCTTGTGTTTACAGCTGAGATGTGGCAGTGAATATAAAAAGAGATGCAGAGAAGAGGTTTTTCGCTTGTTTCCTTTCCTCTTGGCATCTGTGGCTGTAACTCTTAATTGGGGACCTGTACTATGCAAATTACCTGTCACTTTGCAGTATAATGACATTTAAAAAGAGTAACAGGGAATGTCAGGTTATGCAGTTGTATCATGGCAGAGTTTCCTAAATATAGAAGCAAGAAAAAGCATTTTTTACGCCTTTACTATAGCAGAACTAGCAGGTAAATACTGCGTGCTCATTCTTTCCAGACAGGTTCAATTATGTAGTCAATTAAGTTCACCCAAAAATAAAAATTCAGTCATTATCTAAGTTATTTCACCCCCAAAATCTGGTGAAGTTTCGTAGTCCACAGCACATCTGTGAAGCTTCACAGCAAAACTTGTTTTAAAAACGTTAATAAATAACTGAAAAAATTATAATAACATGGTTTCATTCAGCTCTTCCGGTGTCAGCGACGTCTCTGGAAGAACCAAGATCCCAAATAGAGTTGAAAAGACGTTATTTCCCCTTGTTTTTTAAGCTGAAATCTTCTCTGTAGCTGTTAGCTAAAAACGTTAGCTTGCACCCTGTCTGAAGTGGGTGCATGAGCTCAAACGCACGTCGAAAATAACATTTTTTCATTTCAATTTGGGATCTCGGGGCTTCTGGAGACTTGGATTACTCCAGATGTTTATGTAATGTTTTATCATTTAGCTGTTTTGTCACATATCAGTACAAGTCCCCATCTACTTCAGTTGAGAATGCTGCAACAGTGTTTTGCTGCTTTTGTTTTGTGGACTACGGAAGTTCACCCGACTTTCCATCGGCATGAGGGTCGGTAGATAATGTCTGAATTTTCATATAGGGGTGAACTTATCCTTTAATACAAATATTCACATGCCTCGGGTTGAAACGATTAGTGGATTCATTGATGAGTCAACGCATAAAATGAAATACAATAAATTGATTCCTAATGAACTGGAGAAAAAAATGCTAGAAAATCCCATGTTCTTCAATGTGAGGATTGTCTGCTTCTGTTTTTCTTCTGTGGTTAAACTGGTCTGGTTAAACTTTATTTTTACTATTTTCTGAGGTGTTTTTTTGCCCAGATGATTATTTGATTAATAGAGAAACATGACTCGAGTTTAATGTTCCTCCTCTCTATACTGGCACCAAAGTGATCCTAGACATGGCACTAAAAAGACTATAACTCTGGAAGATATTCACTTGATACGACTAATCTCAGGCCGTTAGCTTTAGATTGCTTTTTTTATACAGAATGTGGACTGTTGAGGTTGTCCCTGCTCTCCTCTATTGGAGTCACTTAGAAAGAAATCACCTTGGGGTCAGCGAGGAGAAGAGGAATAAAAACTGTAACAGCAACCATTACTCTTTCAATATACTGCCATTTGAGTTAGTTGACTCGAAAAACTCCGAACCTATCCGGTACTTTTACTTTTGAAAAACTATATATCAGAAGAGTTTCTGCTTTTTCTGTTTCTTTGTTTTGTTGGTTTTATCCTCAGGGAAGTTAACACTAACATAAAAGTGAAGTATAGCATCCAGTGGAAACAATAGTCATTTTTTTTATGCTCGTCTCTGCTTTGCTCAAGAGATATTGAACTTTCAGCACCACGGACAGTAGCAGTAGAAAGTTCTGCTAACAGATCCACGTAATCTTGCTGACATTAGGTGAATCTTTCATTGCTAACATATAACATTGAGCAGCTTTATTTAAATCCACTGACCTTTATTGTAAAATCTAGTCAAGACTCATAGTTTCCTAGATGCTCTCTGGTGTATCTATACAACCTATTTGCTGCTACCTGCCCATTTCCATTTGTATGTTGTATATCTGTATGTTTTAATGGTGTGCAGTGCAGGAAGAAGCTAAACAAATGTCCAATGAGATGGACAATAGAGTTAATCTAATTTAATTTGTAAATGTATCACAATAAATTAAAGGAAAATAGCAATAAATGCACAAAACCTCAAGAGTTCTTTTCATGTGATGTAATGCCAAAGCTACAATAAATGATAATCATTTAAATCCAGGTTATTTAGCATTTTTGATTCATACATACTACCATTCAAGAGAAGACAGTTGCTCCATTTTGTTTTGCAAATGATGGAAATTTAGTTAGAAGGGAATTTATGGAATACGTTTGAGATTGTGAACTATGTAACTTCCTCACGGGCATGGCAATATCCCTTCATTTAAATCATGTCGAATAAACTTGAGCTCAGTGGATTCTTTCCAGGCACAGTTGTTTCCAATGATGTGACCTTGAGTCAGTCAGTTTCAGATTCAAAGGAGGTATCACAAGTATTAGCTCTTTCTATTAAACATTTAGACACACATTAGATACATTTAAATATGTATTTTTTAAATTTCTTAAACATTAACTTTACTGTTTTCCCCCTCTCCGAACAGCGTGAAAAAAGCTGTAGTAAGCACATCTTTCACATATTATAGCCACTTCAGTTATCAGGGCAATCTTGTTAGCAAACAGAAAGACACCATCGTAGTAAGACATACCTGACTCTTCAGCTGATAAATGCTCAGTTTTGTTCACCGGCTAGTTGCTAACTTTGCATGCTGTTTGATTCTGGGCAGGTAGCGACCACCTGCACAACCAAAACAAAGTGTCTGTATTTGACCACCTGAGAATGAGACTTTTTGACTCTTTTTCTGAATCACTTTTAAAGTTTGGAAACATACTTCAGCTTTCATTGTCCACTTTAACTTTCTTCGCCAGGAGTCCATTAGTTCATGGATTGTGGAGGCGTCTAACTGCTGGACGGATAAAAATAAATAAAAAGTGAAAATGCTGAACTGGGTCACCAAATATACTTGGGCAGCCCACGTAAAGTCTATGTGTGGGAAACACTGATAAAGAGTGAGTTTTTCTACTTTTTTCCACACCACAGTATTTCCAAAAATTCCAGTCATGAGACAGGCCAGAGTGACACAGCTTCTCAAGGTGAGGCAATGTGATTCATAGCACAGAGTCCCACTGTGCGGTGTGATCTCCGTGTTCACACCGCTCCACAGCTCTTGGCAATAACCCTCGACTTCAGTTGCGGCATCAAAGGGCAAAAAAGCTCTTTCATTTGCCTTTGTTCCCACTGTGGCATTTCACCAGATCTGACAGCGCTGGCACTGTCCAATCCCTGCTGTGGCTCCGACCCTTTGAGAGCCCCCAGACTCCAGCTGGGAACTGCTAAGCTCGCTCCTGCGAGGGGACGACTTGGTGTGACGCGCTCTCTGGGACAACGTTTTATCAACTAGAGGTTTGTAAAACCAAACAAGCATCACAAGAGCTGCTCTGACAGGATCATAAAAATATCACTGAATTCATTTCCACAGAACGACAACAGCCCCAAAAGGATGATAGAAAAATATTGTGGATCAATAAAAAAAGGCTTTAAATGTCAGATCTACTTTATATTTGGAAAGGGAAAACAGCAGAGCATGCTGTGAATCTATTTGTTCCAGCGTGGTACAAATGTTGAACATGAAATCTGTTGCACAAGGAAATTTGATTTAACTCGATAAATAAGGGGGAAATATCATCCTTATCAAACTGCAGCACTCACACCAGGTTGCATTGCTCAGAAATGTCTAACAACAGGCAGCCTAGGGCAAGCTGTTATAAATAACATCCATCTGGACCCTGAATGATAAAGCAATATACAATATTTTAGCTCTTAACATCACTCAAGTCCAATCCTCCCCTTGAGGCTGCTTTATCAGTTTCTGTTCCAAAAAACCTCTGCAGCACTGATTCTAGAAATCCTTTCAATGCTTGGATTGTATGTAGAGAGAGGAAGAGGAGTGGCAGTGGTCTGGGTCATTTTACATTTCTTATAAGCAGTATTCAAGTCAGGAATGAACCCCTCCCCCCGCTCTATCCCACCTTTCAGACTGGAACCAAAGCCTAATCAGGACGTCTGTGTTTTGGAATGATGTATGACTGGCGACACAAGGTCGCATCAAAGACGAGCGGAGGAGAAAGTCGTTGTATCCTCGGTGAATGGGGCCCTGAATAAAAGAGAAGCATTTTAAGGCAGCAATTTACCAGTTTGATCAAAGAAGCTCAATGCGTGGAAGTGATTCGAGACACAAGCAAGGACATTAATGTTACAGCAGCAGACGAACGCACATGGTGGCTTAAGTGTGTCCCTCAGAGAATCAATACACAAGTGAGCTGAGATGTATGTCCGTGTCAGTTTGCTATTAAAGGAGCAATATGCAAGAATTGGCCATCTCAGTCAATCAATCAATCTTTATTTGTAAAGCGCCAATTCACAACAAAAGTCATCTCATGACACTAAACAAATAGAGGGCAGCATGACATCAGTACAATCCCTAACTGCTGCTAACTGTAGCCGCTGTTAGCTAGCACGCTCAGTTAACCATGTTGCTAGTGGTCGTACTAGCTAACTCTGTTGGTGTTGTTTACTATTGAACTATCGCATCTTAATGTATGAAGTGGCTAGTGGGTAGCTGGTTAGCATGCTGACTTTTATAGATATCCTGGCAACACAATGACTTTAACATCACAACCTCAAAACTGTCATTTTTTCACATTCTGTTACAAATTTTAGTTCATTTTTAAATGTTTTCATAACAAAAATCTTACATAATGCACCTTTAAGCACTTCAGGTTGTAAATGTATGCTCACATGGTTTCATCCATACTTGCTTGGTAGGACACATACTGTTATTTTCAACAGCTCTCTACCTCTTATAGTCATTTCCTTTCCTGTGGGGTACCCCAAGGCTCAATGTTAGGACCACTGCTTTTTTCACTGTACATGCTCCTATTTCAGACAATTATATATTCATCTCATCTAAACTTGAGTACTGTAAACTTCTCACATCTTCCAAAATTCAGCCGCTACAATTTTTCTCCTTAAACCAAAACATTTGACACATAATACTGATTCTGTCCTCACTCCCTATTTCAGCTACATCAGACAACAAACTGCTCATGTATCAACACCTCTTTACACCTTACAAGACCTTACATTTCTCCATGTACATTCAGATCCCAGCATGCAGTCTCCCTCTTCAATCTATCATCTATCTTTTATTAAGAGGATTAATAAGAAATCAAACAGTTGGCAGGCTCAGAGCTTTTTCTTACTGCTCTCCACTGCTGTGGAATATCTTTTTTTTCTCCAGCGAGAGGCTATACCAAAAATCAAGTGGACATGTACTAAGGTACCATACAAGTGTGTTTAGATAAATGATATAGTCTTTATTTGTATTTACTGTGCGCAATCAACATTTATTTTAATGAAACATCCATTTAATCTACTCAGTCGCCAGAATAATTGTTGTAAATGTAAGTTTCTGCAAACCACGGACATGATAAAACCCTCTTTATATTGCAACGTCATGTTTTTGAGGTTCAATTTTTTATTTTATGAAAGATATGACATTCCAATATGAAAGTCAAGTGGTAACCATATAATCTGAACATGATAAGACATGTTTTGTAGAAATGTGAATGCATCAGTGGTTTGCAGAAACCTTAGCTGCCAACATTTTATCCTGGTGACTGGGCTGATACGTGATTTAGCAAAAACATACTTATTATTCAGGTTTTGCTACATGCAATGTAAATAATACTGACATCGTGCTCCACACAGAGAACTTGTCTTTCCTTTTGCCCTCCCTAGAGAGTGCAGCGTTTCCATTTAGAAACCTTTTTTTTTTTTTAAACTCATTATTTGTTGTAACTTGCACCCATCAACTTCACCTTGGCACATATCCTCCAGTGTTATTTAAATTATAATACATTATTCTGGAAATGCAAGTAAATACAGATAAACACTCCTCGAGTGGGAGTGAGCAGGTCAAGAATCTGTAGACACCTATTTTTGCCCAGAATACATTATTGTTATTAATTTGGTTTTCTCACAGTGGAAGAAACTGCAATATACAAATGTAACTTGGGAAGATTTACTGTATATTATTTGCTTGCTTAAAGGCTGAATGTTTTATATCCAGGGCTCCCACTCTCTATTTGGAACAAAGCCTTGGCATGTAATTGGCCACTTGAGCAGTGATGCTACATATCACGGAGGAAAGTCAAGTAGTGAGTCTGTAGGTGACTCATTAAACAGATCCAGCATCTCGTTCAAGGACACATCAGCAGGAGGGATAACGTCTAGTGGAGGGACTCATCCACCGCTCCCAGCGACCTTCCAAGGTAATATTAAATCTTCTCGTTCCGATCCTTCTAGGAAGCAGGAGGATTGTTGTCTCCAAATGAAGACTATTACTTTCCTCAGTATGAGTAGAACTACATCTGTTTTCCTTTTATTTTTCATTTCTTTGTATTTGCTTATAGTGCGGCTCATGGTGATGCAAGGTTTCTGCAACCTGAAGCGCTGGAAGTTAATCCGTGAAACAAAAATAAGCGGGTAATTTTGGGGCTGGCAATTTTCCTCAAAGAAGCCATAACACTGCATAGTGGAGCCTGTAATGAGTTTAACTCGGAGCCATGGAGGGGCCCCGTGGGCTGCCAGGCGATACTCGGAGTGATCCCATCCACCACTACGAGGCCTTATTAAACATTGTCTGGGTTAAGTGGAGTTTTATTGTTACGGGCACAATGAACAAATTCTAGTTAAAATAAGATAACTTACTGATGAATTAGGACATTTTATGAGGGATTTTACATAAGTACCTTTTGGGGAAAGACTGAAAAGTTTGATCTGTGATTGGTTGTAAATTTTATGGCTGACAGGGTGTAATTATCAAAAGACCAGCATTTTATTATATGGAGAGAGTACAGGTGAACAGGGTAAAATATTAATAGATATCATTGTGAAACTTTCCCAGTTGATCATTAAATCAAAACAATTATTTTTTGTGTCTAAGTTTTCTAAAATTGTGTGTTTAAGTTTATGTTTTTAAATACACAAATGTATTACTTAATCAAACATATACTGATTAAAATGCTAATTAAAATACATACATTGATGGAGCAAAAGTCTTAATAGATACCATCGTAATTCGTCTTTCATTGTGTATTAGAGGAATTTTGAATTTCTCTTTTTTTAATGACTATAAATCAGAAAATAACAACAAAAAAACAATGTCCGCCAAGTTTTTAGGACAAATGTGCTCATTAATCAGGTAAAGAATGATAAATGAACAAAGCCTTCTGTAAAAATCTTTAGTGTATTATATAATATAGAGATTTCTGGCTCAGAATATGAACATTTAAATAAAAAATATGGTAAATAGAGGTAACAATATAAACTAACAGATATCCTGAGTTGGTTACTTAAATTAAAAAGGTGTAATTTGTAAAATATGGCCAGAATTCGAAGATATCTAGACAAATATAGTGGGCAGCAGATCACCAGAGTAACCAACAACTGCCACTCTTTGCTAGCTGTCCTTGGCTGTTGCTACCTACCGGACTAGAAGACACAGCAGGCAGTGACACGAGAGGAAGGAGAGAGAGTCGGACATCAGCAGGGGCTGAAAACAGCAAACCAAGACTGAGTTTTATTTTGTTGATGCCGAGTTTGAATTAAGTTTGTTTTACGATTGTGATTCGACAGTGAGACAGTTTGCCTCATGCAGTTTAAAGTGATATTATGAGACAGGACAGGCTAGCTGATTAGCATGCTAACTTCAGAAGACATCTCCACAACACAGTAGATATCACATCTTTGACGTAACGTCAACTCTTTTGATTCTTCACACTCCATTGACAATGTTAGAACAAACATTTTCTTTCTGCTCGTCCCCGGAGTCTGAAAACAATGTTCTCACCTGTACTGTTTCACCTTAAGGGATTGTGCAGACTATTGACTATCCTCATAAAGAAAAGCTGAACATTAATGTTTAATTTAGAGCAAGCAGGTGCGGTGCACGTTTATGTGCGTAGATCAGAAGGTCCGTGAACAGACGATGCCTGTGTGAATTATGAGATAAAATCAATATTAACGATAAGATAAAAGAGAAACGCGGACATTTCATCTGGTTTGAACATTTCTAATCATCCTCTGATGAGTCATAGCACAACGGAGATTTGTAACAACCAGACTGCACTTCACACAAACACATCCTGCAGCTATTTCAGTGCTCGCTGCAGATAAGTTAAATAAACAGCCACATTAGTTATATTACAGAGAGCGCTACAGTATATAATGACTGGTTCATTGTATTCACATCCAACAAGCTATTTAGGAGAAAATGATTCTAATACATCAGTGTAAACGCTTTGTCAAGTTCTGTTTTGCAGAGTTTTACTCATTTGCATTAGTAGAGGACATATTTTTTTCATTCAGACAATGGTGCCACATTTAGCTTTGTGTTCCCTGTCATAGCTGGATTTCCAGACAGACAATCTGAAAAGTACAGGCAACAGAGGTGACCCTGCACTGAGAAGTGTAGCCCAGATCAGGCAAGGCGCCCCGTCTTGACAGCCTCATCTGTTATTTCAGGCTATGAGCTGCTGAACACTCTGCTACCAGTGCCTACTGCATCATTCCTTGACCCAAAGTTCAGAAAACTTTATGCCTCACAGCTGGGGTCCAAGGCAACCCATCACCGACAAAAATGGACACCGAGGAGGAAGAACACAGGGAATAGAGAGCAAACAGAATATGAAAACAATGGATCCAGGCTGTTATTAGAGTCATAACCCTGCACACAGGAGGATAAATACTGAGCGTGAGATGTCTGCTTCCTCTACAGTAACGTATATATTAGTCAACAGTCAACTCAGTGTGAATAATGTGCCACATCTTTTAATTCTGAAAGGGTTATTTTTCCCAGAACAGCAGATATTGCTACTACCTATATTCAAACATCACCTCGTCCTTAAGTTCTCCCGTTTGTTTATCTGCTTAGCATTTTAAATAGTCATTACCCTCTTATTACATGTCTTGTCTTGTATGTTTATGTTCAGGAACCCAGGAAGACTCTAACGGGAATAAACATAAAACATTTTGCAAGCCAACTGAGAAAGTGCTGTCACGTCTGCTAAACTTCTGCACGACATTTGAATTTCTTTGGATAATGAAATGACATCATTTTGTTCAAAACATACAAAATATATTTTGTTTGCAAGGCATGGCTGGATGACATCACTTCAAATCTATATCTCGACAAACTGCTGCATTGGTTTTGACGTGTGCTGTGTTTACATGGACCGTAATATTCCACTGATAATCAGCATATTAGCCCTGATGAAACAACTTCAATGAGAGGAGACTGATCCATTCTGGCCAAATCTAAATTAATTTTCAGTCAGAACGAGAGGACTGGTGGAAATCTGTTCGACGGGAAAATATTTGCGCCTGATAACTATGCAAACTCTTAATCCGATTGTTTCTCTCTGGTTGCAATGAACAAATTCTTTCTGCTCGTGTTCGCCTCGTGTGGGGGGGAGCGTTAGGTGATGTTGCTACCGGGAGGGTCAGAAACATGGCGGCAGCAAAACACAACTGTGTCTGTGACAGATACAACTGCTCTGCTGGAGAATTTAAAAGATTCTTCATCCTCCACCTCGTTAAGCACGACAGGTGTATGAAATAGACCAAAACATTCTGGGGTTGTGCCGCAGCCTTGGTTCTTCTTTACACTGTACAGTTCTTGCACTCCGTAAGCCGAGCTGACAGTAGGCCAACTCATGAATTATTCAACCGGAAGTACACAGGCAAGCTATGCAGATTGCTTTCTCGCCAACTGAAGTGGCTTGCACTGTCAACAAGACAAAGATAAAGGCACTCGACTGTGGAATTGGAAATAATGTGGAAAAGTTGTAGAAGCTCTGCACGCAGAAAATGTCTGGAGTAAAAGATAGAGCAGAAGACAAGAGCCTGACTGTTGGGTTCATATGACAATGATTACTATCTTATGTGTTATATAGGGATAACCCCCCCCCCCCCCTCGCTTTTCACTTGAGTGTTACTGTTTTTTCAAACACAGCATTAGCAACATGGCTACCGCTAACAGTCTGGCTACTGTGCAAAGCAAAGACAAAACGAAAGAATCCAAATTTGATCCAGAAATCCTGGTTGCATAAAAGAGCAGGCATTGATCCAGTTAAAGGAATTCCAGTTTTGAACCATCTCAAGTATCGCTGGTAAGGGGGAACAGATACTGACCCGACACCGACGCTCTCCATCGAGTGAATGCCTGACAGGTCACTCTGGTTTTACCTCCGTTTCTATCACTCTCCCTGTTCGCCTTCTTTGCCTCCTCCATCAGCGGAGTTAGTTAGAGTTTCCACAGATATTTCACTTGTTCCAGCGTTACCCGGGGAAAGTGACCTGGGAAAACAATACGTCTTCCTGTTTGTGGTTGCTCAATGGCAGATGCGCTTCCTTTGTGCCATAATGTGGCCTTCATTTTTGCGGCAGACTGAAATGCATAGTAGAAGCAGGGGTTTATAGGGCACCTATCTTTACGTGGATGGTGTCATTTTTCATTTGTCATTTCAGCAGCAACATTTTCCTTCTTTCTTTTCGCCTAGACAATATTTTGTTTACAGACAAGATCCAAAGAAAGCTACAGTACCGCAAAAAAAATTGATTAATTCTTCTACTGAACTGAAAAACTGAGAGATACAAAGAGAAGCCAGAAATGAGATGTAGTCAGGCGATCAGGAGTTCAGCTGCATTATAAATACGGTACTGCCACTGGACGAAGAAACACAAAAGAAGCTCGGTGCATTAAGTGCACCTTACTGACACCTTTATAAATATTTTTGTCGTTAAATGTGTTTAAACTCTTGGCTAAAATGCACATGGAGGAAAATGAGACGGCGAATGCGATAAAAGGTAGAGAAAGCCCTCTGTCCCCAGACAAATGCAGCACATAATGGGTTTGACTGTGTTTCCTCCCTAATTAACCACCAAACAGGTCCATAATTAAAAAGGCAGTGCTCTAAAACCTCCGAAACCCCACACGTCTGCGTCAAGGTAATTTCAGCAGTGGAGCACAGAGTCAGTATAAAGACAGCAGGGTTTAAAGGGGCTGCACGCTGCTGGCTGTCTCTGCTGCTGACTCCACGCAGAGGCAATAATCTCAGCAAATACCAGTCACAGCCATCGCAAACACCACAGGAAGTGACCTGGAGCGCTCCCGCCGCATGGCAGCTCGCCATACACAGAGTGGCAATAAAACGCCGTGTGTTTTTATTTCTGTTCTCTCTTCACTTTTGTGTTTTTCTTCCCGCAGGGCAGGTGAAAATATATGAGCTTGAATTCTATTTTCACTTCTGCCCGTCAGCGAGATGTTGTAATGTGATGATGTGTGTAAATGATTGTTCTCCAACCTGTAAGCTGCCGAGCTTTATGATCCTCTTGTCAGCTGATCCTGTGGGAAACAGAGAAAAGATTAATCTAAATTTATGATTAAAAAATGCTGGAAATATATTACTGATAGTAGAGAAACACCATCAAATTAACATATTCAGGTAGCTTCAGCCACAGCTTAACATACTCATCCATCAACGAGCAGATTGCTTGGCTGAAACTGTCCATTTTATAGCAATAATACCATAATCGTTTTCATTATGATATGCAGTGAATCACATCTCACACGCTTCACTGGAAAACACGCTATAGTTTCCACGCGGCTTGGATTTGACAGATTTGTTGACTTAAATATGAAACACATCCGGGAGCAGATTAAACCACCCACCGGCCCCCTGAGTCTGTGTACACTGAATTTAACAGGCAGCTGCAGGAACGCACATCATGAATATCAATTATTACTAAAGTGGAGCTGTGGAAATTAGCAGGGCGGTTCCATTGTGTCGGTTAATGGAAACTCAGACAGCCGTTTTAACTGTAGGGTTAATGCCTAGTACTAAGCCACCATGGCAATTCTGTCCCTGAGCCTGAATAATACATTTAAAATGTGTGTGGGCCCATATGATTGGTGCATGAAACACATTTATTAAAAGAAAAAGAAAAAAAAGCAAATAAGGACAAAGCAGAACAAATTATTGTTTTTTTGCCCAAAACATTAGATTCATGCTTGAGGAGCTTTGCTTCTAAATTCGACATCAATCATTTGAAGAAGACGCTCTACTTAAGTCACATCTCAAACGTCAGTAAGTAAAGAAGTATCTGTATGTGTAGTATGTATTTTATTACCATGAAGCAGCTTGGATGCATGAACCTGAGTTTTGATCTGCTCCCTGTCGCCATGACGCATGTGGCTGACAGTAATCCGCAACGACGCCTTTTACCATCGTAACATCATCACGAAAATAAGTCCTTTTGTCCCCTTTATTATATTCTTGTTAAACCAGGTCAGGCAAACCCAATTTGCTTGGTCACATTGGAGGGCCGCTGTTAGTGTGTTTCTTTGCATTTTCTTAGCTTAGCTTCCTCAGTGCAACTAGCCAGCTAACGTTGTTTCAAGCTTCAGAGACTGAACCCGGCACAGAGCTGATCTGCCGGCTCCCTTCGCTGTTGACGGGGACAGTTTTCTCTGTTGGAGGTGGCCCTCAGGACGATGTGGAGAGGCACTGGTGTCTACAGAAAGTGGGCTAGTAAGTAACTTCCACTCTCTCCAACTCTCCTACTACCTCATATACAGAAACACATAGTAAACCTACACCCCATCCCAAAAAACTACATCATCATCCATCGCAATGTTTTCGGCCCTGCTGCCGTAAACTAGTGCACCACATGCGTAATATCCTGCAGCTGAAAATAGTCCCCTACAAGAACTACTCCTGTTGGAGTAACGTTTGCTAAAAAGCACAGCCCCCGGCTGTTTTAGGAAAAATGGCAACTATTTATAACCCGTTTTTAAAGATTTATGTGTTCAGTAAGAATCAGTGTGCCTGAGGCTCAGTGCCATAGACGGGGCAGGGGAGGTGGGAAGTAGTGGGCATAGATTTTTATCTTGCTATCAGGTTCACTCTTTGACAAAGAAACTCAAAAATGGGAAGTAGCTTTTTTGTTTTCTTCCTTAATCTCCCAGCAAGTACTTGAGACCTGTCCATTTTAGTAGCCATCTTCTCAGTTCTGACAGCGACCTGGCAAAGTTAAGTCCAAGGCACCTAAACACAAAAAGGTGTTGAAATAAACTCTTCAGATACAGTTTACTAATTGATCTAGCCTTGAAGTGGCCACTTTGAGATGGATGTTTATCAGACTAGAATCCTGCAGCAACAAACCGAGACATTTTTTGGCTATGTGAGTATCACCTGACACAAGAAAATGAGTCCTTGAGAGTGATGTTTACAGCTAATTAACCAAAGTTTAAACTTAGACGATGACCCCATGATCCAATCCAAGAATGAGCACATTTCCATAATGCATGTCCAGGTTTACATGAACTCATCTTCCATTAAATTATTAACCGGTGCTGCATTTTCCACATACAACAATACCTGACACGCTAAGGCCTATTTTTAGTCGCCATTATCATCACCATCAGTGACACATCTAACCCTAATTAACAGTAGGAGGGAGGGGCTAATCAGCCAGTCCAGTTATCTTAACCGACCCGTTCCACTGAGGAGCAAATGGAGAAGGAATGAACGTAATTGAGTCAAGCACAACTGTAATCACAATGCCTTGATGGGTGAAATGAGATAATCTGATCCAGCACGCTTCCAGGTGGAGGAAGAGAACGATAAATGATTTATAATATGAATCTAGACCATAAAGGAGAACCCAGATGACTTTGTGAGGCAGCCTTGATCTCGATAAAAGCATAAAGAAATGCATTTTGTTCACTCCTCCATATCAACTCCGGTATCAGGCTGCTTGCAGAAGACAAAGCTGCACCCCGCAGTGAGGACTGATCAATATAAAGAAAAACAGTGCTTTTCATCCTACACCTCTGCATACATCTGGTGCACAGGGCCTGTTTGCACAAGCAGCTCACCTCCACACGCTGTTAAAATAGCGTGGTCGTATTGGATTTCACCCTCGGCTCTAGCATGGAAAAAACCTAAAACGTGCCGAGATCAATACATCAGCAGAAGTGTCTTGCTTTGTCCGTGGAAACGTTCAAAAATCTTATTTAATTACTAACACTGCTTTGAAGTGCTTCGATGGAAAGAAGAGTGAACACCAGAGCGTGACGATTTTCTTCAATAAACAAATTTGGGACTTGATCAAAGAGGACGTACTGAGACTCACAGTGCTGGAGATTCACGCTCACTGGGGAAGCTGTCTGCTTTTTAGAGATTTGTGCACGCTGAGAGTAAAATGACATTTAACTCCTTTCACTTGGACACAACACAGTGAGGGTAGATGGATGTTTCTTTCAGGGCCGATACCAATATTGATAACTAGTAATCAAGGACACATGTGGAACCAATATCATAAAAATCTTGGTGTCAAAATTTAGACTAACCAGTGATGGGATGTTACCAACTGCAGTTTACTTACAAACTTTCCATTTCCTGTCTTTGTCTTTTTCCGGCCCGATTTCTGTGTACACCTGTGTTTTGTGTATTTAAGTCTGTGTTTTTCCTTCACTCATGGTTGGTCGATCTGCATTCTGGTGTCTGTTCCCCGGTCCTTGTGTGTCCTCTCTGGTTTGTCCTCTGTTTTGTGTCATTGTCTTTAGTGATTCTGCCTCTTTGTTGCCAGCGTGTCATCTCCTGCCTTTTTATCGCTTGCATTTTGGATTTTGGACTTCAGCTTTGTTACTAAATCTCTCTTTTTCGTTTTTTAACCTGCCTGCCTCTGTGTTGTGTGCTTGGATCCTTTTTTATAAAACCTAACAACTTTATACCTCCGATTCACTGCATTCATTTGATAACTTTAGTTATTAGTTACACTGCAGAGTAAGACAAAAATATTATTAATAATCTGACACAATAGTCAGAAACACAGACTGTCAGCCCCAATAATCAGTCAATAATCCCCACAATACAGTAGCTACGTATGTATATATGGACTTTGATCAACACAGCTGCTGTTACAGCGACGTAACATCCCGTTCCTCTTCCTCGTCAGATATTTTCTCTCCTTTGGCGCTTGTTTAATCAGCTACCTGTCCATCGAGCCTGAAGATGGATATCTATCATCTTTGGCATCTTATTACGTTAAATTATCTAAGAGTTTGTATTGAAAACCTGCGTTATGTGAAGACAGTGGGCATGCGCTGAAAAAACGTAGCCGGAAAACAATCAGGTTGTATTGTTCACATTTTTTTATTTCGACCGGTTTATAAAAAGTATTTGGGTATCATTAAAAATGGGATTATAATCAGAATATTAGAATAGAAATGCAGCTAGTGTCTGATGCAGCGAGTTATCACTCAGTGTGAGGAATGAAGCGTTGCTACAGTCTGTGCTGCACCTGTCAGGTGTTTGGGGGAATGTCTGACAATCCCTTATTATCTTTAGTGTCACTCACTGCAAGATCCGGTGTCATTTATTGATGCGAACAGCGCAAAAATCGAAACACTCTGCTCTCGGTTCCTCCTCTTGTACTATAAAAATAAGTCTCCTGCTGATTGTGACTGGACAGCAGAGTCAATACAGTTTTTTTTATTTATAACATCATGACTCACAAGACACAAATAAAACCACCCACCTGTAAGCTTCTCCACAACAACACCACCTGCACTAAAGCACAAAGCGCTCATAACGTATTGCTCACACAGTCCAGCTTAGCAGAAAGCTGCTCTCATCCTCTCTCACACAGGAACATCTCGACAGATCGAAGCAGGGCAGAGGAGGAGGATCAGGAGAGCATCCCAAACACCCCAACTTCTGCCAGATTACACCGTAACCACAACACAGAATGTGTACAACTGTCTCTTCGACACAAAAGCTCTGACACAGCTGAGAATAAAATCAAAACAATGCTAACAAGATGCTTGTCTCTATAAAACTGGATTACTGAATATATGCTGCACATTAAGACACTGGGATTGCTTTATGAGAATATAAAAAAGCCTATCAAATGATGTTGGTAATGGATTTTTCGATACAACGCCTCTACTAACGTCCCCCGAGGTTGACAAAATGTAACAATAACGGAAATAAAAACAGGGGGACGCTCTGCATGACATGGGCAGATGTCTCCGAGAGCTGTAGGCCTGGAAAACATTTGGAGGATGAGACGGAGAAACAATGAGTAGCCAGAAGGTAGAAAATGAAAACACAAAATATGTCGGAGTAAACAAAGTCGTCACGATGAAGTGATCGCGGAATACAAGACCTGAGGGAAACGTTTCGTGGAGCAATGACTCGAAGAAAAGTGAGTGTAGGAAATTTGAAAACTTACGCTTATGTATCGAATGAAAAAGGGATATATTGGGTTATAGTTTTGTAGGTTTTATTTATTATTCTTCAAGATAACATTTTAATCAGATTTAAGTTTAAGTTTAAGTCCAGATTTGTTGGGATTAATAACACGAGCAGTCACATGATCATTTTATAATCAAACCGCCTGTATGTGAGCAAAATCTTGATGATTATCCCCAAAAATACGGGGACTGTTCGGCATCATTCAGTTCAGCAAGTTCCCAAAACTATGGAGGGTTTTAAGGGCCAAAATTAAATGTATAACTAAATAATTGTATAATTAAATGCCTAAATAACTGAATATGTAATTTTTAGTGTCACCATATATAAATAGATCACAAATTCAATGACATATTAAAATGTTACATTTATTTGAGACATTTTTTTTATACTTATATATTGATTTTGTATACTTTTATTCATTTGCATTATTATTTAGCTTTTTTTTTAGTTATCTAATTATTTATCCATTTATTCATCCATCTATCCTTGGTGTAACTTGCTGCAAAGAAATAAATCTGTCACTTTCATTCATCAAAAGTCAGGGGGCGGGTTAACGCCTCTGAGCTGTTGGACTGTTAGGAATCAGAGGCACTGCCAATGACTTCATCAGCTCTAAAGCAAAGTCCAGGATCTTTAAATCACTTTGAACGGATACATTTTGCTGATGATGGCTGAGCAGTGGGGTCCTGAATAATCATTTCTGACATCAGAATCCAACTGCTGAACTCTCATTCAACATTTCACATCAATCTGCTACATACATGCTGTATTTGTGATTGTCAAGTTTCAGTCATCTGACAGGGTCCCAGCTGGAATCAATTACAGCCTGGAGGCTCACTCTGTGTAACAAACAGGGATGATAGACTATCAGGAGACTGAAAAATATAAAATAACTCAGGTCCCTCACCTGGCACCTTCCTGATGTAAATGCTGTCCCTTGCAAACACACTGCAGATAGACTACCTGCTGTGCAGTCAGCACTACCTCCTCATTACTGCATCATTGTGTTTTCCTCCCCTCTTTGCTCTCTGGGGACCAGCAAGGCAGTGTTGCTTATCTCACTGACAGCATGCTCTCTGTATGGCTGTGTGTGAGTGAGCATATGAAATGAGTGTATGGGGTTGTATTTGACGTACAACTGTTTTGTATTTTTAAAGATATGAATACTAAAGAGCGAAAGCTTCTTCATCTTTAGTACATACATACATCATGTTTTGGTCATCCAACCTTCATCAAGTAGGCTAATGTTCCAAGGTTGGACAACTAAAACATGCTACATAATAAAGCTGATAAGTAGCTCTCCTGGTAAAGTACATGTCTCAAGCGGGCTACTGAGGTTGAGGCTTGGTGTTCAAATCAAACCTGAAGTTTTTGCTGCATGAAGTAAAATGTGTCTGGCATAAAAACTTTAATCCTGAACCACAATAAATTCTTTAGACGTCTGTAACTGTATTTGAAAAGATGTCACTTGGACATCACTGGTGAAAAGATGTCAAAAAACCTTTCATTCTGGCTCTCTATTGAACATCTCCAAAAGACATCTTTTCAGTGTTGGCAGAGACGTTGAAAAGATGTCTTTTGGATATGTTTTTGCTCAGTGGGTGGTGTTTCTTTCAATTGTGACGTTGATATGTGTTTTCTGCTCCACCTCCTCAGTATATCCTGCCAGCTAACTTTGTTTCAAGCTTCTGAGGCTGAACTTTTGTTGTCAAAAGTATCAAAATCGTTAAATATTGATACTGAATATTTGAAATGGTTTCAATACAAATTTTTTGCAGTATCGATACTCCAGTATTGGCTGTGTTTGTTCGCTCCTCTCCAACAGCGAGTTAACACACACACAGGCTGCAGTGCCTACATAGTCCCAACTCCTCCAGAAGTAAATAGACTTAGATGCTTAGATGCTGTTATTCACACACTCTACAGGAATGGTATCGAACATCCATATTTTTCAAGGTATGGTATCCAAGTTTGAAATTCCAGTATTGTGACAACACTCGGCTGAACACAGCTAAGTTACAGAGAAGGTGTCGGGAGATGAAGACCCTGGCATGGGCAGACAAGGGGGATGTATGTCGGACGCTTGCAGGCAGGGATGTGAGGGTTGATCTGATTCCATTCGCAGGTGACCGGAGACTGTTTTTGCTGCTGGTGGAGACAATCAAAGTTTGCCTTTGTAAACTGCCTCTGAGGGGACACACCACCTCCACTCCCCCCTGAAATAACAATGTCCATCGCAGTGTTTCACTGTGGACATCATCATGTGCCAATTCATTAGACATCACCCTACAGTGCAGGGCTGGGTCTCTGCCCAGTGTGCATGAAGGAGAGGCAATATGCTGGTTATTATTAAGGTGTTACCACAGCAGACAGGCTGTACGGAGACAAACCTAGGACACAATGTTCATACTATATAGCAGATAGTTGTATTGCTTTGCTTGCTGTGTTTTAATAAGACATTTGTATTCATGCATGTTGGTGTAGGTGATTTAGAGAAGATGGTGATGCATTTCCTCGGAGTTTCACACCAGCAGTTTTAAAATGTAAATTTCAAGTGTATAATGTAAAAGTCATTTATTATATTTTTCCCCAAGTGTCATAGACCAAAAGGTGCCCAGCCTGCACGGAGTGACAAGACACTAAACAGCAGTAATATGATAATATAATGAGAGTGAAAGAACAAATACAGTTAATCTCCATATATGTGATACCACCACACACATTCATCATCCCCACCAAGAGCCTAGAAGATCCCAAACTGAAGCAGTTATTGATTATTTGCAGCCCCTAGTGGCCATTATGAAGAATGAAGTGTCAGCAGTCAGTTGAATAGGTTTTGCAAAAATGATGAATCACCGCCAACACTAGAGGTCCTCAAGCATACAGTCATAAATGTGCACAAAACATATCAGGCTGATGGGTCCAGAAGAATGCAAAATAAACCATCGACACACACGACCACACATATGATTCCCTCTAGGGTTACGCTTGGCAGCGTTAACACTACCATCACAAGCAACCAGTGTATCGACATATGCATAACAATTTAAATGTCCCTCTTAGCTTGTGTATGTTGAATGTTAATAAGATTTCCCACCATCCTATTTGTGATTGCAACCCCGCTGCCTGTCTTGTTAAACAAGATTTCCCCGCTGGCCTGTTAAGATTGTGGATAGAGACGCGTGTGACCCTGCATTAATGCATTATGTATTTTGAAAGTAGAAATCCTCTGATCGTTTGTGCGTTTTTCTCAACACTGTCCCAGTTTGCCTTTAATTCAATGCAAATGTCTTTGTCTGTAACTTGATTCCAGAATCTGCATTTCTGTGTCAGACAAAAAAGGAGCGGGAGAGAAACTGAGAAGTTGGAGATGTTTTTTGGGGAAGCAGGCGGACGAAGGCAGGTCATCGTCATGAGGTCTGACTCATGTCTCCTGCAGGGCTTCCAAGCGATGCACTGAGGTCCGGGCTCTCCCGACCTCACATTTCCCTCTCCTTACGTCATCAACACCGCATCGCTGGAGTGTCTTGCCCTGGCCTGGATGTAGCATTCATTCTGTTGTTTTATTACATCTGACAGGCTGATTTTTACATAAAGAGGGCTTAGATTTACACCACTGGCTTCTTCTCAATATTGTCCATTAATCACTGCACTACAGAGGCTTCTCCAGAGCTGATGCACCCTGCGTAATATATCTGACGCACATCCACGGTTTGAGATCTTCACTCACAACGGAAGAAAAGGCTGGTGAGATAAATTCACTTGATCAAAGAGGAGTTGGACCTTGCCTTTGCCTGTGGCTCAAGGATACATGACTCACAGTTTCGTGAAACAGAACGAGGCTAATCACTGCATAACAACCTCCAACACAATACTTGATTCAAAAGGATGCTTCACCCTTGAATTCTGAGGGTGGAAACTGTCTAGCCAGTTAATACAAACTTTAAACCAACCGCATCTTGATGCAGACTCTTACCTGCAGTGCAGCAGTGAGTTGTTTTTTTAATCACACAGATTATGATTGATTGGGCTGTTTATTTCTGCTTTTTCAAACTCGTAAAAAAAAAACTCAAAGGACTGTTTCTTTTATTTGATGTGCTGCTGTGATTTCTACAAAGTGAATGTGCAATTTCATCGACCAGTCAATCACTTGCTGATTTAGACAATCCTGACATCTCTTTACTGTGTGATGTTGTGCCACTGCTTGTTTTCCCCAAAGATAAAGTGAAATAGTTTCTTCTGGCATCTGCCCTCTTTATTTAAAGGGTACACGTTACACATTTACGGTGTGTTTACAGGTCTTGTGGAGCGCTACTGCACAATGTGAAAAAGAAGTATTATAAAGCCTTTTGTGGCTCCAGAGGTAGCTCCATGTAATAAACTGCCTACATTGGAGTCGTTTGGTGGTAAAGCTGCATTATGGGTAATGCAGGCCCCAGGTTTTGAAAAAAAGGAGGGATGAAGAAGAAGGAGAAGAAGAAGAAGAAGAAGAAGAGTATGCATTGGTTATCACTAAAATAATCCATATCCTGCATCCCTGTTAATCAATAATAATTGGGACATCGGTGACCAGGAAATGGCGCTTAGGTGCCTCGTTAAGGACATGATGTCTTTTTGTCTTTCCCTTGGCGTGTGTTAATGTGTGTGTGTGTGTGGAGTTGGAAGTGGCTGTCATTACACTACTTAATTACAGAGGTGACAAAGTCCTCATGCTGCATGAGTAATGGGAGGGACTGTGCAGCCAACACTGCCCGTCAGCCCCTGAGCACACGATGACTCTCATCCGTAAACTCATCCCTGCCTCCTGACCTTTCAACAGCTCCACAGTCGTCCATCCCCCTGTTCTCCCCTCCTTCAACAGAAACACAGCGCAAGAGACTATTCTCCGCTTGCATGCCAGGTACTGTCGTGAGAAGCTGCAAAGGATTTCACTTAAGAGATTCAGCCTAATCAATGAACACTGTACAGCTCTCAGCATGAGGGAGTGGATCGATTCAGTAATAAATCAAGTGTGTCTAACTCCTGTCGCCTCTTCGTCTTCTGAACAAATGGCATGCCGCTGTAAAGTTGAGCCAAAATAACTTGCACATGAGAGAGCTGAAGTATGGCTGAAGTGTTTTATAATGCTCTGTGGATTTGTCACTGAGTGTTTCACCGTCTTTCAGCCAACTTTACAGATTTGGCTCAGTTTTATCAGTCAATGTTGTTTCTGGCAGCACAAGCAACTATATTCAGCACAGCACCAAACAGCAGACAAAGTTGGTGGCAAGCTGGTGAAAATATTTGAGTACTAGCTAGATATTTCCCTCAGGAGCTGGTGGACACCAAAGAAGAGCAAAAAGAAGAGTTAATGGAGCACCTGAATTCCCCGGGTGGCCCAAAACAACACTCCAAAGGATGCTTAAGTTTGCTAACATGTTCACCAAAAGCACTTAAGTAAGTAAGTCATTAATATGTCAATGTTGTGTTGAAAGTTCTAACAAGCTTACCGCATACCTTCTCTACTACACACACATATTTGACTTGTCAGTTTGAATGAGAATAGTAAAGACAAGTTTATCCATATAGCCCCAAAATCACAAGTAATGTCTCAGTCTGACACCCTGTCCTCGCTGTTTGCTGGAGATCAGACTGGAGACTTAACCACTCATATTAAAGATGGGTGAGTTTGCTAAGATGCTTATTTTCCTTCATTTGTACTTTTTAAACAGCAAATAATTATAATCATAATGTGAAATGTAGCAGTTTATCTACTGGAAATGACATACAACAAAGCCAACAGCAAGTAGAGATATTGTGTTTTCTTACTAGAAACTTTCAGCCAAAAGAAACTTCCTGGCATTGACAGGGCAGCTGATTTTGTTGCTGCCATTAGGTGTGGAAAGCTCCAAAAACACCTGTTTGTATAAAAGATTACTACATTAGCTCAGAAACACTGATTGCATTCAGTTTGTATGCATGTTTTACACAGCATCACTCCTTGTCCATGTCCTCCTGTTTATTACTGAAACGATTCTACCCGACCCTGTCCTCCGCTGCTCGAATGTGCACTGCCTCGGTAACACATGCATCTGGATTTGACAGTTTTTACAAATATAGATAATAGAGAGTGTGTCATCCTCCGCCCCAGCACAGAACCCCGGGCTGCTGATGTTTGTGTTATTTAAAGGCTCCCACTGTGACCCTATGTTTCATAACCAATTTACATTAGCTAATCATCGTGCACACTCTACATTGTGATAAACATGATTACTGGAGGATATGTACGAGAGATAAATGAGCAGTCATTATCATAATTTCAAACAGGTTTGTCATTTTCCTATTCTCTGGCACTGTTTTTTTGTTTTTTCTTTTTATGTAATAACAGCCTGGAGTTCAAACCAGGGCTACTCCTTCTTGAAGCTCAAATCTTTTGTGCTAAGCAATTTTGCCTCTCTTATCTTCACAGACAAATCATTTGTGCTCCAGAGAATATAGTTCAGTCTGTAAATGGTGAAAAGCTGCGAAAACAGAGAGAGCTCTCCCAGACACCTCCACATTGTATATTCAAAAGTGGATACTGCAGCAGCCCTGCGATTATAATGGCACCAAACTGTCTCCAATTTAATCCAATACATTTCAACAGCACAACAAACCTACAGCTCCCGAAAATACCGTAGATTTCACCATAACGAATGAATACCTCTCATAATCTGAACGGAAACTGACAGGCATGTGACAAGAATACGACAGGCTTCATAAAAGGTCGGATTTATGGCAGCACTGAGGAGCTACAGTTGGTGTACCTCAAAAAACTGTCAAACCGGTGTGTATTTAAATAATGCTGCACAAGACAGACACCGTGCAAAAGCAGGTGGAATATTGTCAGACAGTCTGAAATACGTTTCTCCATTCAAACAGCCTGCAGAGCAATAAAGACCCAACACACAAACCATGTTAGACAAAGTCGTGATGGAAAGTACAGAGATCAGAAAGAAACTTTTGTTTCAGTTGGCAAAGAGTTATAGTAAAGTCGGTTCACTATACAAGAATAGAGCAGACGTTGTTGTGAAAGTGATCGCACAGAAAAGTATCTGGAATTTACTTTTTAAACATTTAAACGTCAGACCTCCGAGAGCTCTGTGTGCATTCTGGTGTTATTTTGGATCACACTACCTTGCTCGGCATGACCCGCCCTACTCTGCCTCCGATTGGCTACATCCTGCCCGTTAAGCAATGCACATGTGCAACGCTCACCAAAGATTGAACAGAGCCGAGATGTCTCACTCTATAGCTAAAACAGTGTGAAAAGGGATGCTGCAGCAATCCACCACATGAGAAAAATAATGTTTTTTGAAAATAGAAGTATGTAAACCTTTTCTACAAGAACCCCCAAATAAAAGTATGAACCTGAAAATTAGCATAAAACGACCTCTTTAAAATGTCTACAAGTTACAAGACCTTTAACCTATAACTTCGAGGGAAATGTCTTTTTATTATTATCTTTGGGACAATAGCATCTTGTTTAAAACTATGTACCACTACAAGTACAGGACAGGAGTTTAATATATAGAGAATTAATCCTACGGTAGGAGTAATTTGCACGTAGTATTTCAGTAGTACAGGCAGCTCTAATTCTTCACATACAAATTAGACGACTAAAGCACAAACAAGTATTGAGGACAGAGACATCAAGAGCTTTCACAAGGTCAGTGGGCCAGACTGAACCTTAATCACTGTCTGCAGATCAACATTGTTCTCCAGGTCTCAGCTATTAAGATAATGAATCGCTGCTGCTCATGTTTCACAGATCCGTGAAATCTTTCCACAAAATGTCCCACATAAAACGAAATCTGGCTTCCTCTGCGAGCATCTGGGCTGCTGCTCCTCAGGAGGGAACGACTCGGCTGCCTGTGAATCAGGATGAAACCTCATATCCATTTTGCAGCCGAGAGTGTGAAGACGGAGGGATTTGTAGGACTCCTAGGAAAATGTGAAAGTGTGATAATGGGCTGTATAATGCCTTGTCCCGGCAAACAAGAATGTGATGAATTTTTGATTTTGATAACGTGCTCTGTCTCTGCCAGGCTGCTGATACCTGAAAGGTAATATATTCCTTGTTGCTGTGAACCACAGTGGCAAAGCTATCAAAGAACAAATCAGTGGCACAAGGAAAAACAAATTGTGTCCTCCTGAAAACGCTTCTCTCTGACCTGTATTTAAGAGAGTTCAAAGTTGTCTGGAAGGCATTCATTACACATACGGAGACAAAAACAGCCTCACTATGATTGGGAGAGGAAAATGACGGGGCTGGTCTAGTGCTTCTATCTGGCAATAAAGCAGTTTTATGAAATGGGACTTCTGGTGGCATCACAGAATACCTAACAAGCTTCCTGTTTTTGATGGCTCAGAGCGCCTCTATTTCTCAGGTTTATAACTCTATTAACAGGCTGCAATGAGCTGCATCGCACTGGTTCACTGACAGAGGGAGAGATCAATACAAAAACATTAAAAAGGATCAAAATGGGAAATCGCAGAAGACCATCCAGGGACAAATAGGGATGCACGATATGGATTTTTCTAGCCCATACCGACCTGACGTCGCCACATAGTTTGTTAAACAGAAACATCTGGATAAGGTGCCGTTAGAAACTGTTTGGCAGACAGGCAGACACCTCCAAGAAATACTTGGCAGGTGATTGGATGAACCATCTGTCTATCACAACAGGTCAAACGTGAGAGAGTGTGCCTGTCGATAAATCAAACTGTCAATCAAGAAAAGCCTTCACTTCTCGTATAACTGATGCTAACGCTAACCTCTGGAGAAACCGCCATCGAACACAAAAGAAATATCTTGTGTATGTCCTCCTTATTAAGATTGGGCCGCTATGTGGACATATGTAACGTTTATTGTTTTATTCTTTACTTGAAATTACCTGACAGTGCGTCTCAGGCAATGTAGCACAGCAGAACAAAATCTTCTGGTTGTTAAATAATCTCACCGTATAGACGTTTTACCACCACTTAATATTTGTATATCTAAGCTCTTGCTTTCTTTGTTATCCCGTCTGTTGATCGATCTGCACTGTGTGTCATTCGAATATAATTGTATGCAGAAAGCAAAAACATTAACTGAGCAGTGACAAACAAAAGAGCAAAAAACAGAGAAATACCATTTGTGCAGGTTTTCAAAAACAAGGCTATATTGTAAAGAAACAATGACAAATCACACAAGGAGAGGAAGAGCTGACCTTTACAGTCACATTCTCCTCGTGTGAAGATTGAAACAAATAAAGCTCTCAGCTTAACAGGAACAGTTGTCTGTTTTGTTTTTGTTTTTTTACAATTGCAGGTTCAAAAACAGTTATTCGTGATGACACCGACTGCGTCTTGAGGAGACGGACAGAGCTGCACAGATGACTAACACAGTATAATGGAGCCACACTCAGACACCTGATTAGGGTCAGTTGTATGCAGGTGTCTGCAACTGTCGAGACAAGTGGGCAACAACTTCAAACACTCTTCCCGTGTGGCTACTGTCAACATAAAACTAAGTTCAAAATGTACTAAAGAATACTGGACACTTCCCTCACCTGGACCACTACATGTATACTGTTTAATACAGTGAGCATCAGTGATGGTGTTTCATTCCCATCAGACTTCCAGTTTTCTAGTGATCCTAACAGTCTGTCCATCTGCCCCTCCTGTCCAGCCGTGTTCCCCGGGCTCCCACCACTGCCTTAATCCATCCATTCACCGGATGCCCTCGGACTTTCCCTCCTTTCCCTCCTTCAACACACCTGTCTCCCACTTCCCTCATCTTCTCTGCAGCTGCCTGGCATTCCCTGCCCACTTCCTCACCTGGGTCTCATTTCCTCCTCAGCCCTGCAGATACTCCACCAGTCCATTACCTCTCATACCCAGACGGTTCTGAAGAAACCCATAAGACTGTCATTGTATTGTACCATCAAAATCATGTTTTACTTGCTGTTATATCTTTTATTGCTGTTTCAGAACAGGTTGAGTAAATAGCAGTAGAAATATTCACAACCTATACATTTTTGCTTACCTAGCAGTTAGCTAGCTAACACAAGCTATAAGCAAATCTAAAGCTAATATCTTTGCACACTGTTAGCTCATTTTAAGTTTGTTTTCCTTGCTAATACTATAAAAACAGTCCCTCCATATCTAAGTTTGTAAACATGGATGAAGATTGTTGCGATATATGCGACTTTCTAAAACATAACTGTATAAGCTATCACAATAAAGTTTCATGTTTATGCTCAGCATGAATTAATGTTTTTTGGAGGACATTTGTGCAGAGCAGGGTGCCGTTTGATGGTGCAGAATATCCACCGACATCTTCAAAACAGTGAACAGTCAAAGAAACTCCACTATATCTGGGTGTGAAAATTACTGAATGTCTATCATTGTCCAGAACTACCGGTCAGCGAGTGAGAGAAATGTTTGCACGCTTGTTTCCGTCTTTAGCTTTTGTCCTTGCACAGGAGCAAGATGCCTTTTTATGTGGTGGACAGGCCATCTTGTTGTACATTACAGTGTACACGAGGCAGGAAGCTTTAAATTGGCCTGTTCGCATTTCTTCAGCAGAGTGCAGTAAAGCAATGGATTTGCTGCTGGGCAGAAGTGGCATTGATCCTCCTTTAGTACAGCAGCGGGAAGTCCTTTCAGGGGAATCAATAGGGGAACTCATTAATCATTACTGTATGGTAAACAGCGACTTGTCTCGCTTTTGTTCGCTATTTTGTTTCTCTCCAGGCAAAGGCAAACAGACGATGGCCTCATGCTGACCAAAAATAAACAAAAAAGCAACAGAAGTTTATCATCTGTGTGCCCACAGGAGGCGGGGGAGGGGCAGATGGATGCAGAGATGACGTGACATGAAAACCAACATATACAGGAGCTTTACACTCACAGCTGTGCAGTTTTCCCTCAATTTCACTCCTCTCACAGTCACATTTTGGCTTAGAGGCTAAACATGCAGAAACAAAATCTCTTTCATCGTTTCATCCTTTGTGAAAATCAATGTCAGACGACAGAATGAGGTGAACTGGGGGAGCTGTTTGGTTCCATGTAGGATGAGTCAACTTGGGGAGCGCGTGTGTGTCGGTGTGATAGGACGTGGGTCACTTGTTGGTCGTAGAAACATTACTACTGTTCAGAGACGTCTACAACATCTGACAGGCAACGTCCAACGTAATTATCAGTTTAATGCACACTTATATATTGTATTTTTGCCGCGAGGGTTTTTGCATCTCCATTTTGTGTTCATGTATAAGAAGGATAAAAAAAGGGTTTCTCCACTTGTGCCGAGAACTCCTTAAGAATAATACATCTTCAGTCGCTGCCTTTTCATTAAATCCACCAAACATCCACATGAAATACTGGACTTAATAAGAGCATTCATGGTTTGCTAACGTGTTTTTGTTCTACATTCTCACACGAACAATGTAACCCAGTGTATTACTGAATAAAGCGATAAAGAGTATCGCCACCAATTTGATTCAATTAATATCAACTTGGTCGGGGTTATTTTAGTTACAGTGCCAATTCTGAGACAGCTAATGCTTTAAATTGTACAACAAACCCTAAACCAAGTGCATTATTAAAAATATTCATGTTTATATTAAGAATTTAATTAAATGTTTTCTAAGATTTGTGGTTAAAATCTGCCTACAGAGAAATTGATAGGTTATCTTTGGATTTTAGCATCCAATTATTAAAAATGCTGTGGTGAAAGAACACAATCACAATGACAAATGTAGGCCTGAGTATCTCAACAAAGGAAATTAAGAAGAAAAAAAAGGAATTTTCACATTTTTAACAGTCTTCAAGTTTACAAGTTGCACTTGAATGCTTGACAGTCCCTGTGGCCACCCACATGCTTTTCTATATGTGGAGGTACTGGCAGGAAAATGCCTAAAAACAAAAATTATATATTTATATCTATGTGGAACGCCAACAGTCACTAATACTGGAATAATAATCAAAAAATGCATCTTATGGGAATAATGAAAATGAAATATACTTCTTTTACCACCTCTAAAGTCTGCCTTCATGGTCACTCAACTAAAGTACATAATGCGGACAATTTCCCTCAACTACAAAGACCAAGAACAGCAACAAAAAAATCTCAATAGGGCCTTAACAGACCAACATTTCTGTCCGACAATCTATTTGAGTGAGGTCCACAGTGTGTCAAGGACAGAATCAGAGTGAGAATCAGACCTCTCTTAAGTCTTCACAAAAGGGAGTCGTCACAGCCTGATTGGCTGTGAGGGGAAAGCCCCAGGCTGCTCTCACTCATTATATAGGAGCCAGTCTCCACACCCTGCACCCAGGTGATGTGAATCCACTGCAATCAGTCCACAGAGACCTTGAAACTCAAAAAAGATAGCAAGTCCTACATGACGGGGCCGCTGCAAAGCAAAACAGATTCCAAAATTTATGAGGTAACACCTGAATATACCATGAAGTCCTTGTTCCTATGAGTGTGAAACAGACAGACAGCAAAGAGGACAACAGCAGCGAGTCTGTTAATGACACCGAAGCACGGCAAAGACTCTCAGCAGTTTTCATCAACATAACGGTTTTGGGTACAAACAGTTCTTTGGTACAACAAGCCTTCAGAGATTTCCTCGCCTAACGGGAAATCTACCCATATGAAGTTGCAGCCTTTCAAGAACATTGCTGCAGAGCAAGACTATTTTTTTTTTTTTGATAGGGTGATTAAGTTAAACGCAAAGACTTATAATCCCCCGACAGACTCCGGCATGTCTTCCAGCCCTGGTCGGTTTACTGTGCCATCATAGAGATCATAAAAACAAGAGACAAAAGGCAACAAAAACTTGGCATCCCTCATGAATAATGCAGGAACCCCCTCCAGCCAGTTATTAACAACAGGCACCCTTCCTAAGAGATTCATCCAAATCAGGGCCAGTAGTGTATCAGTTATAGCCTCTGAGAGTCTCAAATTTTGATCTTTATTAATTGCATCCGTAACCTGCCAATGTCTGTGATGTTTATCAGTCAGAGCCCAGTGACGGAGTGATGTTTTTCAGAGGCAAAGCACTTTGAGAGAGCTGCGTCCTTGAACGGTCCGACTCTCACGGAGGAGCACAAACAGCATGTTTTCAAATGTTCTTTACAGCCACAGTACTCAGTATTATATTTTTTTTGATTAATCGGTTAGTTGTTTGGCCTAAAATGCTAGTGAATGGTTAAAAACATCGATCAGTGTTTTCCAAAGCCCGACATGACGTCCTCAGATGTCTCGTTTTGTCCATAACCCAAAGGTTTTTAGAACGAAGGGAGACGTTTGACTTTATTTCTTATACAATTACAATAAATCGATGATACGATTGATCGCCGCAGCTCTAATGTGCATGAGATATCATAAAAATGTTTGACCAGAGGCGGCTTTCAGATTGTTTACAGCACAAACGTGGGTGGTGTTACGAGGTCTACAAGGTTAAAGTTAAAATCAATAAAGCCTTCCTTTGTTTAAGAGACACTGAGAGCTTTAAGATTACTGGAAACACATTCCCAGAGCCACTTTAATTAAAGACCCTGTCATAGAGGGGCGAAATTAACGGGAAGAACAAAGGAGGAGAGGCTACAGAAAGCAGGACACATTTAAGCTTCCATTCAAGCATAAAAGGTTTGTTTCTGATAAAGAAATCCATTAGCTTCTACAGCCGAAAAAAGTGTTTGCTACGAATTTGTGCATCGCATCGTGTTGTATTTACAGAACGAGAGTGAAGATTATGATCTGTCTCCGTTATTTGAGCTGAGCTGGTGGTTGGTTTCATCCACGTATTTTAGGCTACTGGAGCAGTTTGGCACAGAGATGACATTTGCTGAGCTGCATGATTGAAATCTTATGAATCTTAGGTCAAATAAATTGATTGTGAAAGAGGGGGAAGAAATTTGCTTTGATTGTCCAAAGAGTTTCCAACAACATGCCACTAAACCTCTGCTGACTGCATTACTGTACGTGAGCGCAGTTCAAAGTAGTGTCTGTCAAAAATATACATTTTTTAAATGCGTACTGATTCAGAATATTGGAAAATGTTCACACCCTGCAAGCTGAAGGTGCTGGCTTAACCACTGTTAGCAACTTAGGGTACGGTCTCCTCCCTAAGGACACTTCGACAGGTGGAATGAAGATTGAACCGCCAACCCGGCTGTGATTAATGGACAACCCACTCTACCTCCTGAGCCACAGCCACCCTGGCAGGACATCTGTCTTTGTTTTCCAAGAAAAAAAATGATGGGGTCTCTCCTAGTGGTTCTGCAGAAGCGGAGAGCCAGTGTGACATTCAGTAAAAGGTGATGGACCAGCGGGCAGAGAGGTTATGGAAGGCGCCCGCCGCCGGCTGGACGAGGGTGGCTGCTCTGACTGTGGAGGTCGTCATTAGGATGCAGACAGACACATGCTCACCAAATGGACTATGGAAGCAGTTATGGTGATGCTGAATCGATTTGATTTATGGGACAAACCATCGTCCAGAATATTACTGTAGCCTGATGCTGTGGAGTCGAGTCTGGTGATGAGATGTCTGACCTCTCCACTGGTCGTGGTGTTATCTGTCTCTCCTCTGCTGTCTCCAATATTTACAAATAATTGACTAGCTACATAAAATTTGAATTCAAACACACGATATATAATTTCTGCCACTAGGGGTCTCTCTATCAAAACAAAGCAAAAGACGTTTGCAGAGTGTTGCGTCCCAGATCTCCTGGAGAAATAAACACCAGATTCTGCTCTGATCCGGATCTGTTTACCGACAGGAGGAGAGATCAGGGATTACTTTTTAACTTTTGGGAATAAAAAAATGGATTTATCTTCACTCCTGTTTATCAACCTGACTGCAGCAGCGATCCATTCAGGTGACCTTCGGGTGTTTATGTACTGTAATGTTGACTGCTGACTGAAGGGAAATTGTCATGGTTTGGGTTTTTAGTTCAATTATTTTTATCATCCTTGTGTCATTCTTTACTTTCCACTTCCTGTCATTGTCTGTTTTCCCACCTTTTTTGATTGCCCCATTAGTTTCACTTGGGTCTTATTAGTCTTCCCTCGTTTAAGTCCTTGTCTTTCCGTCTCTCTCTGTCAGTTTGTCTGTTTCCTCCTTGTATTTTCTGCCCACATGTTTCTGGATTCCCGTCAGTGTTCTTCTGGTTCGTACTTCTTTTGTTATTTGTATTTCTCTTTGGTTCTTTTTGGATTGGCCCCAGCCTGCTTGTTGTCAGTTTTGTTGCTTACAGGTTGAACCTTGGATTTTGGACAACAGGTTCATTATTAAAGCTCACTGTTTGTTTCCAACCTGCCTGCCTGCCTTTGTGTGTCTTGCATTTTGGTCCTCATCATTTTGAAAACTGTAACAAAAATGTACTTTACCTCACAAATGTTACGTTACAGAGAGAGAACCTGAGTCTATGGTGAGTGCTGAGTTCAGTGAAAGTTGACCTGTATTTGAAAACGCAGACATGCACACTCTCGGTGTGTGCCATTGCTCGCTAGCTTGCGGCTAACATACAGTAAAGTAATCTGGCCGTTTGGGGCGAAAACACATTCACATTCAACTAACGCAAATAAACACAAATGATCCCATTTTCAAACTTGCTTCACAATTAAACAACCACCAAGGACTAGATAATCTTTTAGTTTTATTCACATTATGTTTCGTCTCATTCAACAACTTCCTTCCTCACTCTCTAACTCTATCCTGGAAATAGCGACCAAATGAAACACGTCCTCATCTTGAATAAACTTGTGGACTTCTCTTTGTTTGAACATTGTAAATATCTGGGATAATGTCGTCACACAACTTAACAAAATATAATAACAGCCTTG
The DNA here is from genome assembly GCF_040436345.1 of Pagrus major. Classification (NCBI taxonomy): domain Eukaryota; kingdom Metazoa; phylum Chordata; class Actinopteri; order Spariformes; family Sparidae; genus Pagrus; species Pagrus major. The sequence goes on from NC_133220.1 coordinate 10,105,865, forward strand.
TCATTTTTAGACATTAAATATTGGATGCTTACATATTATATCTTTAAACAAATTCTCACAGGAGCTGCCAAGCACCACCACAACTTTGCACCAGCTGTTGCATGCCTTGCTCAGAGGCACTACAACACGCTGCCAAATTTTCTCTGCTGAGATATTCCAACGCACAGGATTCAAACCAGGCGACTTCAAAAGCAAAAGCTAACTCCTGTACCCAGCATGCCGCCCCTTTTTATCTGATAAAATGGAAAATGACAGTCAAAAATGGAAATAATCTGTAATATTCGCTCCTGTGTGATCCTCTGCAGTGAGCTGCATTCAAACAGAATATAAAAATGTATCTACTGAATTAATACAGTTAATTAAAATAGAAAAAAACAAAAGAAACCTGATTGTTTCATTAATCAGGATTGCCTCTGCGTGATAAAACATTTAAATTAAATGCAGTTTCCTATATTCAGCGAGTTATTTCTGTATTTCCAATCAGAAACGTGGTTTTCCTGACACGCAGAATTAATTGCACATCAAGTGTTTAATCAGGCTGCTGCAGCAGCTGTAAGTCACCCTGCAGCCTCCAGTCGTTTACCTTGAAAAGGTGCTGCATTGTTGAAATAATTACGCTACACAGTTTTCTCACATCTAACTTCCCCCTCCTTTCTTTGTCAGGTGCACGTGCTCAGCCCCAGCATGCATGAGATTGATCGCAAGAACAGATGAAGTGAATCCAGCTGTTAATTGGGGGCTTGGACCGCGCGGAACAACGCGAGATTTACGCACACGGAGCGGATCACAATTATGTCCAGATGGATGCTTTAAAAAGTTGTTCCCTCTTACCTTTATGGGGAATTGTGAGAGGTGATGTGTGTGGACGCGCCTCCTCACTGCTGCTATGATGATGAACGCAACAACAAAAAACAAAACAAACAAAAAAAAAAAGGTAGGTCAGTGGTTTTTAAATTTGCAGAAGATGAAGGGAGGAGATTATTGTCGCATCGTTGGAATAAAGGAGGGAACAAAAGATGTTGTCCCTGCTGGAGGCAGCAGCAGCAGCGCAGTGGAGAGGTGTGCGGATGTTCAGCAGCCAAATCCTTCGGCGCGTATCAGCCCCGCATCTGATGCTCGAGTCCCTCTTTTCCTTTCTTTTAAATCGAAAATGCTGTCACGGTCACGTGACCATCCTCCGCCGTCCAATGCGCTTCCTACTACTCCTCCATCCACACACACTAAACGATGCTGCAGCTTACCGTGCAGCTTTTAAAAGCTGAGGGGTGAAAAAAACATACACGTTTTGCGCTGCATGCTTTGCATTTAAATTGCTGCTGTGAATGCACTGCGAGCAACAAAAGATGTTTGGACACTTGTTCATTTTCATATTATTATTTAGGCACTCACCTCTGCAGTAAAGACAGAGAGGGTGGCAGGGTTTGTGTGTTAAGATCCACCAACAACTGAAAATCTCATTTAAGTTCACTGACAACACAATCACACATTCTTCCTCCACCCAGCACATCTGCTTGATGCTATTCCCTGCATGCCTTCCACACACCATCCCCTTTTTAAAGCCTCATCCATCTTTAGTGTCATTCTGTGTCCATCAGCGATTCGTGTTTGGCTGTACGGAGCCTCGGGCGCTGCTGATGCGAGGGATTTGATGTCTCCGACTCTGTTAAGTCGCTTGAATCAAGGCTGTGAAATTAGTATGGATCCCACCACAGGGTAATGGGTTAAAGCACTGATACTGGCCCACCAAAGCATAAAGTTGAATTTAGGATGAACATTTTAATGGTTGTTTTTTAAAAAATGAGCCTTGAGATGGTTGTGAGTCATAAAAAGTGTCAGACACACACGCAGTGAAATAAAAGGTGATCATCCGAAAAACTCCTCAACAGGTGCAGGAGCAGTTAAGGTCCAGACTGAAGTATCTCACCGACTATACACTGGATGAGACTTAAATCTCCAGAAATAAAAGCACCCTGCTTTATCGTCCCTTTTACTCTAAATGGGAATCATAATTTACAAAATGAACATCATGCAGTTTTGAAGAAGACTTGAAACTGGCAACCAAGACCATAAACCCATTAGGAAATGGATGCTGAGTTAATAAATCAAGTGAGAAGTAGGGTTCATTTTCTCATAGGCTTACATCCAAACAAACTTTATTTTTGAAACCAGTGGAGTCGCCCCCTGCTGGCACTCCCACACTAGCTTCTTGGTCTTGGTTCCGAACTGTCTTCTGTTACATGACTGATCCACATGAGTCTTTGGCGATGACCTTTTGTCATCAATGTATGTATGAAGTCAATGTATCTGCTTTCAGTTGCATTCAATCAGTCACAAATGGCCACCGAGCTTAATCTTAAGTGCTACAGTAATCCCTGGACTCATGATACCTCACATAGAAATGATCCCAGGGACTTCCACACAGCGAGGTTTAAAGATTTTACACATCTGGGGGGCAACGAGTGCAACGATATCGGATCTGTGTCCTGTGACAGAGATCTGAGTTCATGTGTTGTAATCAGCATCAGGAGAGAAGAAGTTGGATAGCTGCATGAATATTTCATGGCACACTGTCAGAACTTGTTGTGTACGAGTGAAATCCAACCATTTTCATCATGTCTTCACTCCCAGCTCGTGAAATACAGCAGCTTCGGTCAAGTTTCACACTATGACACTCTGCTTAGCCCTCTCAAGTCTTTCTTGCACATGCAGGGCTCCATGTTCAAGGTATCAATAATAAATATGCAACATCCAGTGAGACTTTCAAAATAAAGCTTACTGAAAAACAAGTTATTTTAAGTTTGGGACTGTTAACAGCCGGGCCTGTGCGTGGTGGAGCAGCCAGTCATCTAGAGATCTGGAGTCTTGCATATTTGTTCGGCATCACGCAGGGCGGTTCTCAGATAAAAATAGACCTGAAAGTGATGGGTGGATAGTCATATCGGCATCATACCAGCATTTCAGAGGCAGCACGTCAACAATGTAGCCGTCACGCGTCGCTCACGCAGGATATTTAAGTGTAACCTGGTGAAATGGTCGCAGGTTTGGTGAAACCCAGACACCAACATTACTTGGTAAGGTTTAAGAAAAGATCATGGTTTGGGTTAAAGTAAGATCAGGTACGTTAGTAATGAAGGGCATGATGATATGTTGAAAAGTGGTGGGGACGTTAGACATTTTTTAAACATCTTTAACATGCGATTTTGGATCATTATGGCAGGAAATAAACTGCATAACGGCACATACTGCAGAGTCAACATGAAAATCCTCAGCCTAAAACACACGATAATGTTGAACGACCGAGTAACAATCATCCACATGCATCACATCCACAACTTCAACACCACAGCAATAGAAAAATGCCAATATTACTTAACTGGGGGAAAGCGCCAGTGCACAGAAAGTGTTGGGGACGTGTCCCCAGTGTCCCTATTGTAAATGACACCTACGTAAGTGATGTGATGACTTACAGTCTACCACTGCGTCTGTGCCAGGGCTGGACAGAAAACAGGCTGACATCACCGTCCTGAAGGCCGAGTCGATCGAGGCACGAAAATGCTGCAACTAAAGCGTTCAGCTCTCACAAAAAAAGAGACACAGCGCTGTTTCGCTCGCACGACTCACACCAACATATGGCACCTCAGACAAAATCTTCTTTCACAGACCTGTAGCAGAGGCAGCTTCTCCCGTACGGTGACTCCAGCAGCTCCAATCTATTTTTTAAAAGATGAATTGAAAGCCAGAAAAAAAAGTTGAGAGGGAAATCCTCTGTAGACTGTCTCTTCTATAATGCATGCCAAACAGCCTGCAGCAGCCGAGCATCTCTTGTGTAACCGCATTATTATGATGCATTTTAATGAAGAGCGTATTACCTCAGCCCCCAAACTTCACTGTCTGTGGTCCCACCTCTGCTGCCAGATGAGGCCTGGAGGTTGTTTTTTTTATTTTGTGAACTCCCTCGCCACTTTCTGGGAGCTGATTGTTTATATGCTCAGTGTGTAGATTGAATGTTTTCAGGCAGCATCCAGACAGACAGTCCCCCTTTCATGCACTTCTATCCTTACCGATCTCCAGTCTAACGACTCTGTGTGCTCAGTACCACCATTTTAGCTTTCATCATTTTATCTCCTTTGTCCCTGATTTCTTGATATTTTTTTACCACATGCTGTTCGCATCTCATCTCTCGGCCGTGACTTTGTCCTCTCTTTCGTTTTTCGGGCTTTATTTCCTTTTTGGCACCCAACCCAGCTCTCACAGTTTTTGTCTGAGGTTCACCGGTGTCACGTCATTCACGGCTAAATCAATACACATCCACGCATCAAAGCAGGTATTTCAGCAGCAGATCATCTCAGCCTTCAGGAGTTTCAGAACACTTTCAATTTGAAATTTTGATTTATTCACCTCGACTGGAATAACAAATATTATTCTGACTGCAGTGTCTTTTCCGAGCAAGGACAGTGCAAAGCTCTCCGTGTGGTGTTTCTTGAAGGAGTGGAGAAGAGAAGTAAAGGTGCATACATATATTACTCCTTCCTGCCACATTTGAGCCTCATAACCCCGACCTCCTCCCAATCCATCTTTTTACATTGGACTGTAAGACGCTGATTCGAGTCTTCGCTCAAGCAACTGCTGAACTCCAGCGATGGAAAACTGTTTGACTAAAGCAGGACAAACATTTTTTGCTTCTTAAAAATGAGGGTTTGATGCATTTCTTTGCCATACGTGATACTTGTAGCCCTAATAACTTGTATTTATTGGAATATTTCATTCATTTAAAAGACTACTCCTCAGTCCAAAATCCAAAAAGCGCCCTCTGTTGTGTTTCACTGTGACACCTCAGATTTCTGCATTATTTTAGAGGCTTCAGGAATTTGCACCTTCAGTCTTTCTGGTTCCAGTTTCTTGATACCAGTGCAACCTTTCTGATTGGATGAACTGACTGTCACTTCTATCTATCTTACCTGGGTATAAACCACAGCTATAAAACTACCTAAGATGTGTCCCACTCTCCCCGTCGGATGGAAACAGTTATACTTTTATAAACTACAGTGATTTTATTTGTTTTCAGTATCCATTCTTATTGTTTTTGGGTGATTTCCCAAAAGATCAAGAACAAAGTAGAACTACAGAAGATGTCATAAAGGAGCGTTTTCAGAACTGCAGCACAACACAAAAACGCTTTTGCATTAAAATCGAGGCCACAAAGTTTTGTCTCTAATTGCTCTTTGTTTTTGTGTTTATTTCTTTTGAGGATAGTGCTGGTGTTTATTTGTTGTTTAGTTTATCCACTATTGTAATAGTTTAGGGGGAAGTTTGGGTACTGCGGCCCCAGGCTCCCTCTATGCTTTTGTTCTTTTTGGCCAGGCCTCCAGACTCCTGTAGGCCTGGGAACATTTTTTACTTTTGTAAACAAAATCATTTTGCTCTACAATCTAATTCTCGTTTATGGCGTCCTCTCTTTATGTTGGTTATATATATGTTTCTTTTACTGTGGCCATAAGGTTGCACCATAGAAAACAGAAAGAAATAATAACAAGTAAATAAGCCAAAACATTCACCTCAGCTGCTCACCGTCTCCACTCACCTGTTTCCCGTTACCTCATTAGCTCTCTAGTATCTATAGCAGCCTATCTCCTATTAGTCTCTGTCAGACTGTCTTCGTGCCATGTGGCTAAGCTTCCCAGCATCCTGTTTACCTGTTGATTTGAACCACCCAGCCTGTATTTTTTAAATGTTTGCCTTAGTCTTGCCCTGTTGGACCTTGTTTGGCTGCCTCGGTTTCGTTTCTAATGTATTTTTTGAACTGTGACAGTTTTAGCGGCCTCACTTTTATTGTTTCTTGTATTGTTCGTTTTTATGTTTCCTGCGCTGCTTCGCTGCAAAAAACAATTTCCTCCTGTGCGACGACAAAGATCTGAACTGAACTGAACTTAAAGGAGATGGACAAAATAATGCGAACACAATATAGTGCAATTAAGAATCCCCACACAGCGATACTGCTTGCATGGAGAGTGTGTCAGAGAAACACAATGTCACAGGTAAATGATGTTCCTACTGTGTGAAATCCTGTTGGTCTGAGCCCAAATATTCAGCAAATTGATACTGACTTTTCAGAACACCTAAAGCCAATTGAAAGCAATTCAGTCGTCTCTCACAACTCAATTGTCATTAGCTGGGAGGTTATTAGATTTCTCTGGCCTGCGAAAATTCAATTTCAGAAGTCATAGCGCGACATTCAGAGCACAGGCCGTCGTGGTTCTGGATGAATGTCATCCGGGTGGAGGTCGCCTCAGGAGAAAGACACTCCGTCACAATAATGGTCCAGCTAGTTTGGAGTTTAACTGCACTCACAACTCGAACAGATGTTTTACACATGACATTAAGTTTGCCCTTTCGCGAAGCTTTAGTCATAATTTCTGTATAATTCAAGGGAATGGGTGTAATTTAATGATAATTTCTCTATTTATCACCTCAGGTAATAATACTGAGAATCTCTATTTAATGCCAAACGACAATCATAATTACAGGTCCCTCGTTATATAATGGTGTTCCAGTTGACTCGGAGCCAATTCAATAATAGTCATCTGTGCAATCATCGCTTCCCCATCTTTTATATGAAACAGGAGCTGCTGTGCTGTGCTGCTTTCTGTGATGAGACTTTAGTCATGCACTGAAATCGGTGAACAATCCACGGCAGGCTTCTGCTTTCGAAGCCGACCGAGCGAGGACACCGTCTGCCTGTCGGGAGAAGGGCATCAAGGCTGCCTAATAGATCTGTATTCATTATTCAGACCTTGGCTCCACACTGCACAGAAATATTGTAGGGAAATGTCAACATCATGTGCCTGTAGCGAGCCGCGCTGTCATTTCGTTTTAGAGAAGGGTCTAATGAAAGGGATGGTATTTTTCTGGTTTAATGTCGCGTAGAACAAGTCGTTTCTCACACAGGTTTGAAATCTGATTTTTACACAGTGTGATTGATTATCTCTCGAACACTTCAACATCTGTCTCATCCATCTGTCAACTTGGTTTCAACTCTAAAAATGTTACGTATTGCTGCTTTAATGTGGAAAAATGAAATAGTTTGTCGCTTTCTTGGATGAGAAGGATGATGCCGCCGTCACATTGTAGAGCCAGCAGACGGTTAGCTTAGCTTAGCACAAAAGCTGGAGACAGTGGGAATGAGTCCAAAGGAAACACAGTCTGCCTGTCAGCACGTCTAAAGCTCACTAATTAAAGTGTTGCATCTCATTAGTTGAATCCATATTTAAAAAAAAAAAATAGGGCTGCAGCTAACAATCATTTTAATTATAGATTAATCCGCCCATTAATGCCGCAATTAATCAAGATCGCTTTAGTCTATAAAATGTCAGATGCTAAGATCAGTCTTTATAAATGTAATATACATAAATATTTTGAAGAGGGGGGCGTTTCCACAGTGCTGCTTGTTCCTGTGATACAGAAATTATCTCCAGTCTGTCTGGACTCAGGACATGATGTGAATGATTACAAGACAAAAGCATAAAAACTCACATTAGAGAAGCTTGAAAAACAACTTCAGTGATAATCCAAATACTCTGTGAGCATTTTCGTTCACATTCAGACAATATTTCAACTGGATTTGTAGTATTGGCTTCAGCTGAGAAATTTGGACGTTGTTTCTAAGTCAGGGGAGTTATGTTATGGGGAGTTGTGGGGGGGGGGGTCTGTGGTTCAATTCCTGCAGTACAGTATCAGTCGACAAGTGTCCTTGGCAAAGATGCTGAACCCTAAATTGCTGCCGGTGGCTTTTCCATCGGTGTGTGAGTGTGTATGAATGAAGGTGCCGCATTGCATGTTGCATGCCACCACTTTGTGTGTGTGTGTGGGGGGGGGGAGGTGATTGCTGACTTGTGTGGAAAAGTGTTTTGAGTCGTCGCTAAGACAAGAAAAGTGCCATATGCCATGTTCCTGTCCTTCTAGTTTCATTGTATGTGTTTTGTGGTGTCTTTCGTCCTTTTTTCTTTCTAACGTTCTGTTTTCCCTCCTGTCTTCTTGTGCTCCTCACCAGCCTGATTTTGTCTCCACGCCTGTCTTGTATCTGTTAAATGAGCCCAGCCCTGTTACCTGTTACTCTTCCCCAGTCTGCTTTCCCTCCACACCTGCACTACATCTCCCTCATTAGCCCTTCCCTGCTTCCAGTGTTTGTCGAGCTTTTTCCAGCCGATTGATCTGCTCTTTTCCTGTCTCCTGGTTTCATCTCTCATTTGTGTCATTCCTGGTTTGTACCCTCGCCCGTGGTTCGCTGTTGTGTGTGGGAATGGATTTCAGCTTTCATTAAAGCTCGCCTTTTCTTCCTTACCTGCCTGCTTGTGTGTCTTGTGTTTGGGTCCCAATCTGTGTAACCTGACATTAGAATAATACAGTCCATTTAGCACAATACCTCCTGAGCCAAATTGCCACATGTGCCACTTCTCCCTGAAGCCTCAAATTTATTTCATCAGCTTGTGCACCTCGCTCCACGACTCCCGGTTTCAGAATAGTCAAAGCTGTAATGCCCAAGTGCAAATTGTTGGTTTACAGTGATGTACGATACTGCTCCCTTTGTGATGTGCTGAAAGCTTCTTGTTAGCGGTACACAGTTACATGTTTGTGGCACCTTTATATGAAACTACACCACATTTTGCCTGCCACTGCCATATGACTTTGGAGAAATACCTTCACATCAATCGATATTTTCTCTCTTTTTCGACCTACAACTGGACAAATTAGTGTAATGATTCCACTGATATGTGTCTTGTGACGTGTTGACTTTGCACACACATTTTAGCTGGTTGAAAAGATGATGTTCGGACCGAAGATTATCCGCTTTTCAGCCAGAAATCAACGTTGAAATCTCGTTTCTCTTGTTTGTTCTTGTTTACTGTCAGTTGACTTGTTGATCAATAAGCAAATGTTTCAGCTCTAACAGACTCCAGGAAGTGAATTCCCGCCACAAGACATTCAGGCCCACTTCATGCTAAGCAAGGCTAACATCACCTGGCTGTAGATTCATATCCAACAGTCAGAAGTGAGAGAGTTGATTTTTTTCTCCTCTTCCAAATGTGGAACAGTTACTTTAAGAGGTAGGTAAAGGCAGGTTTTTGGGAGTTATGAGGAGGCTATTTCTTCAGTATCTGACAGAAACCTCACAGAGGCTGCAGTTAGTTCACATTTTTAAAGACGTCCCCCACTAGAGAACCATAATCATTCATTTTAGTGACCTAATTCAAAGCCCGCTCTGTTCACGGGCCTTATCTAATGAGGACAAATCCTCTTATCCAGGTGAATCTGAGATTTAAGTGGGCGTCACGATTCTCCATAAGTCAGGATCGGGCACTCCGTTAACCAGGGAACATTATGTCCCACTCTGCATCAGTAGCTTCAGTATAAATAGACTCTCTACATGAGTCAGGATGCACTCGCTTTTCAGGATGAGAGACAGCATGACCTCGGAGAACGGTGAACGTGGAGAACACTGGTGTGATTGTTACACGCCAGCTTTTCAGTAATCGTGGAGAGCAGCATGGGCGTCTCTCTGCGTGCGCTCTCGCTGGTTTATGTCACATTTCGGAGCCATCGTGTCTGAAATGACATGTTTGGTGATGGATGTTTCGTCGGCGAGCAAAATAAGCATATGCTCTCGTTGGAAAACATCCTCTTTTCAAAAGCTTTTTCATTTCATAGATCAAAAGTAATTACCCATTCTCCCTATTATTCATGCGAGCGTGTGTAGAGCCATTGACTTCGCCCTCTCGATGAGTCACGATTTATTCACATACTGTACAAGAGTGGGAGACCGTGCACTGCTGGAGGAGGAGTGATGACAAAATTTCATGTGTGCTGGCTTTTTCGATAAGCAGCGGCTGGTGCTGTAATACTGTCTCCCTGCGTGTGCTACCATCGCTTAATGTGCTGTCTGCTGTTTGGAAAAGCACTTCAGACATCCACTGTATCTGTCAGAGAGGCTTTTTACTGTACTCATCTGTGAATCAGTAAGCATTCAGTTTCACCCTCTGGTCCATTAAATGTTTGTGTACTTTTTTGCACAAAGAGGAGAAAAAGAGTCATTTTCAGAACTGCTCTTCCTCTTCTGTGAATGTAGAAAAAGGCCAGTTTGCAGCAACATTGTGCTCGCAAAAGATATTGAAAGTTAAAAAGCCCAAAGTCCGCGCCAACGGGAGCTCCTCTCTCCCACAGAAAACACTGCTCCTGAAGCGCCTTTTAATTCCCTAACTTCCTGACATCACATTACGTCACCATGTCACATATTTGTATAATCTATGTCTATATTAATGGCTTAATTTGTGCAGGAATCCTGCAGGTACAGGGCCTGGACCTCCCCAGATTGGGACCGGCACCTACAGTATTTGATAGGTTTGAGCATCTCCTTTGTCACTGTCAAATAAATGTTATAATTATATATTTAATGTTTTCTATCCGCTGACGTTTCAGTGACAGACAGACATAACATGTCAACTAGTTTGGTTTCTTAGCCTGCCGCCTTTTGTAGTTGTTTGTAGATCTTTCGGCCATAATTACATTTCCGCCCATTGTAGCCGCCCACAAACAGGAAAGACGAGTCGACAGGGAGGTGAGAACGAGGAAAGAGGGCGCGTGCAAACAGTAATGTTAATTAGCTGTTACTACGCACCGCTCCCTGCTGATTATTGTGAATGCTCTGATTAGTAAGTGGAAATGAATAATGCTAAGTTTGTAACCACAGTTTTAGTCCTGTTAACCGCTTGCCCTCAGGTGCGCTGCAGGCACTGTGGATTTTTGATGTGTTCCCTCACTTTTCGTTCCCCCTGACCCGCCGGAACAACACACCTTTTTTTTTTTATTTACAAATCAACCACTGCCTATATTCATGGTAGAAGTGAAGCTAAGTGGAAGCTGAAAACACGACAGAGCCGACCCCGGTGCTGGCTCAGGCGTGTGTGAGCTGACCAATCGGCAGACTCTGTATTTGGGAAGGGGGGGGGGGCTTAAAGAGACAGGGAGCTGAAACAGGAGAAAACAAAGACACAGAATGAGAAAACTGATGTGTTTTTGATCATTAAAGCATGTAAACCTTTTCTAGTAGTAACCCAAAATGAAATTATGATCCTGAAAAAGCGTATTATATGTCTCCTTTTAAATTCTTGTGTACTTTTTGCACAAAGAACACACAACAAGTCATTTTCAGGACTGTTTGTCCTCTGTGAATATAGGAAGAATGGTCAGGAAGAAACTCATCAGTTCTTCTTTATTGTTTCTTTTTATCTCAGGCTTATCAGTGGTGCTACCAAAACCTTTTATCTACACGATGCTGTGTGTTGTCAGTAAAGGTGATTTGCAGCAGTGGAGATGCGCATGTGGATTGATTCGTCTTTTGAAGGTGCTTCCTGACATGTGGGTGATGCTCTACAGGATACGTGGACAAACATCGAGGCCGAGAAATCATGCAGGAGGATTTGTGCGTTTGAAACGGCAATTGTGCCCGTCAATAATGCGCTCTGGGCAAAACACACGCCTCTTTATCTGCAGACAGAAATAAAAAGAAGGTTATCTGCTCCACTGTGCAGGATTCTGTGGTGAAATTTTAATCAGTGCCGGAAGATGTGTTCATCCAAAGGGAAGCGCTGTCACAAAACATCTGTACAGTCTCCTGCTGGATGATTTCAGTAGATTTCAAAGGTTTTTCTCAGATATGCTATCTCCACTCGTTCTGCAGTCTCACAGAAGCAGCACCCTTATCCTCCTCTCCGGGGGCGACACGGCTCGGTGATCTGTGTCTGCCGGTCCGTGCCGCAAGCTCCATTGAGCCTGGGATCGATATAACCCAGTTTAATCTCAGCACTGGTGTAATAAGCCAGAGCATTACTGTTGGGCACCTGTGAGAAAAAGAGTTTGCACCATCCGCTGCGCCCAACCCCCCCCCCCCCCCCCCCCCCCTGCGATGATTGAAAACCAGATCTGTGGAGAAGGAGAACAGGTGGGAGGAGGATAGGAGTGGGTGTGTGATAGTGTGTGTGTGGGGGGAGGTAGGCAGGTGTGCACATGCATTGTTTGTTGGGATAATAAATTCAGGTGTGAGGCCGTTAGTCCACCACCACGACAGATTGAGTGGAGACAGTGGAGCTACGCGAGGCACCATAACTCAGCCTAATCTTACAATACATTACGGTTGTTTGCACAGAGACGACTCCTATTTCAGCGCCGAATTTAATTTACGAACCGCCCCGCTGAGGAGCCCGCAAGTCAACCGCAGGTGAACGAACAAAAGCATTTCTTCTGCTGCTTATGTGGCTTCTGTTAATCTGCAGTTTATTTCAGCCTCGGTCTGCAGCGACAGCTCGGTCCCCCGGTGCTCCTGTCACTGCCGGGCCCCCACAGAATACATGCGTGTGACAAGTCAATAGGTTTCATCTATCAAGCTGGATTATTTGTGGGGATCATCCATCACACGTGTACCACAGGAGTAATTGATCGGGCAGGGCAACATGGGTCAGGCGGGACATGGTCTGGGCCTACGGGTGACTGAGGCAGTGAGAACAGTGTGAGGACGTGTTTATTTTACTTATTGGTTTCTAGGTGGTTGGTTTCTTGTGTGTGAAAATACAGATGTTTGTCATAACCACATTTTTTTAGGAAAAAAACATTATTTTAGATAGCCTATGTTCTTCTTCTGAATTTGATGCCAGCAACTTGAAACACGAGAAAAGACTGTGAAAGTTGTGGAACGTTCCAAAAACACCTGTTTGGAGCATTAACAGGTAAACAGGCTCACTGTCAGCAGGTGATAGCATCATGACAGGGTATGAAAGGTGCATCTTCCAAAGGCTCAGTGGTTCACAGGCAAGGACGGGGCGAGCTTCACCACTTTGTGAAACACATGATTGCATAAGGGTTTTACTACATAGGCTCAGGAAAACGTCTGTAAACACAGTTTGTTTGCAAATGATTGACATCTGTTTTTATTTATGTTTCACACAGTGTCCCGACTGTTTTTGGCGTCGAGGTCGTATCATGAGCAACGGTATCCCTCCGACATTAACGCACATTTTTCTGCCAAAGTTTGAACACTGCTGATGAAATGCGATGTGACATTTGTATCAAAATCTGCTGACAGATGAGGAGTTTTAACCGTTTGTCGTCAAATTAAATCTGATTACACAACAGCCATTCAGTCATTATGTTGTTTAAACTCTATTAATCTAAAGTAAAGAAGGTTTTTGTGTGAATTTTAGGTTTGTCGCTTACTTAGTCATGAATAGTGGACCGATACTTGGAAGCCATCTTTAACCATTTTAAGTTAGATGTCCCTATCACAAGGTGGCGGGTCCCCAAAGCCTTGTCCATAATTCCAGTTAATTATTATCTTTGTAACTCTTTGTCATTTTGAGATATGGCATCATAAATGAAAATGGTGGAGGGAAGACGAGATGCACCAAGTGCTACTGGTTAAATCCTCTAATTCTCAGAAAACCAGACAGGTGAAAGAAATATATTTTAATTAAAAAAGGTGCTAGAACAGACATTATGTGCAAAAAGGGCATTTTGGATTCTGCCTTTTTGTTAGATTTAAAATTATGATGTTATGATGTTGGTTTTTAGCTGTCTGGTTTTCCGAGGGTATGAGAATTTAACAGTTATCCCTGAATCGCTTTTTTACACCGTTGATGCAGTCTTCATGCTTCAGTAGACATTTACTCAACTCCTTCAAAATAACATAAAAAGTAATTGGTCCTCTGGAGTCCCGAACACAAAGATCTAATACAGACATGCACTGGTGAAGGCGACACCGGATCTTCTTTGCATGGCTGCTCTTTAGTTCCTGCCACCGTCTGAGGCTCTTTTAATGGACTTTTCCCTGCATTTCACCCAAAGCATGCTGGGATAGCCTCTACCCATGCTATATGACAGTGAATAAGTAGCAATGGAAGCTGTAGTCTTGTTCTCATGTCTGATAATAAATGGCAGTAAACAGTGTAATAACAGATTACAGAGTACTCCGTCCCAAAGGAGCCACACATACGCTGAAGATGATTCACCCGTCGTACTTAAACGCATCTCTTTATCCTCCCTCTGATTCACTTTTGCATGTGTGTGTGTGTGTGTGAGACACTTTGCACACAGCAACAATTTACAAGGGAAGGGATTGTGCTTTGCAGTGCGGCTGATTTAGTGGATATTGGTAATTAGTTTGCAAAAGAGACTTTGGTTAATTACAGCTTTCTGTCTCACTTCCTGTATTTTTTTAAATGAGATGCAAATGGCATTGGTGCTGATGGCTGTGTGTGCATGTGTGTGTGACTGTGATTTGTGGGTTTATTATGTTGCCAGCTTAGTGTGTAGCTCTACATCAACACATTCACTACTAACATACTGGAGACGCAGGGTAAAGGGAAGTCAAATTAATCATGATTTCTATCCATCTCACTCCATCTTAGTCTTGAAATCTAACTGAACATTTCTGATTTTTTTCAGTAACTTCGCTTCGCTCACATTTCATGCCTCATATTTGCATTCAGCTGATGCTCTCATCCAAAGCAGCTTACACTGAGGGAACCGGCAGAGTACATTTTCAGAACTTTCCCCATGTGCCATCCGCTTCTCTTCCCATTAGCGTTTTTGCATTTTAATTACACTCACCACAAGTTCAAGAGTTGAAGTTTGGCCTGCTTCATCCGCTTCCAATGACTGTCTCTGCACTCAGGTCTCCCCTCCGGCCCCTCAGGACCTGAAGTTCCCGTGTGGTCTTTTCCGCTGTGGATAGAGTGATGCACCAGTGAATATGCAGCGCTGGCTGAGCTGTACTACAAGCCCACTGTGGGTCCTCTGGGATCGAGGCTGGTGGGGTGGAGGATGGGAATCCGGGGCTCACTGTGGCGGAGCAGCTGAATTATTCATGTCCCCCCACCCTGCCTGCCTCCATTCCTCTCTGCAGTGCATCCACCGAGACCTGCATAACAGTGTGAATGAACGATCTCTGTCTCTCCCCTTCACTAAATCTTAAATGGGGTGCTTTTTGTTGGTTTTTACAGCAACAGCTACAAGATACAGCCATCACAATATCCCCAAATATTACAGCTGCTGAAATTGGACTGAAATTGGACCAGAACTTGGACACAAAGAAACGCCCAGAGGTTATTTCGCCCCTTCCTTATTTTGAAGGTAGAGCTGCATCTGTGAGGTAATTTTCAACTTTTAAACGAAAAGATAAAAAACACCACCGGTGAAGTCAATATTTTGTGTAATAACACACACTTACTGCACACGTCTGTCACTCAGTTCATGTGCGGACAAACACGCACACGTGCGCGCTGAAGACCCACACACTTTGCTGAGAGGTGGCCGAGCTATGCTTTGTATAAATAGGAGGCTCTAAATTTGTCTGACCTTAGATACTGTGGAGAAAATGGATCTGCTCGGGGGAACACTTGTACTTGTTCATTCCCATCAGCCTCCTTCAAAATGTCAAATTTGCTTCTCACCTCGCAGTCACAAAGCGTCGACTGTACGGCTCCACCAGCACAGTATTAGGTCGACTAATGAGAATTTGTTTTGCTCTTCATTAGTATTCACCAGAGGCTCAGGAAGGCAAGAGGCAGACTATTGTTTCTCATGCGAATGAGTTTTCACACATTTGATCGATCGAAAAAGCCACGTTATTTTGGTTTCACGTGTAGTTTACATGTAAAAAAAACATCAAATCGCATATGAAAATGGTGTATTCACATGTGAAGAGTGAAATTACACTTGAGTTAATGTGCCATTTTCTGTTTCTACATGCGAAACAATGTGAAAACAGCCAATCACACATCAGCGTATGTAATTCATATGTAAAGATGTAAATCTCACATGAAAAGGCAAACGTCATGTTTGACATTTTGGTCATGTTCGCCGTAAACCTTCAGCAAAGTGTTGTCACATCATACAGTGGAATACATTTCTCACAACAGTAATTCATTTAACCGTAAACTGATAGATGATGTTGTCCCGGCTTCACATCAGATCGGACATCGCCTCTGTGTTCCTTCTCCATGTGGCAGTTACAGCGAATTGTGTCTCTCAATTCTGAAGATATATTGAAAAACATAAGCAGCATTAAAGTCAGCTAACCTACACATACAACCAACACGCTGAGATAGAAAGATAATCTGCACGACGGTAATGTCACAGAGGTAGAATGAGTAATTCTGCCTGTAGAATCCCTCCTGTCTCTATCACCACAGGTTTCCTTTATTTCAAATCGTGGGCTGAGGGAAGAAACATAAAGTACAAAGCAGTGCGGGCGGTCTGCGCCTCCTGCTGTGATTTCAATGCATCATAATTTCCTCCACGTAGCCTTGACTCTAAACACATCATGTCCATAGAGCTGTGGTTCCCTCCTCCCAGACAGCAGCAGCCTCCGCCTCCCTGTCCCTTTATGTCCACTTCACCTCCCCGTACTCCAGCCACTAATGCCCTGCTGCTGTTTGGCTCCTTGCGCCTGACGCCCTTTGCCGCCCCCTCTGTCTCTGTCCCTCCCTCTGTCTTTATCTCAAGGTTCATTTCTCTGTCAAGTTGCTCAGACTGTGTCAGTCCTGAATGTCTCAAGCTGTCACAGTTTGTCACGGTTGATGTGCAATGTCAGAAATAATTACTCGAGACATAAAATGAATAGCGGCGTGTTCTCGGGGCCGCGTTGTGCTCTCTCTCTGTCCGCGTCTCCGCCTCCAGTGCAGGGGGTCATTAAGGTACAACGGGGCTGTGAATAAAGAAGCCAGTAAAAATAGTTTGTTTTACTTAAATATATATGAAATAAGGATTTGTGGATTTATGGTTTCTTGGCTTTGTTGATGGAAATTGAATATTATATTCATAATTATGTTTCCATAAGTGTATAATCACCTAAAAGTAAGAATTTCAGAATGACAGTTTTATATCTATGGTAGCCCAGAACGGACAAACCAAACACTGGCGCTCGTGTCTCTTCTATTTGTCATGTTGGAAGGAGAGGGTGAGGAATATACAGACGTCACGATGTTCTGATAAAGTCAAAATCGATGTTTAAATGTTTTTATCTCACATGTTTTACTCTACATCTCCCCTGTGCAGTATCAGGCCCAATAATGGCAAGAAAGTCGTTTTGTAGGTGTTCTTAATGGTATTTTAAGAGTCTGTAACTTCCTAGAGAACGATAACAATTGTTGATGACTCATCCTGCACCCTGGGGCTTATACACATTTTTCATACAATAAATGTTTATGAGACCAGACCTCATGGATTACTGTACAAAAACACAAATTCATAACTTGTGCAGAAAAACAACTTCATAACATTCAGCGCTATTGACTACGGCAAAAGCCAATCAATATCTGCAACACTTGATTGTTTTTTTTTATAAAATATGATTAATTTAGCATTTTGGGAAATTCACTTATTTAACTCAATTCAATTTAACTTTATTTACCACACAGGTAACTAACAAAATGTGTTGTCCCTTTATGCTACTCGTAAAAAAACAAACAAAAGCTGTATAAATGAATGAATAAATAATCAAGCAGTGAAAAATAAGTGCGGAGGATGATTAGGGGTCTCGCAGCCTCCTCACAGAGGAAAGAAGCTGCTCAGTGCTGCTGTGGCAGAAGTATCTGCTGCTGCTGCACCACATCTACCAGACAGCAGCAGGGTGAGAAGCATCTGTCTCAGGTGGGTGTTCACTATTAGCATCCTTTTGAGCTCTACGCAGGTACCTCATCTCTCCGATATCACTAAGATCGATAGATGAGGATGTTTTGATTCCACTCTCGTGTTTGTAAGATAAATATGAAGCTAGAGTTAGCTTAGCTTAGCACAAAGACTAGAAACTGAGGGAAAAACGGCTAGCCTTCCTCTGGCCACAGTCTGAAAAAAGTCACACTGGACACAGCCAGACTAGCTCTTTCCCCATGTTTCCACTCTTTATGCTAAGCTAAGCTAACTGTCTCCTGGTTGAGAGTGTCAGTTTCCCAAAATGTATACCCTTCATTGTTTTTAGGATGTATTTCTCTTCTCTGTGATTAGCACATGAAAATGTCCACGTCCTTGTTAATATTCAGGCACCGTCAGCGCTTCTTATCATGTTATTATGTATATTGCTGTTTGATTAATCTGTCCTCTCTCTCTGGGGAAATTCCACATACAGTACAAGCCCTCTGGGATTCTCTTGCTTTAATTCACTACCTTTCATTTTGAGTCATTTTTGTTTGCTGGCTTGTGGTAACAGCAGTCTGGCATGTGTAGATTCATGTCAAGGGAGAGAGAGGATGACATCCAAAGTGTAGCTGCGTCTCGACTGAAGCCACTCGAGCATGGGCTGTACGACCCTGAGGGATCGAGGACCTCGACTTCATTTGCATCACAAAGTCTTCATCGCGCACAGTGATTGCAATTTGCTATCAGGAAGGGGGGATTGTGCTGTTGATAGATGCACGCTGCTTATGAAGATACAAACTCAGCCGAGAGCATGTGCGGTGCCCTCGATCCTGCCCTCCACCCTTCCTCGACTGCTGCTAAAACAAACACTGCCTCCTGTACATGCTGTTATCAAGTTCAACAGTGTGTGCGTGTGTGTGTGGTCTGACTATGCGCAGCTTGAGAAAAATGATGACTCAAAAATGAACTTGCAGATTTTTCAATTATAAAACTGTAGGACATTAACCGCAGCTGACATTTGCACCCAGAGCTGTCTGTTTGATGTTATTTAGTTATTTATTTAGTTATTCATTCTTTTATTTTGGTTTTATGCAATTCTTATATTAAAGGGTAATTCTGGGGTGGTTTTCAGAACTTGGGTCATAGTTTTGGCCATTCTCATCAGTAAAAGTAGCATTGTGTGTTTGATCAAAGCAACTTTATGAAACTTTTTGATTATTTTCACAAAAAAATCAGCTAAAATCTGTGCTAAGATCACAGGAGTGACACAGAAAAGGACTTGATCTCCTTTTGCAATCAACAAATCCTCCAGAAAGCGACAAGTATTTCAGCTTCTTCTTGTTCTTGCTGGTGAATTTTCTCTGTTACCATCAGGGTGCCGATATGTTTAACCTGCTTGTAAAACGAACCGCTGCTCGAACTCTTTTATTCCCTCTGCGATTCGTCTTTTAAATTCACTGTAGATGTTTTTACGGTCTCCTTGGCATATTTTATTTTATTTTATTGTATTTTATTTTTTATTCTTTATGTTTTTTATTCATTTCTCATCTATATTTGTGTCTACATGTTACTGTATGTTTGAGTGTGTGTGCAAGGCAAGCTGTTCAAAAAAAACCAAAACACTGACTTGCAGTAAGGAGAATGGTGGTGGTACGCATGGCACTCACTATAGCTGTGTGCACACAGTTTTGCTGTGTATTAACAACCCGGTCATCAGGATAAAATCTTGGCACTTTTCTGCAAACCACTGAGATGTTCAGTGGTGGTGGAGTGACAGTGACAGCAGTTACAGAGAGTGTGTCGCCAAGCGTGACACCAGTGGGTATTTTTAATGGCGACCTTGGGACAATTTCCAGCCATGTTTGCGGTGACAAAAACAGGTACTTTATGGTATTTATTTTCCTAATCAAGTGTTTTTTGTGCCTAAACCTAACCTGTCACAACATGAAATGTAACTTTGCCGTGGTTTCCAGAAACGTACGTTGCCAACATTTATTCTGGTGATTGCGTTCAAATTGAAGGATTGCAGACATTTTGGATGCGCACACTTTTAACTGTGAATAAAGTGGTTGACACGGCCTGTCTAAACCTGTCGGATCATCTATAACCTTTAGTTAACATGGAAGACACATTGAGATCAAAATCAGCCAAGACGGGCTCGAAATAGCAGCATCAAGGACACGACAAGACGACAACATCAAATCAAATCAAATCACAATAGCAGCCGTCAGTATACATGTATAAATATACACTTCATAATACAGTGACAAGGCGTGCGTGAAGCTGGCGGTGATCTCTTCCATTATTCTGCATTTAAAGATACAAGCATCTCAAGTGTAAGTTTGGCCTGCGGGTCATTCCAGCACCAAACACCATGGTGGAACGGGCTCGATTTACTGGCTTTCAATCCGACAGAAGGCACTTTGAAACAAAGTTTGTGCAACCTGCGATTATAACTTGAGACAGAAAAACTTCTGTGTTAGGTAAGTTGTATATATGAGGATAATCTTGTGTATTAACATATACCGGTGTTGTAGTCTACACAAAGTGATGGATGACCGTCCCACCATGCTGTACAAGGTACAGTGATGGGCCTGAGAGCTAGAATAAGTCAGTGATACATGGGGTTATAGATATAGATCATGTGTTATATATATTCTTTATGCATCTCCCTCTGCGGTAGTGAGGTGCCTGTGTAACCTACAATGTTGTCTTATGCACTGGCTAAAGCTAGAGATCACAATTATTCTTAACTGTAGTGTGCTTTTCTAGTTTTTCTTGAAGAACCAATAGAAGTACTCTAGATGTAGACGTTCACACTTCACACTCGCACAGCTGCACATATTCAAATGTCAACCCTGACATTTCAGTGTCATTTCAAGGAGCTTTAGAGTTCCCAATGTGGGAGAGTTTCCATGGAAATTGCCAGCATTTACATAGTGCTTTTATCCAAAGTGCTTTACTTTGCCCTTCATTCACCTATTCACACACCAGCACCGATGGCAGCAAGCTACCGTGAAAGGCACCCACCCGATCTTCAGGAGCAATCCGTGGTTCGGTGTCACACCCAAGGGCACTTTGACGTGCGGACAGGATGAGTCAGGGACTGAACCCTCAACCTGTTCATCCTTAAAATATACAATTACATCCTCCCAGTATGCCACTCCAACAGGAATACATCATACGAATACTTAATGCTATTTTCAAAAAGATAATTTAAACTCGAATTAATATTTGTCGAAAAAATATTGCTTGCCGCTTTTCCCAAGTGGAGAATAATCTTCTTCATCGCAATCTCCTTTCTTGTACGGTCCTCCTGAGGGTTTAAAGTTCTGGCTTCAGCAGAGTAATCATGAAGATTAAAAAGAAAAAAATTCAAAGAGACACACGTTTGTTCTTTTTTCATAATAAATTATGTTTCAACTTACAATGACATTCACTGGAAAGTAGGTGCAAACTGAATGACTGGTATTTGATAACGGTAAATTATGCAGTCAGTCCGAGCTGGATTGAATACAAATTGCTGTCGCTGATGATTCTGTCACCAACATTTCCGTCATCATTAATAAGATCCGGTGCTGTTTTTACTTTACCTTGATGTCACCTCTATCTATCTACAGTATTTAAGTGTTTTACCAATGAGTTCTTGGGCTGTAACACCTTGACCTGACATCTTCCCGGCCATCTACAATCAGCTCAGAGTCACAGAGTTTAAAAAATCCTCCGGGTCACATTGTTGGTGGCAGAGTGCCAGAGAGAAGACAAGCGCCTGAGGCAGGGAGAGCAGAGCAGACAGGCGGGCATCAAGACTCGGAGATGGCATAATGACCAGGGGCATCGGGATAATGAACACTCCACAGGAGGAACAATAACAATAACAACAGGAGGGCGCAACTCCACGACTCCAAGGAAGAGGGAAGAGGACACCTACTGTACATATGACCTTTTGTCCTTTATCTAGTATCGTCATGTGTTTGTGATTAATCTAAGACTATAACACACTCTTTGCTTCGCTTCCTCTGTTGTTGCATTAATAGGCAGTCAACCGTAAAGTCCCATTTAGAAAAACACGATTCACACGAAGGAAGGGCTGTCCTCTACGTCCTCATCTAGTCGTTCTGTCAGTGGGACAGCTCACTCAACCAGAACATTATCCACCAATAACACCATTTATTAAACCGATAACATCCAAAACTACACAGCATCTTATTTCTCTCTATGCAGATGATGTCTCACTTATGCTTTATTTCTGTCCACTGTTGTTATCCTCAAACAATTTAGTCATCAAATTTAAGAGTTTGATGTTGTTTCCTAAACTGCTCTCGGTGTCCTTATCAGACAGAACGATGAAGATGTTGTATGAAGATAGATAGAAAATAGCCATGCAGTGAAAAACAAAGGCATTAAACAAAGATAGGTCAAAATAAACATAGAACAATTAGTATGTATATGCCTAAATATATATAAAACACAACAATAAACAACATAAAATGCCTACAAGTCTTTATGTAAATGGTGCAACAGAATAAACATCGAGTGGTTATTGTAATAGATTAGTTTATATACATGTGGTTGGTATATCTAGAGGGTTAATTTGCAAAAACACACGTCTGTATTTATTTTTCAAAATATTTTTTTTTTATGCTTTCCAGGGAATAATCAGTCAAACTGGTGTTCGGTTGTTGTGATACAATATCTAATAACAAACGTCCCATTTTCATAAATCATGTTTTTGTGCATGTGTGTGTGTGTTGTGTACTCAAGGGAATATCAATCATCGTGTTTGTATAACTATTGTTTGTTTTAGGTTTGTTTGTATCTGTTTTTGCAAATGTTTGCAAATGTTCATATGCATGTATTTACACAGTACATGATGGCTGATGAGTACACATTAAAGCACAGTGTGTAAATTGTTTTATTATTGGGTTATGCACAGTTGAGCAAAATCAAGGGGTACTCCAGTGATTCAGGTGGTCAAAACTGAAGCAGCTCCAAAAACACTGTAACCTACGATTCCCATAATGCAACTTGAGGGCATCTTTTGCCAGCCCATCCATGCTCATATTCTTCAATCTCCCCATCTCTGTTGGGTAACACCGGCTTTCTGTTACAGATTTTGGGGTCTAAAGCTGAATCCAATAGTTGTCTGCGTTAGTTTTTGTCAAAGCCCTCTAGAGCTAAGAGGACATTAGACAACAGTGTAATGAAGTTGTACTTAAACTGATGTTAATGTGTAGAACCAGTATAGTTTAATTTATAGTGTGTACGAATGTATTATAGTATGTAAGTCAGTACATGATATCTGACGACTCCCTCCAGTTGTGCTCTTACACAGTCCGCTCAGTCCAACAGATGGCAGCAAACTAGCTCATTTCCTTCAAGTGAATCGTTGAACACACTTCTAGTTATTTTCCTGAGTTATTTCTGTTGCCAAGATCAGAGACACTTGAATCTCTGTGCAAAGTTCTTTACTTCAGCTTTCAAAAATTGTCTCTGAAAGTATATATCTTGTGTAGCTTGTGTGTATGCGTACAGTATATTGTTGAGAAGTATACACAAACAGTTCTGTGTAAATTATTTCTAGGACTGACCCGTCCTACAATCCCAAATTGTTTTTGACGAGTTGGGAATGAGACTCAGAAATCAACTTTTCTTACAAATAGGTCCTTCAACACATCAGAAAATAAATTTGTATGTAATTATTTATATAATGTTTAATTTATTGAATCTTTAAATTATATAGTAGCTTTCTTGAGGGCTGAAAATATTTAGTAAACACAACACATACAGTCACTATTTCAGATTAGGGAGTTGTATATATGTTTCAAAAACGACTTGGTGATAGTTCTTACTGTGAAATAAAAGGTTTCGTTCCCTCCGGTGTGTTAACTCGTCATGTAAATATCTCCTCTACACTTTCATGGACTTCTGGGAGAATTGATGATGCTGTTACAGGTGAGGGAAACAATCTGCGAAATGGACTGCGGTGACTCAAGAGAAGGAAATGTGCACACTCAGTCAGAGGAGGCAGAGCCAAGAGCCAGCAAAGCATCGCAGCTTAGAGCTGGACCATTAATGCAATTTCTAAATCCTCCTCATAATGTGTAGCAGCTCAAAACCTGCGTATGGAAGAGAATGATCATTAATCTGCTAAGTATTACGGCTTTGGACTTCTTAAATAGTGCAAAACATGTCCTGATAGGAAAGTTAAAGAGCTGAAACATTCAGCACAGTTATTATTTCAAGTGTTTTCCCTTCAGTTGTTTTATTTTGCTCATTATTTTCAGCAAAATGAAGGTGACAGTCCTTTTATTGTATCATTTGATCGATTGATCAGTTGATTAACTTGGTTTTCAGTGCACAAATATAGACGGTACACAACAAAACATGTCCCAAATTCATTCTACATACTTATTCGCAACGGGTTTTAAGTATGTAGTGTGTTCACACCCCGAGAGTGACAAAACAAATGCATATTAAAACAGTCCATTCTGAATGGGCTGTTAATGACTGCTGTTCTCCCACAATGCAATGCACAAAGGAAACGAAGGAAGGGCTCAAAGATGAAAATAACTCAAATGAATTGTGGATGATGGCGAAGCAGCTTCGGACAGATCTGGTAAAAGGCAACGACAAAAAGATAAAACTAAGAAAGACATCTCGCTCTCCGTTTGTGAGGTTTAACTCACAGTGACGACCCCAGTCACAGTTTGATGGACTATAATATATAATGTGTTAGTAGACAGCGCAGATAACCCAAAGACCTTGTTGTGAGCAGTTTCATGCAGGAGCTATTTTCTCGCTTTCGAACTGCAACCAGCGGTCATGTCAATGTTTCTGTTTGGTGGTTTAAGCACCACAGCAGGCAGCTATCCAGTCCCATTATACTGAAGAGAGGGCAGACATCTGTGAGGCTGACATCTGCAAAACTCACACCAAAACAAACTAGATGGATGAATAGCACCACAGGTAAGAGAACAAAATATGTGTTTTTGATTTTGGTATGTTATTGTATTATTGTATTATTATTAGTATGTCGATACCATTTTGCTTTACTTTGTACTTCCACTCAGCTACATTTTGGAGGGGAAAATATAACTTTTTACTCCAATACATTTAACTGATAGCTTTAAATACTAGTAGCTGCATAAAAGTACTGCATTTTTAAATAAATCTATTTTATCGGCAAAACACTGATTTTGATAATCATAAAAATGCTGAATATCAGTGCAATAATGAGCCAGGTCGATAATCAATCAGCTCTTAGTATACAGTATATACACACTGTACATGTAAAAATGACTTTGTTATACTTTTAATACTTATTGTATTATAATACGTATCGGCAGAATCATACACACACTTTCACTTTTACCAAAGTGATATTTCAGAACAATATCTTAACTTTTACTCAAGTGTGACTTCTGGATACTTTTCACAACACTGTTTGTAACACAAGCGATCGTTTAGAAACGTATTTGCTGCTTGACTGCAAATTCACTACAGAAGCAACAGGCATGATAAATCATTATCTAGCAGGTGTTGTAACAGCATGAAACCCTGGAAAACAGAAAATCTCCCGTACAAGACGTCTGCCTGGAAATGAGATAATTATATTTCGGAGAATCGTTGTGTTCTCCAGGATTTTTGCAGGTTTTATGTCATGTGGAGAATTTTCACCTCATTGACGTTAGAGACGTTTCTGACAAAGCATTAGTGAACAGAACGTTTGAAAGATTAAGCTTCGTCTGATATGCGCGACCTACTTCCTGTCTGGGGTCTGCCTCCGAAACAGGAAAGGAGAGAGAATGCTTTGATGCACGAATAATCTGTTAATCGGTCGTACTGCTGTTACTGATACTGTTTGTCAAAACTTTATCTCACCTGTCACACCTCCTCTCTTTTTGTCCATCTTCCTCCCTCACCCTGACATTAATTTCTCGAGGGAAAGTTTTCTGGGAACGCTTCCACTCGTTAGCATCAACCTGTTTGATGTTCGTTCTCCTGTGAAGCAACCGGTCTATTAGTATTGGCTGCTGCAGCAGTTTCCCCAGAGCAAACAGGGGTCACAGGTCCAGCTCGAAGCCAACCAGACAGAAAGTGGTTCCTGTTCACTTTTCTAAGCTTTGCTGATGATGTCCACAGCCAAGTTTCTGTACACTTTAGAGCAACACCACCCACCCATGAAGGCTGCTGTCTCTGCTGATACACAGTTGGGATCACAGCGAGGTTAGATAGTCATCACCCACCACCCTGAGCGTCTGTTGTATCTTTATCTGACTGCAGGGTTACAATCCTGCTAGATCGACTTTTTAGTCAACACCAGTTCTTCCTAACATACATCTCACCTCATCAATATTCATCTATTGATTTAATCTCTGTCTCATTTTCAGCACTGGTTAAATCTTCATCATTTGCAGAGCTGCGAGTTCGTGGAGCTGCGAGTCTGCAGCCTGTGGACACTGTCGGCCTATAACAGAAAGTTTATGTATAAAATATCAGCTGCGGCTGCTTGATATTGATCTGCAGCCCTCTTACATAATCCACATCTGAGATGTTTCAAAGCTTAACGGTGCAGTATGTAAGAATTAGCCACATGAATTCATACTCCAAACAAATGTGGCAGAATATCACCAGAGTAATCTCTAACTGCGGATAACTGTGGCTGCCTTTAGCTAGTTAGCTCAATTAGTAATGCAGCTAGCGGTCCTATTACCTTACTCTGCCCAGGGGAGTGTTGGTGTTTTGGACCACAGGCAGCAAAGAGAGGGTTTTCAGGCCTAGAGCAGGGGGGATCGAGCGCTGGATGGCTGGTGGGGAGCGGCGCTGCAATGTGCACCTGAACTGGAGCCGGGTCGGGAACGAACACTGCCTCAGAGATGGACAGAGGCCAGTTGGACAACAGGGAGCACCTGGGATGGACGTTTTTCTGGAGTAGGTCCAACATGCACCCAACCCGCCTCCAAGCAGGCTGCAGTGATGTAAATGACAGCAGTGCTCTCCAATTCTGTATTTTTCTGTTCATCGTGTTAGTTTACGGCTGTTTTCAGAAGTCGTGTTAGGTTACCCAACATTTCCTGATTTTGCTGCTTCATAATAAAAGCTCTAAATAACTTAATAACTGAGGCCTTTTATTGTGAAGATTTATTGGAAAATGAGACGAGTTTGCCACCGTGTTGCCGGTTATTTTTCGATGGTACTGCAGGGAAGAGGAGCATTTAACGGCATATGTAGCTTGGGGGAAGAAAAATAAACTGTTTTTAAAGAGCATCACAATTTCATACTGTTTTCCTTTGGTCATGTTTGCAGGACTCTTCTAAGTGGCCACGTTTCAAGCTGCTCTGGGGACATTATTCCGCTCTGTGGGTGGATTGTTTGTTCAGTTATGGAAAAACATTCACAGCATAAATATTTCTGAGTTGTATTATTACCGTATTAATCCTGTAAATATCACCTTTCTGAGTTTGTATATCCTTTCCAAAACTGCACAGTGCACCTTCAAGGATTATTTTCTCAGCTTTATAACAACTCCTACCTGGAGTGAGCTCATCAGTGGAAGTGACAATAATATTTCAAGGAGTCTGGATAGATTCCCAGACATCGGCTTCCATCAAAGCGAGGATATGTTTTATAGCGCGTAAGCATAGGATTAAGGAACAAGGAGGACAATCAAACGCGGAGGCTCCGGTGGTCACAACAATTACACATGCATGAATCCGAGATAATCCGTGGAAATTGTGAAAATGTGCTTTTTAATAGGGGTCGGCTAACCTTGTGTACAGTACAGCATGTCTCCTCCTCCTCTGAGGATCCTCATCCCCTCCCCCTCGCTGAAATCAATAACGGCAGGACATGAAGCAACGTCACAGTCATATCTAACTACGAACATGCCTTTGAACCAGATGAACCCATCCATCAAGGAGGAGGAGGGGTTACATGTTTAATATCAGGGGAAGGAGAGATGGAACCTGCGTCCATCTTGACGCTGTAGAGGGCGTCTCTGCGTTTGTTCCACCCTGGAGGTCCAGGCCGTCTCACTATCTGTCGAAGCTACAAACACTCATGTAACAGGGCATGATCAAACATATTCAAATGCTTGCATTTGCCTGGGCCTCTCCTGTATCTCATTAGTCAGAATATTGCTCTCAGCGACCTTCTGGATTGTTTAAAATTCACAGAAACAGACCAGGACTTCAAAATGTGTTTTGCTTGTTTGCGCTCTGCTGTTATAGTGCTTTTTTTTTTTGCAAACGCTTTAAACCTTAAAGGTCATGGATGATGGGTGATCATTACTCTAATGTTTGCAGGTGTTAAGGCTGCAACTCCGCAGAGAGAGAGAGAGAGCATCAGATCAGTGTAAAAATAAAAGATTGCGGTGCTGGGATTTAACAGACGTCTATGAAAAGGCACACAAGTGAGGTGATCCTCCTGCCCTTTAAAGACAGCTGGAGGACACGAGTGAAGTGAAGCATGTCTCGAGCAACGATAGGCCTAATCTCATCCATCTGGAGGTCATCCACGGAGGTCAAAGTGAACTCAATTTTTTCCTCGCTGTGGGGTCAAACTAAGAATAAGCATGCACCTACAGTCTTCTGTAAAGATGTGGTTAAATAAGCTTAACACAAAACATTGACTTCACCCGTTCAAAGACCTCGCTGGTAAAGCATTAAACCAGTCATCCAGTGTCAGAACTGTTGTGTAATAGGTTGAGAGGTCTTCTATTTCTTTTTAGCATTTGAGAGAAACTGTCGATTCGGTTGTTCTTTGAAGCCTTGCTGGCAAAATACTTGGAGGCACTGAAAAAATCAATAAAATTAAAATCAATTCCTGGTTTCACTCACTTATCATTTCTTACGGTCACATTTTAACTTTTAATTTGACCTTTTCTCTCATACCGGTTTATGTTGAGTTCAGTCGCAGCGAGGGGGTGTTTGAATATTTGTGTATAATGCCGTTCTGACTTATTTTATTTTTCTGCAATGTTAATATTAAGTTGGCTCGAAAAATCTCCGACTAGTGCATTTTTTAATAGTTGTCCTGTGAATCTTTAACGTGTTAAAATAATGTGTCCTCCTTCTGTATGTCATTAAGTTTCTTTGTTTTTTTATTTGTTTTTTTTTTATCAAAAATGTGTCCTCCAATATCTTTTTGTCATGGTCTTGTCATTTCAGTTTCATTGGATTTGTGTTTCATGTGTTTTCTGTTTTTTGTGGCGTCTTTTGCTGTTTCCCTCCTGTGTTCTTGTGCTCCTCACCAGCCAGGTTATTTGTTCCCAGTGTTCCTCCCCAGTCTGCTTACCCTCCACACCCGCACCTCATCCCCTCATTAGTTTAGTTTGTATTTCAGTCCGATCTTTAGTTCAGCCTTTGTTGAGTCCTCTGTTGTGTTTGCCTGTTCCTTGAGTTGCCGTGATCTTGAATAAATCTTCATCCGTCGCACTTCCTGCATGCCGTCTCCCGCCATTGGGTTCACCTTCCCTGCTTTCATCATGACACTTTTTTAGTCGCTGATCGATGGGGAAGTGGTGAAATGATAATGTGTCAGTTTCCCTGGAACACAACAGCAGTCAAGCTTCCCACCTTGAGTCAGATGAAAATGGCCACTGAATGAATGCTGTTTCCCCATAAATCGGGAACTGTTTGCTTACATGTGCACCCTATCAACTTTTTAATTTGGAGCCGTTGTGCTGCCCCCTAGTGGCCAGAAATCAGTTATTGCAGCTTTAATTCGAAACAAAAGGACAAACTGACCCCAGAAAACTCGAACTCTGTGTGTATGATTCATTTTATTCAGCCATTAAACCACTTACATAAGACTGTACTCAGGACATCATATATCACAGTTCACATTCCAGCACCATACACACAGATCTTTTATTATTACAAACATTAGAATATGCTCTGTGCACTAAAAATGAAAACACTACAAGGCGTCTCATTAACACAATCCTTACATGAGAAATCTGAATTAGAATCATGATAGCATTATTAGGCCACAACAAATCTTTAGATATAAAATCAAAAGGGAACAGAAGCATGAGAGCTAAATTCATAGATATGTACATCACTACAGTACTAATCATTCATTTATCTAGTATCTAAGTTTAAATATTTTATAATTTTGGAGTGGGTGGGGCTGTAGTGTGTTTTCATATTTACATCATGTCGCGTTCAGACCACCAACCTGGGCCATGAGTAGATTTTCAAAGGTGGCTACATTAAGATTTAAATGCCCGAGCAGGATTGTGATCTATATACATAAATAAAATACAGTTTTGATATTTGTGATCAGTCTGTGCAGGGGGAGTGCATTATTTTGCTGGTGAGGATGTGTGAAAGGCACAGAGCATGGATGTTACAGTGCTTTCCAGGACGAGTGAAGTGACCCATCCAACGACAAAACGACTATAAAGATCTACTATTTACAATAATTAACAACCAATTATGGAATGATTAATATGGAATTTGACTTCTGGGTTGGATTTGGATCAAAGCCCTCTGATAAAAATTTCCATATATACTCACAGCTGTGTGCTCAAATACAAGACCTAAATAGATATGAACAAATGATACAATTCCACACATTCCCATTTCAGAAACAACAAGTAATCCATCAGCAGTACTTAAGTCTCTCTTCAGTAACAAAGATTCCACACTGTGAGTAAAAAACAACAACTGAAACAGCCTTTTTCAGTAACAAGGAAGTATCTCTGTGAATAATAAAGTGCTGCTAAAAAGATCCTCAACTTTTAAAAAGAAGAAAAGGTCAACAAGTGATACAGCAGTCATAGACGGCGATTTTTTTTACAGCTATGCAAAGTGAGCCAGACTAGATATATTCTTTCACCAGCTACCGTATACAGTATAGCACAAAGACAGAAAGCTAACAATACTGCACCGTAACAATTTGTGGCCGCCTCCCTGGACACATAATGGCGATTGTGGAGTGCAGGGAACACTGGGAGTTCGACCCAAACACTTTCAGGTGACATTCATTTTTGGTCCCTGTTAATTCTTTCTTTTATTGTGTCAGATTTCTGAAGATACTTTGAGGAACAGCACGCAACATTGCAGCTCCTCTTTGTGTGAAAAGATCCAGACAGCTCTCGGGATAATTCAGCAGACTTTTGGAAGCTCCACAGGTGCTCTCAACTCAAAAATACTTAAAGTGAAGATTGTCCGCGGACAGTAGCTGTCAGTCTGGATCAGGTCGATCTGACCTGAAACTGCTCCGACTGGATAAGGCTGAGAGGCTGAAGGCAGAGGAGGCTGGATTTTTTTTTTTTTTTTTTCCTGCAGGCACTTAAACTCACAAATGCTCCGGTTCTGTGAGACAGATTTTTGGTTTTTGGGGCTGCTGATTGTGAGAGCGTACTTATCTCATGTTATGGCAAAATGGGTGGATGATTTATTTATTCAACCTCACTGCCGGGTTCTGGTGCTGATCTGTGCAGATATTGCTCCTCTTGTGCGGATCCACTTCAATATCAATTTAATCAAATGTGCTGCTAGACAGACACTGTGTAAAAATAAATTGTGAATTCTTTGTGTTGTCAGTTTTGTCTTTATGACCACAAATCTTTTTAAATTTTGTGTAACAATACAAATAGTAAAATATCATCCAGCTGGAGTAAATGAGTAACAATAAAGCATAATATGTTAAGTCTAAAAAAATTCATATCCTCACAGCACTACACTGTGTACTCAGTAACTTTAAAAAGGTAAAAATAATTTATTCCTTATCAGTGGAGCATTTGGACCTTGTCTAAGGGCAGTGCACCATCTGGTGGAGAGCTGTGCAGCATCTACAGTGCTCTACAGTCTACAGTGATACAGCTTTACAGTATGATTGATAAAAACAAGTATTCTGCACAGTGAACTGATCTCTACAGCAATATTAAATCAGATAATAATAAACTGACTGTAACCGGCTACAAAGAACAGAGCATAAGCACACATCAGTAATATATTCAGTGAAAAAAGGGTTTAAAAAAGGTTTGTTGATTGATGCAGACACACCTTTTCCTCCGTTAGAATATCTTAAAAATATTAAAAACCTTCCCCATCTATCCTCGACTCCCCTCTCCACATCCACCAGGCGACATAGTGCCCATCAAGTTTTTTCTTTGTGTGAAATGAGAGGGGCAGCAGATGACGTCATGTTGGAGAATCACACAGGGCTGTTCTGTGTTTGGTAATGACGCCCGAAATGTGGTGACAGTGAGAAAATGACTCTACCAAATGGATTTCTCTACTTCTACTTAGTAGACCCTTCTCGTTCCTCCTCAGGTCTGAGAAAGAGTTTGTTAGAAGTTTAAAAAAAAAATTTTAAACAGTCACTCAGAGCTGAGAATCAGCTCCCAGGCTGTTGAGCTCCTCCGGCGAGTGCTTCTCCCCGCCGGTGGCAGCTGTCTGTCGGAAGCCGGCTGCGATCTCGTCAAACGTACGGCCCCTGGTCTCCGGCACTTTGAAGTAGGTGAAGATGAAGAAGAAGATCAGCAGGATGGTGAAGATGATGAAGACGTAGGCGCCACACACTTCCTGTGGAGGGGGACAAGAGGAGAGACGACTGTTTAGTGGATTCATTCCGAAATGTGATCTGATGACAGCGGTGTCACGATTCTTTCTTTTGGTTTTAAGGTCATGATTTGATTCAATTTTCAATTTAAAGGGGTATTTCACAACAACAGTTCGACTCTATTAACGTAATTATTTCCAGGAAACTTCCCAAGAAATTAACCATTAAATACTGTTCCAACTCACCTCTATGTACTGGAAGCCCATTCCCACTATGAAGTTGGCAGTCCAGTTGGTGAAACCAGCAACAGCGATGGCAGACGGCCTGGGTCCCTGCGAGAACAACTCTGCCACGATGAACCAGGGGATGGGACCCGGTCCGATCTCAAAGAACGCGACAAAGGAAAAAATGGCCACGATGCTCAAATATGACATCCATTTGAGCTTTTCCTAGAAGAACAGAGGACAGGACGATGGTTAGTTAATGGTATTTACTCGATGGAAACAACCACCTCCATCATTTGTACGTATAGTCAATACATATCTGTGTTCTTAAGAGAAACCTACCAGCAGAGCCAAGGCGATGGTCATTAATATGGCAGATCCGGCCATTCCCAGCAGCCCCAGCATGTGCAGAGACCGACGTCCAGCACGTTCTACCACAAACAGCTAAAAAATTAAAAGGATGAGGAATGAGGTCAGTACAGCACTACCAAGGTAATGAACCATTTACAATCTGAACACAGTTCAACAAAGATTTAATATTTGCTGCTTAAGATAAGAGCAACCTGCCCGAGGAACTACAGCTGGCTACATCAGTGTCATCTTTTACATTTTTAAAGACTTATTTTTATTGAAAGGCCTTCCTACTATTAGGTTTATTAATTCTTTTTAAATACACTGCTTTAATCATCCATTGTTACTGGTCTTATTTCACTTTAAATACTTAGTATTTTATCATTGTGTTTTCATGTTTATTGTGAACCACTTTGTTTTTTTTAAGTCAATGCTATACAAATAAACTTAGCATTATTTGTATTATTATTATCAATTCTTCGACATTTTATAGACAAAATAAGTTATCGATTAATCAAGAAAATAATCAACAATGAAAATAATCATTAGCTGCAGCCCTAAACAACAGTAAAGAATCTTGAACATTTCTGAATCATCTATTATTTCTTCTTGTGTAGGGAGATCTCTTTCACTTGATACTTTTGACTCTGTTTTTATCTGTACTTCACTTCACTGCTGTCACTTCAAAATGTAAAATATTTACACTTTACTCACCGACACCACAGTGAAAGCTGTGTTAACTACACCGGCTCCAATGGTGGCGTAGACAGGCTGCGCGACTCCGGCTTTCTCAAAGATACGAGTGGAGTAGTAGAAAATCTAGAAGACATGACAACCACAAAGATCAAACATGAGAGAGTTTTCTTTCTATACCAAGTTGACTATCTCTGGTGTGAAATAGCATGTGAATGTGTACCAAGAAAGTCAAGAAAAGATTTATCTTGTCTTTTCTTCAGAATCTCAGTGACAGTCCTCAGAGTGAGTAACATCTAGGCTTTGACACTCACAGCGTTGATGCCAGAGAGCTGCTGGGAGAGCTGCAGGACGACGGCGATCAGGAGGGGCTGGCGGTAGAGATGTGAGCGGAACAGCTCTGGGATGGTCACCTTCTTCTCCCTCATCATCTGCCGGCTCTCCTCCTTCATCTCCTGCATGTCGGCGCTCACGTCTGTGGTGCCTCTGAGCTTCTTCAACACTGGGATGTGCAGAGAAAGAGCAGATTGTTTACTCGACAAGCTCCACTTTTTGTTTCATTTTGATTACATCTTTGGAAATTTTAGAAGCCCAGTGACGAGGACGCAACAATTCTGTAAATGCTGTTTGGAAATGACCTCTTGAGTGTGTGTGAACTCACCAGTCTTGGCCTTGTTCTCTTCGTTCTTGTTGATGAGCAGGAAACGAGGGCTCTTGGGGCAGAGAGGCAACAGGATGCACTGAATTATTGCAGGGATGAAGATGAAGCCCAACAGGAGCGGCCACAAGTCATCGTTGCCCATGACTGCCTCCATTCCAAACACCTGAAATCAACCCAGACACACGGCAGATATATGATCCATCTGCACAGCTTCTTTTGACTTCACCATCTTTTTACGGTATCAAAATAAAGCTACTTGAATAAATATTATCTACCAACCTGTGCAATAAGGATGCCCAAGACAATGCCCAGCTGGTGGAGTGTGCCCAAGGCTCCTCGTAGGGATGTTGGGGAAACCTCACCAACATACATCGGCACAAAGCCTGTGGAGAGGCCGGAGTAGAGGCCCACCACGAAACGACCGGCGATCAGCATTTCCCAGGAGCTCGCCATCTTCGAAAAGGCCATCAAAGCGGCTGCGATGAAGGACAGGATGTTGGCCATGAGCATTGAGTTCCTCCTGCAAGCAACAGAGAAAGAGAACTTACTTTTAACAAGTTAAATTCAGACAGATCATGCTGTCTAATAATCACATTTGGTATTAACTTAACTTTTTGAGCATGTAAAGCACAGTCTAACAACCAAAGCCTGATCTTTTATTCTTCTATACAAACTGAATCCAGCTCAGTGTGTTTCTTTTTGATAATCCTAAGGCTACCCTGCTTTTTGTAATTATAGCAAAGGGTCTCGTTTCCTGCTTACCTTCCAAAGCGGTTGACAAAGAGTCCGACGGAGAAGGAGCCAAAGATGCCACCAACCGAGAAGATGGACACAGCGATGGACCAGATGGCTGTGAGCGAGCTCTTGGAAATGGGTTCCTGGTAGCGATCATACCACGTCTCATTGATGAACTTCTCAATGATCTGCCACCGGGGGAAAAAACAGGACATTTGTTAAATGTTTTTATACAATAAGCAGGGTTGTGCTGAATAGTTTAAAATGGTAAATCAACATTAGGGGACGAATATTCTGTTTTTAATGCTTTTGGTCTTATTTACTGTTTTTATCATATATATACAGCCATTTGAAGCATGCTTTGTGATATTAAGATATAATAAACTTTGATTTTACTCCACTTTTACAGACGTCTAACAGCATCATGAATTACATTTATATGATACTTACTGTATGTCTTTACAAAAAAAATAATAATTTATAAATCACTTCATCAAACTGAGGATTTTGTTGAGGGATTTAAAATATTTTGTTAGGGTGAAGACGTCATAAAATATGACCACAAACATTCAAAGCTTCATTCGCAAACCTTCAACTGAAGCTATGAATGTAAAACAATTATATTCGGTTCAACCCTATAAATAAAC
Source organism: Pagrus major (assembly GCF_040436345.1). NCBI lineage: Eukaryota > Metazoa > Chordata > Actinopteri > Spariformes > Sparidae > Pagrus > Pagrus major. The sequence goes on from NC_133220.1 coordinate 10,141,372, forward strand.
AATGACAATATTGTCTGAACTGGCTTTGCAGACTGAATGAACTAAACAGGATCGAGCTTTATCATATTGCATAATGAAACATGACCACAATCTGAACTTAGAAAGAGAGAGTCATCATTACACAAGCTGTTTTAAAATCACTGTTACATAAGCTCTTGCAAAAAGTTTGTGTGCTTTATGTTTTCCTCTTGCTCGAGTGTTTCTGTGTGAACAGCTGGTGGCAGCACCGTATAATCATCACCATTTCCTGACAACCAGGAAGTTTGCCAGTCATGGTTATGTGTCAAGTTTCTGTTCCCCTCCCCCGCTCCATCCTCATCACAGACGACTGTTGACAAACACACCCAGGCAGAGTAGTGACAGGGGTTAAGTGACAGAGCATGCGTCTGCGTAAGTCTGCGTCACACTGACACCTCTCATATGATTCAGAAAGGTCACCACCCTGTCTGCAACCTCTCATTACACTGTGACCTCACCAGTATGTCTCCGACCCCCCATGCCCACCACCGTCATTACCGTTCGTTAGCTCCAGCTCTGTCATGTGCCTCTGCTCTAGTGTAACATCACCTAAATCTGTTTGCAAACACTCAGCAGGTGACGTAGTGCCACAGCTCTTAACGTACCAGTGGAACATATAATCAGCAATGTTCTTCAGAACAGGTTATGAATAGAAAAGCGATCAGCTGCTAAGAGCTGCGCTGCGGTGGAGAGGACATATAGGATGACACCCTTGATACTCTTTACACAAGGCTTGGGTCAAACCCACTATCGACTTTCACTCACAAGACCTCGCTTAGTGATATCTAAAGTGTGTCAACATACAGTCCTGTCCACCTGACATTCATCACGTGCACCATTTAAAAATAAAGCTAACTTATTATTCTCTGTTAAGGGTGCTCCATTTTCTGCTACTTAATATTTATACTTCACTAGATTTCAGAGCACATTATTGTACTTTTCGGAAGTTGTTGTCCGTCTGCCTGAGTCGATGTGAATGGGTCATATCAGACTATGGCGCCAAAGTGCCACTTTCACTAACTTAATAGGCTGATCTCGAGAAGTTACATAATTATTGAGTTTTCTCTCCAGTCTTACCCTCAATAGTCCAAACCACCAGCTGGCTCTAACCACACAATGAAACAAGCTGTCTATTCATGCCGTCAGGCTATCAGCGTATGATATTGGGAGCTGGTGGTAGCCGAGTCAACAAGGTGTTCATTCAGCACACGGTGAAAATAAACTGATTGTAACAAGTGAAGTGATCTTCTTCAACGCTTAGTTATTTGGACAAGTGGAAAACAATGAAGAAGTTTTTCTTGGCAGTTTTTACCATTTTACAAAAAACATCTTGAATTTTAGGTAGATCCTAAAAAATGATCGAGCTCACAGGAAGCAATAAGCAGTGTTTTAGATCTGTATTGCTTCAGGAGGGCCTGAAGAAACAAGCTTCAAACAGAGAAAGCTGTAACTCATAAACGTGTAGAAGCCCTAACCTTTAGCACCACAAATGTTCCCAAAAATAAAATAATATAAACAAAACCCTCAATTAGATTTCCAAATAAGGATTTAATTTGCTTTGTTGAACAGGCAGACGTGCAACAGGAGGAGGACAGGAGCAGCAGCGAGGCCCTTGAAAGAGCATATCTAATCAGAGACCCTACAACACAAGTGCATGTCCTACGTCACCGACATCACTGCAGCCACACTGTAGCACAGAGGGGAGAGGTGCTGCTGATAATCTGAAGTGCTGTTGCTATAAAAAAGTTGTATTTGTAAACTTATAGCTGCTTAAGGGGTCATTACCTAATGAAGGATTAAGTGTTGGGTAACTGTTTTTCTGCACAGGTTGCACGTGACTTCTCAGACCCTCTGTGTGTGAGACCGAGGTGGGGTGTTGGGAAGGGGATAAAGAGCCAGGAGGGCAGGTTCACACTAGCCCAGTGTGTAACAGACCACATCTTTATCGCCTCCCTCTCGTTCTGCAGCCCCTAAAACAGCCACTCACAAGGCACTCGGTGGCTCCTGAGCTGAGCCCAAGCCGAACACGTGCTGGGGGAGGCAAAGCTCTGCTACTCTTAACAACTGTAGTGTTGTAGAGGATTGAATATTATGACATAAGAGTAAGTTTCAATTATGTTAACTAATCAATTAATTATATTTTCCCTACTTTACATCATTGTAAACTAATTATTTTAAGGTTTTGGACTGTTGTTTGTGACATTTGAAGAAGTCACCTTACACTCTGGAACCTATGATAGACCTTTCCCATTATTTTTCTGACTAATTGTTAGTTGTAGTTGTAGACGGATTGCAATCTTTTGTAATGTATAACCAGTTTACAAAACAACACAAAGGCTTTTACATAATAAGTTTCATTGCACAATCCGTGACGATTGCACAAGTTCGGCATACATTTCTCAAGGCGTAAAATTCCCTCGAACACGTGCCGTCCACTTCATCTTCTCTTTATGACACCAGGAGAAATGAAAGAGATCATATCTTTACCAAGACTCCCTCTTCTGCCTCCTTTGTGTCTGTTTCAGCTTTTTTTTTTAAATCTTTTACTAATGGAATGTCTGCTTGTCCTGTTTTTCCTCATTTTTTAAGGACAACTGATGAAAGCTGCTCTCGTTTACAAAGCGTCCCTCACATCAAAGTCCAGCACAGCTTTGACAGTGTGATGACAGTGGACGAGGAGTTCAGATGGAAATTCGGCTGCCCTCAGTCAGAGAACACCGCAAACAGCTGTGACTGTAGATCACTGTGACAGTCCCCACAGCACAGCGTGGACTCTACTCCAAAGGTAAATAAAAAGAGCAGGCGCAGCTCAAGCCTGTCTGGTGACACACCTGTGACCTGGCAAACAGCTGTGTAGCTACAGGGCGTGTTCAGTCCACAAACTGGACAGACACGAGGTATTTACACACCATGCAATACAGACATTCCCCAGGAAATGAGTTTCCTTTGTGTACTTGTCTGTTAATGAAACTTACAGTAGATAAAGTCCATGGGGGTCATGAAAACAGCTTGCATTACTTATTGCATTGTTATGGGGATAGGTGACAGTCTACCTTCATTTAATTTCCTTGTCTGGCTTTTCCCAGCCTGCTGCTGGTCAACAGAGGGCCATATTTGGACATGGACACGCTCTTTTACACAGGAATTATTCAGAGTCTGTTAATACAGATGTCCTTGGGCCTGATAGGCCTGATGCAGTTATTATTATCTGACCCCTTCACCCAACCCCCCTCCACTTTCTGTCCCGTTCTGTAATCTAACAAGTCAGTGAACTACCAGGGAGAATTATCTACTGTGTGAATGATAGCATACACATCCTGCAAAACCAGTAATGTTGCATCTTGATGGGCTAAAAACAAGCAATAAAAACGTACTCTCTCACTCTCTTTTAAACAGTTAAAATTCCTGTAATGTCATGTTCGTCAAACTTTGACACAACAGGGCCTCGTATAATAATGGCATTTTAACAGTTTAAAAGAGAGGGCCTTGGAGTTTTCTTGTGTTTATTATGTCTACATGTGTGCTTATCCAAAGAGTACCTCAAACAAACTGAGTAAGTCCTGGAAGTTCTCGTACTCTTACATTTTTAAGCCCTAAAGAAATTGTTGGAGACACAGTTTGAGGGACGTGTTTGCAGACATATAACTCACCTTCTGAGGGGCATTGATGACACCGGTGTTGTAGCCGAACTGCAGGGAGCCGATCACGGCAGTTCCAACACTCATCATCAACGGGAACGTTATTTGCTGCAAGACAACAGAGTGAAGAGGAAGTTACGGACAGTAGACAGACCAGTTCGACCAGTGAGTCACCATTTTTTCCCAGTGGACAAATGGATTCATTTGTCCAAGAGGTAGAACGAGTTCACCTAGTACAATTTACAGTTGTATCATCTTTCTTTTTGACGAGAAACTCCCACACAGATCAGTTTACGTTTAAGTGAAAATTCAATCAATGCCAGTTTATGGGACAAAGTATTCAACATCACTGCAAAAACTCAAAATCTTCTTAAGAAAACAGACATAAAGTCATAAAAGTCATACAATCAAGCAGGTTAGAAAAACAAACATTGAAAAACAGACAGATGGAACAAAAATGAAGTGAAATCAGAACATGCTCTCTGGTAAAAGTAGGTTTTCAGAGGGGATTTCAAAGAGATCACTACCTCGGATGACCTGATTTCCTCGGGCTGATCGTTCATTTCACTGAGATATAGAAATCTTGTTTTGAGTAAATTTGCTGTATCACTGACGCAAACCTTTTTATACTTGCAGTTGTGCTTCAGCAACTGTGAAAATATCTGCTGTAACAAACTGTTCAGGTTGGTCAGCCTCTAATTTTATCCTGACTCTGTATCCATAACAAACACAATGAATGCACTGTTCAGAATATCCTGAAGTGTCTCAGAGATGCTTGCTATCACCACATTATGCAACACAGTGAAATTAGACAGACCAAAAAAAGAGGCCTTATGAATTGTAAAGGGATGGGCTCAAGAGGAATGTATCTTCAGCACTGGGTTCAGGTCTGAGGGGGTTGAGGAGTTATCCAGACATCTGAATAAACCTGCTTCTTGGAACAGGTCCAGGTTGGACCCAGGTCTAAATGTCATTGTCTGTGCTCCTGTTCCTGTTATTGTAGACCTCACTAGTAGCTTGATCTCAGTAGAGCCCAGCAGATCAGCAGAGATTTTCCTCATACCAAAAAGTTAATAAACCAGAGGGGAGTATGTCGCTGTCTCAGACAGGCCTCGAGCTACAATTCACCTTTTGGTTGTTCACGCAAACATTCTTCTACTACTAACTGTATGTTTTGCAACGCTCATTGTTTGCCGTGTGGAATGAGAAGTTTTTCAACCTAAAAACACGAGCAGGGATGCAAGTTTCCGCACGTACTTCAGATTAAATTTAGAGCGAAATGAACAGCAGAGGAGTTGCTTACTATTTCCATCTTTTATATCAGCGTCAGTCATCATGTCTGGATGATTAATGTTTTGACTTTAGTCCTGTGATTCACACGCACAAATCCTCTGCTACAGTGATTCACGTGAGATGGGCTCCATATATTTTGGCAACAAAAGATTTAACCTTCTCACAGGTAGAAGCATATTTTCAGATATTTTTCTAATTTTACATGTAGGCCAGCATGAGAATGGAAACAAACCAAGGACAGCATCAATACACAAAGTCCTCCGATGATCCATTAGTTAGATCCATGTACAAACAGCCTGGTGATGCACCTTTTAGCAAGACATTTATAATGTATTAATGCCACTTGGGGGCAGCAGTAACAACCCGTGTCCACAATACTAACATTTTATCACTTAACAGTTAATATGATGAACTTTTTGGCAAAAGCTTTGGCGACATTAGCATTAATTTGAATTTGTTTTTCCGGGAACCTAGGATATGTAAGTCCAAAATGTACTCGCCCTTCAACTCTGTTTTGGTCTCCACCAACTCCGGAGGGAAATATCTCGGTTTTTAGTTACTAAATGCTCCACTACATTCACCAGCTAACTGCGAACTGTGTCTGCCTGCTGTTTGGTATTGGGCAAATACTTTATCAATATGCTGCAGCTGGAAAAGACGCTATGAGAGCGGTGATGCCGTAAAACCAAAAGAATGAGCTGAAAGACGCTCAGATGCTCTGTAGAGCTGAGGGGAACTGCAGAGTTGCATGATTATAATCTGTTGGTTTATCACTAGGAAGGATGGGTGTGACAATTAAAATTCTAAATTGAAAATCAATTTGAACATTCGGTTTCATTAATCAAAATTAAAAGCAGGATCTGCGATTCTCACAGTCTGATCTTTTTCTCTCGAGCATCACCTACTCAGCGGTGTGTGCTGCTACATGCTCGACAAAAAGCTTCTGTAGAGTCTTCTGCCATTTAGTGACTCTCCTTTTTGTTTTTGTGTTTAGCAGTTTGTTTCCAATTGACAGGATACCACTCTCAACTGACACTTGACACCATGTAGTCAAATCTGCAAATATAAATGACATTTGTCAGGGCATGAAACTATTGTTCTGTAAATCTTTACAAATAGTCTAACAATGGCACATCCGTCAGTGCTGAAAAAAAAAGTTTACCTTGAAAACTGAATCAGATGGCGACTTTAAAACTGAAAGTCAACTCAAATCATGGATTTGGAGATCCATTGTTAACATAAAAATATATTTTTTATTAATTTTTCCAAGATTAAAAGGTCACTGCTATTATGCTTCTTTGAACTTCCTTAAGAATACAGCTTTGATTCAAACCTTGAGGCTGAATCTCAGGAATTTTCATTTAACCTTACGAAGATAAACACAAGAACCGACCCCACCAGGTTTCATTAAAAGGAGAGTTCTTACAAACGATTTCAAAGGATTGTACATGCTCCTCTGTAATATCACCAAAGTGCTGCAGGCTACTTTTAAATTGCAGTATTCCTGGTGACAGAGGTAGTCTGGGTAACACGAGTCAACAACTTTTCTTGTGACGGCCAGAATTCCCCCCCCCCCCCTGCATGGTGAATAGGGAGGAGAGCTAGAAGAAAAGCAACTTCTGTGTGTTTCTGGAGGCAGTCACTCCAGCATGACTAAAGACACTCAAAGTCCCACCTACATTTCTGGGCCAATAGGAACTCTCAGTTATTGAGGGTCACTAAGTCCGTGACCAGGCTGTTTAGGCTCAGAATATAAACACACTCAGTTTCCAGCGTTGTGGGCTGGGCTCTTAAAGGAGCCACGTCGCCAATGAGGAGACCTACGGGGAACTGATGTCATTCTGTAAGCTACAGCTCGACTTGCTTTGAAATTACCAAGAAACAGCACGAAGTTCTGGTGAACAACTAGTTGCTTTGTAATATAAACAAAGAATTCCTGTCTGTCTCCTCTGGGAAAAGTCTAAATCTCACCCCCCTCAAGGGAAAAGCTGGGATTATTTGCTCCCTTAAATACGGATGTTTGGCTCCAGCTGCAAACGACTGCCAAAAGTGTGGATGGCAGTGTGTGTTCAAGTGAAATCAAGCACTCCTCTGTGACATCTTTACCTTTAACCTACATACAGTCCCTTAGACTGGCCTCTGTGCACACTAGTCCAACATATAGTGATCACAAAGTTCTGGGACTTTAGATAAAGAAATACAGTTTTCACCTAAAAATGGAGGAAATAGAAATGTTTTACTGTTCATTAATGGATACTGTTTTTATGATGACACACATCAAACCTCTCCTCTTCTCTTCTCTCTTACCAACCACCTAGGGTGGGTTTGACACTGTTCCTCGTCCGCATAAACCAGAGGCAGCAGAATAATACATGACTTCCTCACTGGGGAAACAATGAAGTCACACCCACAACAAGTATTTTCTGATCACAGCCTTGAAGTCACTGCTGGGGACCAGCCCGAATCCTTGTGTTGTATCTCTTGCCCTTTAGGCATTTTTCACCCAGCTGCAGATTTCAGGTTTGTTTACATTTCTAAGTGGAGTTTCACGTGCTTGTTTACTTCCACATAATGGCTAAGCTATCCATTCACATGGGCCTGGCATCAAACTAATCTACAAGTAGCCTTAAATCTCATTATAGGAGTAGGAATTCACTCTTGAAAGTCTAAAAAGGTAAATAGTTAAACATTTCCCAAAACAGTTCTCAAGAAGAGGAATATTTCTAAATAACATGTAAAGTAAAGGTTCTGAGAAATTGACATTTTCAGTCATGAATCAGAAGGTTTTAGGTTTATAATACTGTCAACAACGAGGCAAAGTCAGTAACTACTTGGGGAATTCGGCCTGTAGACGTCTCAGACTTTTATTCACATTTTCACGATTTTACCTTCCAACTGGCGATGTCACAAAGAAAAAAACCTCTGACTTGAACTGCCAAAAGGCTGTTTCAATACAGACAAACTCAGTTGCCAAAACCCACCAGCATTTGGTGAGTGGGTGCATGGTGGTAATTTCCCACCATGCTTCTGAAAACTTGGCCTCTTCATCCAAACTGAATCAATGCACAGTGGTGCTGCTGGTGCATCTACATTCGTCTGGAAAATTAATCCGCATTTTGTTGCATCAGCATTGGACTCCTGAGGGTAATAAACCTTCTCTCCTCCTGCGGCTTTGCTTTATTTACATGCTCAAGCAGATTAAAATCCATGCAAATTCGCCCTCTTTGCATGTGACAAGTGAAAACATAATGTTGTTCGGCTGCTAGGAAATTTCTGTCTAGTCATTGTCTTTGTATACAATCAACACTGTTGATAGTAGCTTTGGTTGCTTGGCACCACAGACTCTCTGCTCTTATTGGGTAAACACTGGACTGACAGAGAGCATATTGATTAAAGCACATGATACAGGTTATTAACAGAATGGAAAATGGTGATCGGTGCAAACATTTAATGCTCACACTCTGCCATGCTATTACTTTTCTCAGTCACGTCCACAAACCACAGGATCAATGATGATGAAGTAAGAGGAAATGAAGTAGAGGAACAGTTTTTTCCAAATAAGAATATGTGGAACTATAGCCACTAATATAAACTGTCATTTCACTATATAAACTCATTTCACTATTAATGCTTGAGCCAAGCCTCAATATAACCTCCTAAAACATAAAGTTGATCTATGAGATTCAACAAACATCGAACATATTATCCTGAATTCAATCTTGCTTACCCTAACCGTACACTATTAGTTATTAAATGTGACTCTTATCAGTCAAAATACATCCACTTTTGCACAAACATAGAGAGTCAAACCAGGAAACAGTAACTCATGCTCTGATAAGCAGAGTCAGCTGACCAGTGGGTTATGTAAATTCTCTAAAAGATGAATTTGCATGAAGGTAACCTACATATAAATATAAACAAGCTTGTCATAAGGTATGAATACGATACTGTGGCTGTTTACAGCTGCTATAAAATATGTCATACCATTAAAATTTCTCTAAGATGTGGGTGGTTATCTGGCAGTGATGGAAGAATTATTGAGATCCTATACTTGAGTAAAAGCACACCTAAAGCCCCTTTCCACTTCTAATGCCTGAGAACTCTGACCAAAGTAGGTCAAAAAGGCTGTGTTATTTTAATGATACCTCATAAAAAATAAACACATTATCAAATTATCTCCTCTGTATAACCATTTACTTTTTTAGTTAAGCAAATTCTGTTTAACTTTACGTCAGTTTATGATCGTTTTCCTACGAGCAACAGATGTTATCTTGTAGTGTTTTTTAGTGTAGCACTACTGAGTTTGTGACTCATCGGAGCCAGACCCAGTTTCCTCTGAATTAGGTCAGATGCTGTTTTATAGTCTTTTTTTTTAAAAAGCAGAACAGGCTATAATGTGGCTCAGTTCAGTTCCCTCCTCCTCCTGTATGAACCAGATTCTCACGTCCCACTACACGTCACCACTACAGTCTCGAATTACACTGGTGTGGGGTATTCAATGTGATCCCCGTCCTCGCCTCAACTCCTCTCAGCTCTGTTTAGTTTTTAAAGCCACATCACCTGATCTGTGCTGTGTGGACAGTTTCCAAATATTCTGTGTCTGTTTGGTGAACCAAAGATGGATATGATTTCTGCATTTAGCACAGTTCAGACTGTAGGAAAATGCTGTCATTAAAGATAGAATGACTAATTTATTCTAAGCTTAAAATGGTGTATGTTGTATATTTTAATTAATATTTCTTTAGATTGTACCAGATACTTTTAATGTTGTTTCCATGTTGTACCTAAATAACTACAAAATCATCTACTTCCATAACTTAGTTTTGTTATTGTTGTTGCTCTTGTGTGCACAGCAAAACAAAGGCATTGTTTTTCTGTATCTGCCTCAGGTTTACTTTACATTTGTGGTAAAACTCATTCAGATGCATGTGCAGCTAACGCCTTCCTCTAAGGGAAAGCAGGTCCGACCTTTCCTGTAACTGTGGGAGGAAATTCAGATGAATAATGCCATAATACAGATGTAATGTGCCAATAAAAACCTGCGTATCAACCTGTTAAAGCAGACTTGAATGTCCCATGTGCTTGTTTCCTGGTAGTCCTGGTTATAATTAACTTTTATTCAAGCATTGCAGAACAATGGGAAAAATTGAGAAGAGTTTATGTTTGCATGTTTGACACATGAACTGGTAGCCCCATAGAGGTCATTATTCTTATTTATCTGCATGTGCTGCATATATTATTAGTAAACACGACTGGGAGTGTTTTATCTTTCAGGGCCGGTGAAATTCCAGCCCGTCACAGTGAGATCGGATAAAAACTTGTTTACAGTAAGGCTCCATGTTTGGGAACATGAGTGTGGCTCATACAAACAATATGACTACTGTATAATAGGATTATTTTCATAGTGAGAGGTGACGGCTTTTACAGTTTTTTGTCTGTTTGTGACTGTCAGCCAATCCAAGCAGGTTTTGATGCCTGGGAGAATGCAAAGATTATCAATATCATTATCACTATCTATTCAGGTCATATTATGCTACAACAGCCAGCTCTAATGGATTCTGCAGTGCAGTTAATGAAAAGAAATTAATATTTAAGGTGAGGCCGAATGTTTAGAGGTCAAACATAAGTGAACAACCTTTAGCAGTTCTGATTTATTAAACCGAGATCATTATAATTGAATCGTGAGGTCCAAAGACACACAGCTAGACCTTAAATGAATCCTCTTCACCCAACCATCTCCTCCCTGTGTACAGTGAGACGTGCGGATCAGTACAGTGCGCACAAAGCCATCCAGTTTCTCAAGAAAAGTGAATTAAACATGCATTCTCCCTTGCTTGTTCATCTCAATTAAACCCCTCCTAGATCTCTTAATCCCAACTTTTGCAGCAGAGCCTCATTAAGCCTCATTAAAACATGGCTGACAATTACACTGTAAGACATACTGAAGGGAGCTAGTCATGCAGATGAAAGTAAATCTACTGGGCTGTCTTAAGGAAGGCAGGAGTTGGCAGACGACTGAAAGGAAGTGGATGGAGAGGAATTAAGCCTGTGCAATTAATTCTGTACAATGTGAGGCTGTTTTTTGGCTCTGGACTCCCAATCAAAATACCTGTGCTGTCAAGTCTGTCAGGAGTAAAATGTGTAGGGCTGTTTCCATCAAAACAGAGCAGGTCAGCTGTATGCATGACCCCAATTACCATTTTTATTCTTTGTTGGAGAAATTAAGAGGACTGAGGTGAGTTTTCAGACCCGAACAAAGCTTCCTGTTGTTGAGAGTGAAGCTCTTAGCGGAACAAAAATGTCAAGTTTGACGTCATTAACTTGGCATGTTTTGATTGAGAAGCTGTGGGATTTGGGTAAATAACTGCATTATTATTAGAATACAGCTGCACGGAAAGAATTAGATTTAAGGCTGAAATATATGCAAAGAAAAATATGTTTAAAGATATTGTAATTGCAATACTATTTGTAGCTTTTTCATAGCTCATGTATTTCATTTTCACTGAAAAAAATATTAAAATGATGATGTGATTTTTGCTGCCGTTTGTACCAACCAAGCATGTTCACTGTACGTCTGGAAAATGGTATATTGCAAGGCTGAGCTATTTATTTGTATTATATATCTTAACTAGTTAGTCATTATATCTACATTACTGATGATTATTTATCAAAAATTGTAATTTGACAATATTTTTTGAAAGTACCAAAAGCCATCCCTACCATATTGTTGCAACATCGATATCAAGGCATTTGGTCAAAAACATATTTTCATTTCACCTTGTCCATATCACCCAGCCCTAGTGTTTATGAAGTTTCCTTGAAGGAGAAATATCATGATATTTATCAGGTATGGTGATAAAATATATAATTTTAAAGCCAAATCAACCAGCTAGTGTTGTTGCTGCAACCCTACGCCCAGCCTTAGTATGTTGTGAGACATTTTACCTTTATCAACAATATTTCAACTAATTGTTCAGCCCTTTTGAGATGTAAAGTTGAGTGAAAACTATTGAAAATTAGGAGGAAAAATGAGATCGACCCAAAACAAATGCACTGTTCATAAACCTGGACCAAGCCTACAGCATGAGATGAAAAGGACAACACCTTGCCGGAGCTGAAGTTGCCTGGGCAGGTTTTAATACAAGCACTGTGACATTTAAACTTCCCTGACGGTGTTGTTTAACTGGAAATCAAACTATATCTCAACTACTTCCTACTGCTTAAAGCAACACAACGTACAAGCCAGCTATGAAAATCCTCAACACGAGATGTTGAGCACACATTCTCAACTACTGTTTAACTACAGACACGCATAAACAGCTCAACGCCGCCGGACATAACAAAACACAAAAGAGGGAGTGAAGTGAACAGCCTGGGAAGGAAAGGGTCAAGGCTTTAACGCTGCAGAGTTGGCCACTGCATATTCCCTCGGTGGGCTCTCACTTTCTGTAGAAATCTGCTGTGTCTGTGTCACAGTGGAAACTGGGAACGCAGAGAACTATTCCCATCACGTCCACAATAAACCCATCCAGCTGAAGGTCCTCGATGGACCAGCCAGTGTGGAAGAGCAACAGCTAGGGAAACATTTTCTGACCACCATGTCAGACTGGGCTGCTCCACTGGGTTTAACTGGTCTCACATCAATGAGAGAGCAGGAGGGGGGAGGAGAGGGATGTTTTTGGCGTACGTGCTTCACTGCGCTTGCACGTCTGTGTATGAGATGGTTACCACAAGCCGCAGCAAGAGGCAGACAGCAGTATCAGGCAGCAGATAAGTGCTGTTTACTTTCTGATCATATGAGCTTTGCGGTTAAAAAAAACTTAACCCACAAACCTATAGATAGATGAAATAGGTGGTTGTTTAGATAAAGTATGTTATAATTAGGATTGTATTTAGGGCTGAAAATAACAATTGTTATCATCACTGATCAGATCATTTATTTGTGTCTTAGCCAGCAGTATAATTTAAGCTGTGTAATATTTTATTTTCTGTTACTTTGTATTTCCACTTACTCCATAACATTTCAGTATAATGTATATTTTCTGCACTATACTGGACAGTTAAAGATTCAAATCTTACATCCACCAACATTACATTAAGTACTTAAAACTAGCTTCACCTCCGCCACCGACAACTTAGAAGTGCTTCTTACATGTTAATGCATCAGTAATGATAATATATTGGAGCTTAAACAATGAATTCATCAACTCATGGATGAGAAAATACCCTTCTTTACGAAAACAAGCCCAACATTAGATAGTTTCAGCTCCTCTAACGTGATTATCTGTCTTAAATCTTTATAAACTGTATTGTGATCTGCTGATCGTATTGTGACTGATTACATTATTCCGTATTGACATTCATCGACCAAATAAGCGTCGATTAACCGAGGAAATAATCCGCAGATTAACTGAGGATGTAAATAACTTGGCAGTCCTAAATCACATAATAATTCAACAGTTAGAGGGACTTCTACTGGGGGGGGGAGGAAATTAACTATTACTTCTGAGACTTTGAGACTAGGTGCATTTTGCAAGTACTTCTGCACTTTAACGCCACATTTTAACCGCATAAACTTCACTTATAAAGCACCGTGCGTTTGCATTACTACTTTAAATAAGTAAATACATTCTTGGCCTACTTATAAAACTATCTTGGATATAAATAGCTCCTGTCAAAGTCTGGTCACGTAGCCTCCGCTGACACGCAAACGCATCACACTCCCAAACAATGTGACAAAGCATTCCATCCCGCGTGTCGCTGTGACGTCAAAGAGCCAACGGAAATAAAGTGACATAAAGCTAAAAAATACGCCGGTAAAACAACATTTTTATCACGTATATTACTGTAAAACGATAAACAGCACATGATTTAAGGTTGTTGTGGCGTGCGGACGCGTAGCGGACGACAAATGAACGATAAAAAAGGACGTAAAAGCGCAAAAAAAGTACGTTTAAAAACAAGTCGCGAGCGGCTGAAAACAACGTTCGAAGCGTCGTTCGTTAAAAAACAGATAACGTCCATCTTGGCTGCATCACCGCAGCTCCCGCACATGTGGAGGCGCCGCATGTTAAAGCGCCGTGAACCCGCTGAACTCGGGAGCTGCTGCTCACTGACAGCGCGGAGCTGAGGAGCCGGGAGCCACCGAACCGGTCTGACGGGATTAAATAAGATGCTGTAGTGAAGAAGTGTGTCACAGATATAAATACCTTTCCTCCGTCCATGGCTGCGCTGCGAGGGAAATTATTCTTTCTTCTTATTATTTTTCTCTTTTTCTTTGTCTTCTTCTGTCTTTTGTTAAAGTTGACGGCGATGCCAGAACTTCCTGGGGGTCTCCCTGGTGGTGGTGGTGCCGCTCAGAAGTCACTCATCTCGAAGGTTTTGGCTCCGCTGAAACGCCTTCAAACTTGAGTCGAGTTGTTTTTTTTCTCTCTCTCTCTAGGATAAAACAAGTCTCTGTCTTTGGGCTTTACGTTTAAAAGCCCGGCAGCAGCTTGAGATGGAGGTCGGTGCTGAGAGTTTCTCTCCTGCGTCGTTTTTTTTTTTTCAGTCAGAGCTCCGGCAGCTGTAATTTCACAACTTCGTGGATGTGTAAAGTCTTCCAGGATGGAGGTGTCCGGGCTGAAGTCGCACCGCTGTCCAGAGACAGTTCTTTGGACGGCTAATATGTGCTAATATACGGCTAGCTGACGCAATGAGAGTGGGATGGGTCCGTGCCGGGAGGCCCAGCCTCCTACCCAGCCAATGACAGCGCACAGAGGCGGCGTCAACAAGCACAGGGCAGAGGTACTGTACCTACACGGCCAGGCTGGGGTGGAGGAAGTATCCTACTCACATACTTTACTTTTCATCAATATTCAAACCCATATCTGAGCATAAGCAGTGCTGGAATGTAACTAAATACAGTTACTCAAGTACTGTACAATTTGAGGTGCTTGTACTTTACATTTACTGCTCCTCTGTACTTCCACCACTACGTTTTGGAGGCAAGTATTGTACTTTTACTCCACTACATCAATCACATTTTTAAAAAAATCATACATACATACATGTTAATACAGGTGTAATATACATTTACTTGTACTTTTGATACTTAAGTACTTTCAATATATTATAACATAACACATTTATAACAATATATAATATATCAAAGTGCTTTTTTGTATAGGTAACTTTCACACGACTTACAACTTGTTTTTATAATACTGAGCATAAGTACAACATTATAAGGTACTTAAAGTATCAAAAGTAAAAATACTTAATAAGACTTTGATTCAAGTACTATTTGTATGGTTGACTCTCACTTTTACCAAAGTAATATTTTAACACGTTTTCTTTACTTTCTCTAAAGTATGACTTTTGGGTACT
The DNA here is from genome assembly GCF_040436345.1 of Pagrus major. Taxonomy (NCBI): domain Eukaryota; kingdom Metazoa; phylum Chordata; class Actinopteri; order Spariformes; family Sparidae; genus Pagrus; species Pagrus major. The sequence continues at coordinate 10,156,689 of NC_133220.1, forward strand.
TTCTACAACACTGAACACTGAGTACAGTATTATCAGCGAAATGTACTTAAAGTATCAAAAGTAAAAATACTTAGCTGCTATGAATAAGAATAGCAGCTGTCGATGTCATATAATTATATACAGTGCGGTGGACTGTAACCAAGTACATTTACTCAAGTACTGTACTTACATTAAGTACAGTACTTGAGGTACTTTACTTGAGTATCCCCATTTTCTGCACTTACAATACATTTTGAAGGCATATATTGTACTTTTTACTCCACAACATTTATTTGATAACTGCAGTTAAAAGTTACTTGATTGCATGCTTCATCAGAGCCATCTGGGACTTGTATCCGTTACTAATTTTAGTCTCTTCCCTGGTACACTTACAGTAACTCTGAGCACTTGGTTCTGGTGTCCTGAACTTACTGAAACTTACTGAAGCCACAGGTGTAGTCATTTACCGTGTCTGTGCTCCTCTCCATTGGCACACCTTGTTCCTGTTTGGCGTTTATCTTTCTGCTTTGTCTTGCGCCTTACAACACCCACATCCACATCCTCCTCTCATGAACATCACACACAGCAGACTTTACGGATTTCCACAACCTGTGCTGTGAAAAGTTAACTTGGCTTAGTTTGATTTGATTTGATTGAATAAATATTTTGTTTAATGTTTGCAAATGTGTGGTCTCGTAGTGACGTCTCAAAGGTTAGTTTGTCATAGGGTTGGTTTGGTGCTGTAATTAGTGGCAGGTGTGTGGTGTTGAGTCAGTCCAGCTGCAGGCTGGTAGTACTTTTTTTAATGTTCAGTGATGATAGAATTGCAGGTTTATCTTTCACAACCTGGCAAACCAATTCCTGTTCTTACATCAATGATTTATTTCTGACCTACAACACCTTGGTAAATGATTTATTCGCCATAAAAAAAAGATGTTGCTTACAATTTAAAAAACATTTATAAAGGACGCTTTATTAGAAAGTTGTGGTATGATATAGCAATATATTTCAATATAGAAACGTTTTTGGAAGATCTATTGTGGATTTAGTAATGTACCAGTGATGTTACACCAGACACGTACGGATCATCATTACTGTAGATTAATTGCAAAAATCACTCAGAGTTTCAATATTAGTGGAAAGAATTTCTGTTGATCTATGTGGAAAGTTACTTACAACGGTCAACACCCAGACACTAATAGATACCACAGTATAAATTTTGTGGCAATACCATCTCCACCCTAATTCACCCAAAGTCTTTTATTTTATTCATTAATTTTTACGTTAGAAAAATGTGAACAAGGCGTCTCAGCACAGTCCCAAGAATAGGAACTCCGCATATACCACGGATACTTACAACCACGGATGCTTTAAATGTACACGTTTCATGAGTATCATATCACCGTTTCCACAATATTGCTCATTTGTGAGCTGACCTTCATGTCCGGAGCAGGAAGGGATGGTGGTGGTGTGTCAGCAAGGCGTGATGATTGGCAAACGTTTGAGAATTAGTTTCAAGTGTGAAGCCAATTTTAAGTCAAAACATGATTTTTCCTAGCCCTAATCAAGTGTGTTTTGTGCCTAAATGTAACCAGATCATAAGAACAGCATCGTCACAACATAAAATTGAAAATTGAACATAAAGGAATGTAAAGTTGCAACATAAAGAAACGTCCCATTTAAACATAGCTGTGGTTTCCAAACCTGTACACTGCAAAATGTATTCTGGGAATTGGAATTGCTTTCTCCCATGTAATCTACAGTATGATTGTCTGTTCTTATCTTTTGCACAATAATGTAAAGCCTACGCAGTCCGAGATGTGATACAGGGAGTTTATGTCTGTGGTTCAAGTGCAACTGCAAAGTTGTTTTAAAGAACACTTTTGATTGCTACACTTTATTTTAACAGACGTACTTGGAATTAAATGGAATGATTAAATTATATTTTGTACGGATTGCTGTCATCTTATCACTGCTTGCTCTCTGTCTGGTTGCCGTCACTTATCAGCCCTCTAACAATGAGTCATTGAATCCATCCATGTGTGATCTAATGATCTTTCACCAATGACGGTGATATGATGTCTGCCCTCTATTCAACCCCGCCACTGTGATCTGGGATGTTTGTTACTGAAGGCTTGAAAAAACAAATCTTAAAAATGAAAACTAGGCGCTACCTTTTGTTTGGGATTGAGGGGAGATGTCCGGTCTGAGTGTATATAAAAAAAAATTAAGAAAATAATTAGGAGCACTCAAAGGGAAATGCATGTGTTTGCACAGTGCATGAAAGCTCAGACAAAGGGGAGGTTAACGGGTCGGATTTGTCAAAATTTGTTCCCCTCCTATTTTATCTCCTGCCTTTGAAACCTTGGGAAAACAATAACAGGGAAACACTGAGGAAAGTTTGAGTGTGAACCCCAAATGAACTGAATAGTTTTTTCAGCAAAATACCTTTAAATGAAGAATTACAAACAAACACAGCACTAAGTTTCAGTCCTTCAGCAAGTGTCACAACAATGTTTCCAGGAATCGCTATCATCATTTGCACTATTACCATTTCCTCTATATCAGTCATACATTTATAGTAATGACAAACAAGACTGTTTTCCATTCCTTTTAAGGCAAAAAAAAATACAAATTCAAACATTTTATTAAACATGCAGACCAAATTCCTGTGCTAAAGCGAAAATGAAGGATTGCTAGAGTACTAAAAAATGCACTTTTTTTCCTCATCCTCTTCCTGCCCCGGACCACCACATCCAGTACGCGAGCAGAGATTAGGTGACATCATCACTTTGCAGATGATGCACATGCCTTTTGTTACAGGTGGCGGGGTGGTATCCGGCTGAAGCGTATTGAAATGTAAAGAAAATAATCATAATGATGGAAGAGGAAGAACGCCTTCATTCATACGGCAGCCACAGCAGGGGTACTATGAGGGGACATCTTGGAGAAAAATGACACATTATGGTGCAGTTTGTTTATGTTTGGTTTTTAACATGCAAATCCTTTGAAAGCCCCCAACAAAAACAATAACAGACATTTTTCGGGAACAAAGACCCGGGCAAATGTTCTGAAGGATGGTATTGTACACTAAATCAAACACTCAGGATGCCAGTCAGAAGGAGTCCAAGTTTTGTCCTGTTTAGACAAAGCCTTTGCATGAAAATTAATAACTGTTAGAAACTTTTTCCTCACATTGCAACATATAATTGAAGACTGAATTCAAAGGGGAAAAAGCTACTCTGGCTCTGTCAAAAGGGGAAAATAGCCATTAACCAGCACCTCTAAAGCTCATATAACTCTTGAAAAGAGAACAAATAAGTGTGTCACACAAGCTGTGAACACCACACTGAAATAATATTGTATTGAGAAGTCAGAGTTTCCCCGTTCCCAGTTGTAAATTTCAACTGTAATGGGCGTTTGGATTTCCAACTCAGAAAGTCAGAAGAACCTCACGAACCCAAGGCTCAGAATCCATGTTAGGTTTAGGCATCTGAACTACTCGGTTATGTTTAGGCACCAAAACATAACCAATGTTTTAGATTAGGTTTAGGCACACAAACTACTTGGTTAGGTTCAGGCAAAAAAAAAAAAAAACCCAAACACTCGGTTAAGTTTAGGTGCCAAAACTACTCGGTTGAGGCACCAAATGTACAACCCATCCTACCACCGCAACCACTACGCAACTTGGAGTTTTCTTGCTCTTTATACTACTGCACTGGACCGGGCAGCTTTGTTAGGAGGGAGAACAGGCAGACCTTCTCATTAGTCACTATATTTTGTTACTACACTTTGACATTACACATAGTCATTTGATCCATTGTTGTTATAACAAAATAATGAGTTCATGCTGTATGTTGACTTCCCAGTGCACATCTACTGAAACCCTGGGCTAATTTTCACCTGAGTCAACTGGCGGCTCAAATTCTCCTGTTCACAATGAGAGCCCAGGACTCGGTCTGTGCCCTTGTGCACGTAGGCTCCCCTGCCATGTATTCCCACGAGTCAGTGTCCATCACCAGCTTTTGTGTCTCTAATACTCTTCTCAGAAAAAGGTTGCAGCGCTTTCTCAGGTTTTCTCTCAATCACTTTTTCGATGAATCCTCAGCATGTATCTGCTATACAGGAAGTGAGCAACACCGAGTTACAACATAGGTATTCAAATACAGGTTTTAATTCTGGTGTATGCTGAAATAGGTGTGTCAGTGCCTACATTTTTATTTAATTGTATGAGGTGCAAACAGGCAACAGAAAAAACAAATAATCATGTCGCCTACAGAAGACATTTTCATTGCCTCTGTTGTTATGTGCAAGTAGGTAGGGCATTGTTGTGGGTGGTGGAGGTATTTAAACTGCAAAGAGTTGGATTATTTATGAAATATAAAGTACAAGTGGAATAATAAAATCACACAGGTCTATGAAAACATCATCACAGTGTGCCAAGTATGGAGTCTGACATTCTGGGAACTGTGCTTGTTGTCTTTCTTGAGTTCATTCATAGAGTTCATTCCTGACTTTAATCTTTAACTAGGACCTTCATTCTCAAGCCTACCTTATTTGATCAAACCTGATATTGACAATGAGGTAAGATAAGGGATTCAATCTATGATCGGAAATGCGACAGCAGGATGCGCGTAACTGTATCCACCTGTTCGGCTAACTTTGCATCTTTGATGGCGCTTTTCCGTAAACTGAACATGCAGACGCAATACGGACACTCCCAAGAGCCTGGGCTTGGGTCTATCAAAAAAACAGTTTTGTTTCCTGTTCTGCACAGCCTGGGTTGTGGTCCTGCAAAACACAAATGCATCAAAGGTGTCCTTTTATCGTGGGGTCATAACAGTACAACACTGGTGCCTGTTGTTCCTGACACGGCTGTTTACAGAACATTAAAACCTGAAATGACCCAGATTTGTGAGATAAATCAGCAATAAAGATGCAGATTACAATTTAAAGTAGTTCAGCTTTGTGGGTCAAGAGATATTTTATATGCAGGCCTCGTGTCAAAAATTCAGGGGGATTTCATTCCTTTTTTTTACTCTCCAGTAAGTAAGTCTTCAGTGGTCTGTAAAACCAATCAGCTGAAAAATGAAGCCAAAAACTGCAGTTCTTTGAACAGCCACTTGGGACCATCCCCCATAGAGCCCCATGTCAAAATGCTCAAAGGTCTCAATACCTAATTTCCCCCTTCATGACAACTGTACAGGGGGTTAGTTTTTATATAACTCACTCAATATTATATAAATGCTTAAAGTTAAGCATAATTAAGAGCATGGGTGCTCTGAGTGATAGCTAGCTGCTAGCTCCGCCTCAACCCCACCATGCTCCACCTCTTTCCGCCCATTTTTGGATTATGTAAGTAGTAAGGCATTTACAAGATGGCAATAGCCAGAGTCACCACACTGAGCTTCACCATAGCTCTTCAGAAACCTATAAATGTCTTCATGGGGGCAGTCCATGTTTTATACAGTCCACAGCTTAAAACAATGAAAATCTTGTGTGAGAAAAATGTCCTTGATCCATCCTTTTATCCATATCTGCACGAGTAGTTAATGGGGTCTATTCTGGAGTGACACCCATCTTCCAATCAATTTTAATGGAAATCTGTTCAGTAGTTTTTGTGTAATCCAGCTGACAAACCAACAAACAAACAGACAGACTGACACAAGTGAAAACATAACCTCACAACAAACAGTCAGTATAACTGAGAGAAATTGCAAATTTGAGCAATAATCCTCACCACTAAGAGCAAACCCCTTCACATGAGAGTAGTCATTTGATCCATTCTCATAATAAAAATATTGGTTATACTGTAGTGGCTTGTAATCATGCAATAACAACATATCATCAGGGATTTATTATAACTTTTATCATTTTGATTTTAATGTCTTTACCCCAGATGTTCGGGCTTCCAGTATTGAGACTGTAGTGAACACAGAAGCCTTGTAACACAGCGGTGACCTTCCTGAGGACCTTGTTCACTGTCACTGCTGGAGAGTTATGGACTTGGGCTCCTGGTTGAAAGTTTTCCCTTGGCTCATGGCGAACATGTCTGGTAGGCCAAGGCCATAGACTGACCAGTCATTCATCTTTTGAGACGTCTAGATTGTAATTGGCCGACATGTCTCATGGCAGGCCTACCAATGCTGGCTGTTAAAATAGTGAGAGATGCTCACGCTCTGAATGGGGTTGTACAGGGTAACTATTTCTCCCACGGGCATTGCTTACAAAACCATGGATACAGCAAATTCAAAGACATGTACTCCGGGACAAAGGGGATAAACCAGAGAGGACCGCAGATATTCGCACCACTTTCTTAGCCACACTGGCAGCATGGCTGCAGGTATGGAAATGTTGGTCAGTCGGTCCACTGTGAAACTGGAGCTGCTGCAGGACAATGCCAGGACAAAATCAGGACATCTGCTTGGTTAATCTACAAGTGCCGTGTCTATCAGCAGGGATTGGTAACCTTGACTGTATGTTCACACATGCTCGCTCAATCCCACTGAAATATCTAATCTGTCACTGTTAAAAAGATAAACCTATCAACTCAGTTGTCACATACCTCTCAGACAAATACAATAGTCTGTATCTACAGTCAACAAGAATATAAATCGGAGTCTTTACCGTTGCACAATGCATTCCACTGCAGCCTCTGTTACATGACAATAGTACTCAAGCAAGACTATCAGTCTACAGTCATGTCAGCAGATCTGTGAGGCTGTACATTGGCACAGTTTTAAGCTGCATGCTAACGTCAGCATGCTAACATGCTCACAGTGTCATGGCTAACATGCTGATATTCAGCAGGTCAGCCGAGTGACCAGAATAAAATGTTGGCATTGTACATTTCTGCAGCCATGGACAGGTTGACTGTGTACTTGTCATGCGTGTCATATTACATTCAGATTACAGACCTCATTTTACTTCCCACTTCAACCAAGTAACTGGGTATCCTTAATGAGACCTTGAGACATTTCCCAGCCCTCTTTGTGGCAACAAAACCAGGTATTTTAAGCCAAAATATCATCTTTTCCTAACCAGAACCAAGTGGTTTTGTGCCTAAACCTAACCAGACCTTAAAGCTGCTATAAGTCTTAAATAGCTCTATATTTCAACAGTAATCTCAGTTATAAAGTGTTATTGTTATGTTATTAGGTCAGTTAGCCACATCACTCCTCTTCCTGCTCATGCAGCAAAATAGAAAAATACATTTCTAGTATCCCTGCCCACTCAGTCCAATCAGGACAGAGAACTCCAGTAAAAGGCCATCCTGTCTGCTTGGGGAAACCACACAGAGCAGGATCCTCCTGTTCTGGTACCCACAACAGTAATGGCGGAGCAGCGCTCCCAGTGACAACTGATACTACCAAACAGGCCAAACGATGAAAAACGCTTGAAGAGAAGAAAGAAAAAAAAAGAAAGGAGTCGTGCAAGTATGGTGATGTAGTGAGGAGGGAGAGGATTGCTATCTGCAAAACTGACAGGAAGACATATCTAAGGACACGTAGAGTACAATGCCGATGGTTATTGTGGCAAATGGGTTGAGCAGTTAATAATTATAATGTAGACCATCTTAGCTTAGCATGTTAGTTTGCTAATTAGCACCAAACACCAAGTGCATCTGAGGCTGATGGGAATGTGTTGAGTTTTGCAGGTCATAAACCAAAGTATTGGAAAGACTGACTTGTTGGGGCACTTTATTATCTCACTATCAGCAGAAAAGGAAATGGCACCAGCCATAAACTGTTCCCCATCACTCTCGTCCCATGATTTCATCTCTCTATTGTACACTCTCTAATATGGCTGAAAATAACCAAAACATGTATTTTGAAAAAAAAAAATGACAGAGAGAAGATAGAGGTGGGGAATGACATGACACAACCAAGATCCCCGGTGAACTGGTTCATAGTCAGGTCAGGGTCAGTGCCAGAAGTGGGCTGATACTGATGCTGGTACTCTTGTCTGCCCTCTTCATATCAGGTTATATGGCCATTTCATAATAGCCCTAAATAAACTGCATTGTGATATGTGCGTGCCAGATCGGGGGCACGCTCTGCCAACATGCTGCATAAGGGGAGTACTGGCACTTCAAGCACTGGTGAGGGTCACGGTGGTGTCCGAGGAACGTGGACTACCAGGACAGAATGCCTCGTCCTTCGGGGACCATAACTGTCTGTGCAAAATTTTAACCCATCCAATAGCTGCCTAGATATTTCAGTCTGGACCAAAGACATTGCCACCTGTGGAGCTGTGCTGCAAGCCTGGCTCAAAAAGGTAATAATGAAGTATCAGCCAGGGGCAACATGAAAAGAAAAGCTCTGAACCTTTGATAATGAAGGTTGTTTGACTGACATTTCACTGCAAGGAATGTTACACAGGTGTTTTCAAATCCAGGCCACCTCCTGTTTGAGGGGCTGCTTCTTTATTGCAGCACGTTGGGATCAGGGATTTCCGCAAGAGCATGGAGTGGCCAGCCAATAGGAAAGAGTAGCCAGCTTGGGGGGGTCCGGGGCCACCGGGGAAAATGTTGCCTGCGAAAGCAGAAATTTGGTGGCCTCAACCAACCAATATGTAGTGTCATCATGAAAAGACAAAAATGAAACGCCTCAGTTAAATTATGTAGCAATGGCCTCGCTAAATGGCCTCCTGTTTGTTTAAACACCACATAACTAATGTATTTACCAATGACTCATGTAAGTTGAAGTGTGTTTAACTACATCTGACAGGCTGCCGCGCTGATGATCACTGATAACCTTTTACCCACCGACCTCTGACCTCGGCCTCAGCTGACAATGTTGATATGCTTTCACAGCTTCTACAATACAAATAATAAGGAAAGAGTTCTCCAAAAAGGCTCTCTTTGATTTAATCCCCTATTCTTCCCAGAAGCGCCACAATTGAACCTCTGTTGTGACCTTATAAAGCTTTGGTGAGAAATTCTGAATCCCGCTCAACTGCTTAAAACTGTGGCTCTCTTCCAAGGAGCCTTTCCCGGCCACCTTAAAGCTGACGCAGTTTTTTTACATTTCTAAACTGACAACTCTTTCAACACAAAGCACCAACAGGGTTATTTTGCTTTGTGGCTCGAAGGAGGGAGAGCTGTTAGGTTCTCGTCAAGTCTGCTGTGCCTGTTTGTTTTCATGTTGGAATTACTGGACTTTCAGGATTAACACTAAATATGTTACGCAACAGAGATGGAATTCAGATGCTCAAGAAAACAATCTAAACACACCAATTCACCTCGCTCGTGCTCGCAGCCACAACATTCACATGCAGCTGCACGCATTTTCATTATCAGTAGTTAGTTTTCACTTTCTGGTTGTCTTCGTTAACACATCTGCAATTGAGATAATGGTCTCCTTTAGAGGGGATCAGTTAGAGCGCAGACATACATGTCACCTACGAAGAAATTTCCAGATTTTTATGACTTGTGCCAAAACAGTGGCTTATGACATAAGAGGGCTAAAGCTGTACTTGGCAGAGTTACTTCTCTCTCCTTTTGTTGTAAACAAAAGCCAAGTCTCTGCTCTATTGTCACTGCATCGTCAGGTGACTGCCTGGTCGTTTGAACACAGTCATTTTTAAGACCAAGAACCAGCAAGAGCAAGCTAGATCTTAAAGTATAGAACCAAAACAAATCCCAGCCCCTCCCTTCAGGCCTCTGTCCTAAGACACTCCTCCAAAACACATGAACTGCCTGACTAGAGCAACAACACCGTAGCCCTCGCTGGCCAGCTGAGAGATGTGTGTCAACGGTGAGTTTTCTGCATTTCACAAGCTCTCTCGGCATCTTTTGATCAATGAAAAAACTCTGTTAAAAGCCACAATCATATGAAAACAAGCAAATAACGAACGTACCTCAGTCTGGTCCCGCAGTTATTGCTCACTGCTGTGGGTGTGTGCTTTGTGCTAACATCACTGGGTTAGCCCATTAAACCTGGGGTTGGTAAGACTGTAAAAACCAGCAAAAGCAAGCTAAATTTTTTTGAGTATCTAACCCAAAAAATCCCATCTCCTCCCTTCAGAACCACTCCTCCAAAACACATGAACACACACTGCCAGACTACAAGGACTGCCCACTAGTTCCTTCTGTTGGCCAGCTGGGAGATGTATCAGTGGCTAGTTTGCTACATTCAACACTAACGACTAAGTTCAACGACTAATAATTACATAAATAAATGACTGTTAAGTGCTGAAATGCCACAGTCATTTAAACACAAGCAAAATAGCCGTCCGAAAAGACAGTTACCCTGGGTGTGTGCTTCGTGCTAACATTAGGTGCCAAAGAAGGTTGTCCTGCTGATGCAGCTCTGTTCGGCGCAGAGGCTGTGTTTTCTATGCTAACGTTAGCTGCTACAGGAGTGTGTTCCTGCTGCAGCGGCTCTGTTATCGGGCTCAGGGGCTCTGCGTGCTTTGTGGTACTCGGTTAGCGGTTGAATGATAGTCTGTCACTGTCACGGGCTCAGGGGCTGTGTGCTTAGTGCTACTGAGTTAGCTAGCTGTGGAAGAGCAGGCTCAGTGGCTGTGTACTGTGAACTCAGCTCATCGTTGTCTTCACTAACCATACCCAACTACTATGTCTCATTCTTATGTAAGAAAACACTGAACATTATCATGATGAATGTAAACAACCAGCATGACTATTGTTAGTACTCACCACTGTCAAACTACCGTGTTAGCATTGGGAAATCTGGGCTGCACTTTCTCTGCTATTATAGCGTGACTAATAGCTTCAGCAACATGTCCACCGTGCCTCGTGTAGGTACACGTGCTGATGAGAAGCTACATCTGATCTATGAGAGGCACTGATGAGCATGTTGCAATAAAAGCACACCTGGAAAACATTTTTTAAAGTTGAAATACAATCTCATTGTAGACTACAAGACATAATCACAGCATTTTATTCTGTGTGCTTCCAGTATTTGACAACAGATTGATGATTCATTGTTTAAAATGTTCCTGCATATCAGTTGCTGTAATTCAGCTTAGTTAAAACAGCAGGTTGGAGTGACGACCATATTCACATGAGAACACATGGGCATTGTTTCTGTATTTGTTTACTCCAAGTCTGCTAAGCTCTTATTTCACTAACACAAAGAAGGTCTTTGTCCTCATACATTCATTAGAATTTTTAAATAACTTTGTTTGAGATCTCTCTACACCGCCTGTTGGTGGTAAATGGTCCGTATTAGACAACAAAGATACAAACTGGGCAAAACTGACACCTCTACAGTATGAGGACCAGGAAGTTGTCTTCTGCTTTTGTAAAGAATGTGTAAAGTATTTTTCCTTAAGTGCAAGAAACCTGCTCTGCAGTAGAGATCCACCTTTTGTCACCAGCACAGGGGGGTTTTCAGGAAATGGTGCAGTGACTGTCCAGCTTACTTGCAAAACAACTTTACTCAATGTAAGGTAAGAAAATAGTGCTTTTTTTTGTCTAAAGTGAAATATTATCAACATATCATTGTGTTTTTTTTCAGACCTGTAACTCCAATACATTTTTCTTACAATTGTGTAGATTATTGTCAGGTAGGTTTCCTGAAAAGGTACTGTATAGCAGATCATTTTCAGATTTACATGCATCATAATCACACGCCTGAGCCAATACAGCTAACCACAACAGAGCAGCTATGCTAAATTAATCTTACGTGCCAAACTAGCCGCAAGGCATGAATTAAAGCAAATGTGACGAGATGTTTGAGGAGCAGGGTTTTCTGTGGGAGAGATGAGTTTCTGTTGGTGACCTCTTTGACCTTTTTAACTTTCAAGATCTTTTAAATGCACAATCACATTTATAAAACACTTAAGGAAAGGGAAAAAACAAAAGAAACATAATAGGTCTCCTTTAAACAATCTTACTGTTCCCTTGTGAACAATATTATTTGAAAAAAAGTCTTCATTTTTGAAAGTAAAATGTCTGTATCTAAGCAGTATAGTTAAAGTTTCCTCTGTGCATCTCAAATAATATTAACAGTGTTGCAGTACTTCCATCGATGTTTTTTCTGTCTCAAGACTTGCAAAATATACGAAAATGTGGCAATAATGTTCAATTTGGGAAAACTTGGATGTGCCCATGGCCCTACCCTGCCATATAGCACCTTAATGTGTCAAATAATTTGCTCAGAGGCACAACATGTCTCGTTAAACAGGTTTAATGAAATGCAGCTCAAGCGACACAGGAGGTGTGGTAAACTTTCAGTACACAGACAGTAAATAACATCAGCGTTCACCGGGGCAACAGACACCAGAGCGGTGCAGCATGCCAAAGTGTGTGATGGCCTTTAAGAGAGTTGGCAGTTACTAAAGCTTTCTCAATCTCATTCATTTCACTTCACCCTTTGCCTGAGAGGTTGTGAAACCAAAAGATAAAGCACAGTCGCAAACAAAAGACTATGCGTGGCAAAAAGTGGCCTTTAAGTAGGCCTTTCAATCATATCATTTTTTTATTTAGCTCCTTATCTGTTCTCAGATTTCTTTCCACTGGTGCTTCAGATTTTAATTCCGTTCACCTTGTTAGCCGTTATGCTCAGGACAGATGTTAAAATGGCTCTTTTAATTACTGGTAGAAAAGGTCCACTCACTCCACTAAGTCAAAGTGTTGAGTGAATGTGAAGTATTTAATTACTTGGAGAAAAAACAAAAGACTCCAGTGAGTAATGAGAAACATTCAGAAAATGTTGCACTAATTTCAAAACAGGAAAGACCTGAATTAATCAATGGATAATCTTGTTTGCTGCTTGTTTTTGACAAAAGAGCAGCAGCACGAGTTACACACAAGATTTCATTATTTCAGCGTGTACTGCAGGTTTATAACAACAAACACTGGAGATATTGGCCAAATCAATATTCAGTAAATATGTCTGCTTCTTTAAAAGTAGAAAACATAGTAGTAATACTAACAAACATTATTTGTAGCACTGATCAAAACAGTTACAACGTGCTTAACAATAAAAACAGAACCGATTTTAAACGCAAAGAGAATAAAACCATAGAAACTACACACGGCATTTGTAAACATGACATCACTGGATGTTTTGAAGGAGACCTCGGGACATTTTCCAGCTGTGATTGTGGAGGTAAAAAAACTGATATTTTTGTCTGTCAAGAAAACCTGGTGTTTTTAACCAGACCTTATGTGATGACAAAAACATGCATTTTAAGCCGAACCACAATGTTTTCCTAACCTTGACCAAGAATGAATGAAAACTGAACTTAAAGAAATGTAAAGCTGCGAAATACAGAAATGTTAAGTTTTAACTTATAGCAGCCAGGATCTGTGAATCTGTGCATCTTGCAACATCAGCACTGAGTATCTTAAAATAAGTGAAAGTTACCAAATCAACTGTCTTTTACTTGTATGTTGATTAGAATTACAGATTTATTTTTAATATAACTCAAAATTAAACCAAACAGCTTGTCATTTTGGATAATAAGAGGGTGCTTCATGTTTTACCCATGAGCAGATGTTATTCTGAAGACTCATCGCTTCTCTCTGCCAGCATACTACCAACCAGACCATGTGGAAGAGCTCAGAGAACAAATGGATTCAAACATCTTCTTCCACTGTGCTCACTGAGTACAAACCAAAACCCAACCAGAATGAACCAGCTGGTTCTGAAGCAGCCCAGGACAGGGACTAAATGCCCATTCTTATCCTCTCCGCCTCGCCTCATCCATCTTCGCGAGCTCACCTCGGATCCAACAAGGTCTTGATTCACTGTAAACGGCCCTGTCACTCTGCCCGGTGCCCCTGCAGAACCTCAGTTGACCAACCGGCAGGCAAGAGGCCAAACAAGGCTGTAACTCTCCTCTAAATCGCTGACACACTCCTTTCCTTTCTTTGCTGGGCCCACAAAGGCTGCACTCCCGGTGCCACGGGGCCCCTAAGTCCGTCCCGATTAAGACGCCCATGAGGTGCGTGAAGGGAGGGGAGAGGGAGCCGGGTGAGAGCTAAATGTGTCTAATCCCACAGTAATTAAACAAGCAGAAACAAAGGAAGGAAGAATGAAATATTACACTTTAATGTAAATTTTTAGAGGTAAACTTTCCCATGACCCCTTCACCATTGTGTGACTCTGTCTGTAACTTACATCACCAAAAGTTATTGGTTAATGCATCTAAGTTTCTGTACACCCATTTGGTGAGCTAAGAGTTATTACAGTCAAAGAAAGGCTTTTCGATGGAGTACCCGCTGGTATTTAATGCATGCGGTCAGGTCGCCACCATTACACACAACGTTCAAGGTTCAAGGTTCGTCAAGACACACAAAGTATTGAATACAATGTGCAGTGAAATGCACGTCCAAGATTAGCGTATAGCGGGTTAGATTAAAAAATAGTAGTCAGATATAAATATGAAAAGAAGATCAAGGATAAAGATAAAATGTACATAACACATACACAATAATATACATGAACAAAACCATACACAAGTTTTAGTACTAATAGTAAAAGTGGTAATGGATAGTAATGATACACTCTGTATCCTTACATTCAGTGAGAAATGGAGTATCTGAGTATCCTAGCTTTAGACTAGGATAGATAGGTGCAACAGACCAATAAAGATACATAAAAATGTTTTTTTTTTCACACCAATTATTACAGCAGTAGATTGAGCTTCCTGTTTAGTCGCAGCAGGAGCAAAGACTTCCTGGAAAACACAAGGTCCTCTCAGGTACCTGTAAGTGAAGACAGGAAGATAAAGGGATGTGCTTATTATATGATCTACGTGTGTGCAGTAGATATTAAAGTGGAATTTTTCTGGTATGTTTAAACCTGGGCTCTATATTGACATGTTGATTGATCGATGAAAATGATTTATCGTTCCAGTAGATCGATTCAGCCGGCAGCGATGTAATGTAATCCTTTGGGGCAACTACGACTGCCAAAGTTGCGTCCACTAAAGTGCCACTGACAGGCTGATGTCGTTATTCTAAGTGTCTGACAAGATTACGGAAATGATTCCTGCAGAGAGAGACCTTTTTGTCAAATAATAACACCCTCATTGTTACCACAAACACAAGTCAGGCTCGCCTCGATAATACCAAGTTTTGAAAAATGTCTTGTCATTCAATACCAAATTTCAGTAACTAAGGAGTTAATCTCATCAGTGTCAGTGAGCCGATAAGCATACAGCATACTTGTTGTGCCAAAATCTGATAGTGCTGGTGACTGGCTGCCTCGAAGCTTGCAGGAAAAACACCAGCTAACGCCCAGAGTAATGTTAAAACGGATCAGTGTTGGTGCTGGTACCAAAATTCTTTTAATGATACCCAGCCCTATGGAGAGGTCTTGCTCTTACATCCTGTGAGGTGAGTGGTTACAGTTGTTGCCTCAATATCAAGTTTGTCAAAATCCCTTAAATACTCAGTCATGACTTTGGAAATGAATTCTTGCTGGCAGTTGCTGTAGATAAACCCCAAAGTCCTCTCACGTTTCCTCCGTCGTCTTCCTGCAACAACTCACCTCTCGTGAGATTTCAGAGCGAGGCTTCTCCTGGAACGAGACTTTCTGTTTTCTGGTTTCAAAAAGGATTTCATTTTCTAACAAAAAGTTCTGTCTGTAACAACCTCAGCCTGTCTGTGGCCAAAACAAGCACTAACTAACTAACTTTGACAGTCGTAGTTGCCCCAAAGGATTATATTGCAGCCAGCCGGCAGTGTTGCAGCTGCCGGTTGAGGCAATCTGCTGGACCAGTTCCAAAACTTTTGGTAGGTATGAATCATTTACACACCAAAACATGTAAATATAGAGCCCAGCTTCAGAAATACCATTTCAATTTCCATTTAATAATCATGCAGCTGATGTAATATTAGATCAGTATCATAATTCTTCTACAGTAACGTGTTATCAAGGAGTTAAAACTTGCACATCCTCCCTCATAAAAAAAAGTCAAATGAGCACATTATGAGCTCAAACAAGGAGCCCACCTCCCTCTCTCCTCATCATTATGTCAAATTAGAGAAATGTCACTCCCACTGCCTCCGCAACCGTGCAAAATAGAAAAACAGATGTCACATGGCATTAGTGCTGTGCGGCAGTGTTTGCTGAAATTCACTGGAGCATCTCTGAGGTCTCCAGCCGGAGCCAAATGAGGTAAGAGGGGACTGGAGCCAGAGAGAGGAAAAGCCAGTAAGCCCACTAATGTCTTCTTGTGAAACCATTTTTTTGTCTTTTATGACGACTGTCACAGTCACATGACCCATAGATGTGGGATAACTGCTCAGAACTCAAGATAATTTTACCGTAAACACCTCTTACAGGCTCCAAAGGACACCGTGTTTGATCATCATCATCATCTCTCCACTACTGACACATCAATCATTTCACAGCATCGATGTGGGAAGAATTATTCTCACTCAGAATACAATATACAAATATGTTTTACAGTGAATACCGTATGAATGTGAATAAACTAAGCTAAGCTCTTTCTATTTTGTTTTTGCTGTCAAGTGTTATTGTCATATAAACAAGCTTCACCGAACCAGTGGCGAAGCTAAAAATGTCAAGTTTGTCCTCCAGGAAAGATCAAGCGTTCACCGAAATGTTTGGATTCATCCTCTGATAACATGTGAATCTGGCTTTTAGTTTGCAAACAAACTTGTTGGAGATCAATGTGTTAGTGAAGGGGAAATATTGAGCTGACAGTGGTGCAAGAGGAAATGTTGGGCGTTCAAGGATCAGGGATAGTTCTGATGAATCAAATACTTTTGGTATTTTTAACATCACTCCTGGTAATTATAACATTTGTTTTCCAAGTTTTGTTTGTAGTCAGCACCTACATTACGTCTGAAAAATTGTTAATAATAATAAATTGCGGTTGCGGTCATGAACAAGTACCTTGACAGATTAATAACTTGATGATTTAATGTGAACATTTAATCAGCTGGTAACAGAACAAGAACACTGACAGGTTTAAGACCGGTTTGTGTCACCGGAATGAAGTCGTACATCCAAATAAATGGCTGGTATTTCATGGCTTGTGGGGAGCGAGGTTGCGGTGGAGAAAACATTTTAATATAACCGCATGTGATGTGATTCTTTTGTTGTGGTCAAGTTAGCATTATGTAGGTCAAAGTAAAACTGTTATTGTCACAGACCTGGGATTTGTGTCAACGACAGTGGTGCTGCACTCAGAAACTGTAGGGGGCACCAAATCGCAAAAAAATGCCAATTTCTACATAACGTTGCTTTAAAACCCTTTACCATCCGGACTGTGTGCCTAATCTTTACTAGATCCTGAGCACAGTGTTGTCCGGAGATGCAATTAAAAATCATTTCAAAATGTCCGTGGTTTAATCTAACGATTGGGTTGGATGGACTCTTGTATGGACCGACTGGCTGACATCACCATCTTTCTCAAATGATGCAATGCAAGGTGGTGAGCTCAAGAATACACCGAGGAAACCTGAGGCCGGCTTTTGTTTTCAGGAAGATGATGCATTATTAACACAGTGCGAGAAGGGAGGGACTGTGGCAGCAGCCAACACATTCAGGATTATACTGGTTCTGCCTCACTCACTGGCATGAGACCATGATTCGTCACAAACTCACTCTGCTACTCTCCCTCGCTCTCCCTTCTTCGGTTACATCCAGGCATCACAAAGGCAGTGTGGACAGTTGGCTAGTTTTAGTCATTAAAACAAAGTGAAAAAGTGAATGTTGTCCTATCAGTATTCATTACACTTTGAGAGGAGCGTTGTCTTTGTGCACCTCACAACAGCCAATCAGTTACAGTCCTTATTATAGCAGTTTTGCCTCCAACACTCGTCTCACCCGTCTCCTCCCGAGCCTTTCTTTTCTTTTTCATATTTAAATTCATTTGATTCAGTTTAGTTCAACCTGTTTTCAAACAACTCGATGCAAGTAAGACTTCAACACAAAAGGAGGGGCAACACGTGTGGCACAAGGCCCACACTTGGCAAGGGTGCAGTTATTGTGGTGGGTGTGTGGTGTGCGTGTTAACGTGAAGCTCCACCTCCACCCATTGTGCAGCCATTCTCCAGCAGTGACAGGTGCTTTTCTCAGCTCAGCTTACCTGTTCAGTTTGTATCAGGTCCTTTTCACTGAAGATTTATGACATAATGATCTCGGGACGTGCTTTTCCAAAGTTGTTTTGATTATTTGTGAATGACATCTGATGCTGATGAAACAGCAGTAATTTATAAATGAATGACTTCTTTAGATCCTCTCTCAGACATCCATGGTGTACGTGCTCTCCATCTCACATACACTCTCTCGTTCTCATTCATTCTTCCTGTCTGAGTCACAGCTGACGACCTAACACTTAAAACTTTCTGCCTCTTCACAGCTCACAGGCCCCTGTGGTTTATGCCCTCAACACTCACTCTCTCGACTGGAAACAGAAAACATGTGCGTGCACACGCTCACAAACCTGCAGCAGGCTGCCATATTTAACCTCACTGTAAACTCACCAAGTGTCAGACGGCAGATAGACCTAGTGGGCCGTGCTTCTGAATAACCTGAACAGGCTTCTAAAATAAAAATTAAGGAGCTTCGATGTAGGTCAAACCACAACATCATGTTCTGCAGTGCAGAGGTGCTGTCATATCCCGCCTACATGGTTCCTGTGGTGTTACCTCGTTTGACCTTGATGCTCACACACACAAACACACACATGCATGAAAAGAGAGAGAAAAGCAGTCTGTGTGTCGTTATCGTAATAATCAGTCAGTCCCAGAAATAAACTTACGTGTTTGGCTTGTGCAACCTACAGTCAGATGTTGTCTTCCATATTTGGTTTATGTCAACTTGAATGTAGAAACAGCCCTAAAAATAAAAGCATTTGCTTCCTGCACTTTTGTGGCTTGTTGAGCAAATGAGAGGATCCTTTATGAACAGACACAACCACTAAAATAATCACACGCAGAGTAAAAAATTCAGGCGTTTTTATCAACCTATTTGTCTTGTTAATCCGGTTGACGCATGAGGATGCGTTTGATTTAGTCATCCGATCATTTCTTGGAAATATCAGTGTGACACCAACCTGTCAAGCCTAAAAATAAACAGTTTCTGTTTTCTGCACTCATTTCCAACTAACTTTAACACCACCCCTTTCTGTAGAATTTAGAGAGCGATAAGCCCGGCCTGCATGGTCTGATAAGAGGAAATGAGCTTTTGTGGTGGATGCAAATTTTAGGCTGCCTTAACAACCAATATTGGTTAATCATAACAATATATGACATGTGTTGGATGTTTTTCCATAAGAAAACAATTTTTAACCACTGACATGTATATATATACACACATATATATATGTATATATTAGGCTTCATACAACTCAGACAGGAAGAATGAATGAGAACGAGAGAGTGTATGTGAGATGGAGAGCACGTACACCATGGATGTCTGAGAGAGGATCAGAAGAAACGGTTGGAGTCATTAATTTACTGCTGTTTCATCAGAATTAGATGTCATTCATAATCAAAACAACTTTGGAAACACACGTCACAGGATCATTATAATGTCATAATTCTTCAATCAAAAGGACCTGATACAAGATGTTATTTACACCCTTTTTTTTGAAAGCTGAAATCTTCCCTATAGCTGCTAAGCTAAAAGTGTTAGCACGGACCCTGTCAGAAGTCGGTGCACAAGCTTGACAACGCGTCAAGGGTGTTAATAACGTCTTTTGGATTCAATTTGGGATCTCTGAAGTCATTTTTTTTTGTTTGTTTGTTTTTTAATGTTTTAAAAAAAGTCCCCATCTGCTTCAGCTGTTTAGGAGAATGCTTCAAGTTTTCATGCTGTGAAGCTGCAGAAATAGTTTTGTGGACTCATCCCACTTTCGGCATGGTTTTTACATTTTTTAACGTTGATTAATCGATTGATAATTAATCATTAACAACCATTATTTACAGCCCTTTTTTCCCCTCTTACATGTTGTTTTGTTTGTTGTTATGGGGAGGACTTTCATGGCTTGCAGAGCAGATGAGTGAAAACTTTCCAAACTGTGACAACCAACTATAAACAATCACATAACAAACTGACATTATGGAATTTATAATAATCACAATGACATTCAAATCCTGTCACACCTTCCTCCGCTGGTATTTACGTTGGTGCAGCCTTTGATTGACCTGTGTGGGGTTTCCAGGGCAACCGCTGTAAGTCATTTCTACGAATTTCATCATTTTAGTTCAGCAGTGAGATGCCACACTGAGTACTGAAGAGTAAAATAGAAATCAACAACCCGAGCACAATACCTACACTAATATAACTGCTTTTTACTCAGCAAAAATCTTAACTGTCAGGACTTATATAGGCAAAGCAAGTTTATTTGTATTTCAATTCAGACACAAGGCAACTCAAAGTGTTTTACAGGGGCATGAAATTACATTAAAATACTTAAAAAATTGCATTCAATATACATTAAAAACACATAGGAAGACATCAAGAAACAAAACATTAAAACAAGTTAAGAAATAGGAAAGTAAGCTTAAAAAGAATAGGTTTAGTCACAGTGCAGTTCAAAGCCTTGAAATTGCTTCAGTGAAAGGCAGTGACAAACAGAAAGTCTTCAGCCTTGATTTAAAAGAGGTGAGAGTTGGAGCGGAGCTGCAGAGTTTGCTCCAGATATGTGGCGCATAATAACTGAACGCTGCTTCTCCATGTTTAGTTTTGACACTTGGGACTGAAAGCAGACCTGTACCTGACGACCTCAGAGGTCTAGTGGTTCATAACATAGCAGCAGATCAGAAATGTATTTTGGCCCGAAACCATTCAATGCTTTATAAACCAACAGCAGGATTTTGAAATCTGTTCTCTGACCGACAGTAAGCCAGTGTAAAGATCTGAGAACTGGAGGGATGTGATCTACCTTTATGGTTCTTGTTAGGACTTGGGCAGCAGCGTTCTGAATCAGCTGCAGCTGCAGAGTCCTGTAAAGACACCGTTACAGTAGTCGTGTCTGCCGGAGATAAATGCATGGACAAGTCTTTACAAATCCTGCCGAAACATAAGTCCCTTTATCCTGGATATATTTTTAAGGTGATAGTAGGCTGACTTTTTAATTGTCTTAGTGTGGCTGCTGAAATTCAGGTCTGACTCCATGATTACACTGAAGTAATAAAACACAACCTTCACATGTATTCACAGATGCAGGGCGGTAGCAGTTATGATCAGGTACCTTGACAGATAATTACATGAGGATTAAATGTGAACCTGCTCAAAGATCAGGAACACTGACAGGTTTTGAGACCAGTTTGCGTCACTGGAATGAAGTTGTACATCAAAATGAATGGTATTTAACAGGTGGGGAGCGAAGGAGGAAGCAGTGGAGAGAAAACACTATTATATCCATATGGGATGCTTCTTTTGTTGTGGACAGGTTAGCATTATGTTGATCAGAGTAAAACTGACAACATCTCATTATGTTTTATATTGTTTTGTTAATCATCTCAGTGTTTCTGTGGGAACTGATATAATATTCATTTGTCTCTTGTATGATTTACTGACAAGCCAAAGGAAAATGACGACAGTAAGCCGAGCCAAAAGGCAAAAACGAAGGCACGGGCGTTCACAGTACACAAACAGTTGCATGGGCCGTTCATTAGCAGTGAAACACCCTGCAAACACACTGGATCCTTGTTCTTTCGCACACATCGCTGCACACTACCCGTCCTGTTGTGATTCTGATGGCAAGGATCCTTATTATTTTGATCGGGTGTAAGTAAATTGAAGTAATGAAGGTCTTCGACGTATTCGGCTATTCAGGTGGAGGCACTTTAAGCTGCTATAGTGACGGCGCTTTAAAGAAGCACATGGCCTAAGCAAGAATAAATACAAGGGAAAGGTGAGGCAGCTCAGATACAGGTATGCGTGAGCAGACAAACTCGTGATGCAGAGGAAATCTTTCTTAAGATTTTCCAGGATGCCACAAAGGAGTCTTAATTCATTTTGACATGTCAAGAGCAGCAACTGGAAAAGCCAAAAGGTCGTAGTTAACCCTCCAAGACCAAGAACCTAGACCTGTATTTATTACTGTATGTTTTTCCAGTCAGCATCAAGTGCCGTATGTCATTTGATTCAGGAGACTCCTAAGTTTCAGTCCGGCTCATTCAAAGTCTCGGTTTTAATTTGGGTTTGTCTGAGAGTGGATGAAATCAGCTAAATCTTAACAAAAAAATGTTTTTGTTTTTTTACCATAAACTCAGACAGAAACTTGAAAAGATTGATTTTTGTCTACATCTCTTGTCTACTCCTATAATTTATTTATTGACCATGTAGATGTGTTCAAAGAAGTTCAGAGAGTCTCCCAACCCAGTCTCACTTCAAAACATATAATAGCTATGTTGGTCCACAGCACAAAATGTAGTTTCACAGTAATGGCTGACTGGCTTTGTAATGGTAGTTGAGAAACATGGGTAATTTTAGCCTTCTGCTGTCCAAAAATGACCAGAAAACATTTTATTCATCACACAAACACAATGATTCAAATGAGGAGACGACACTGTTTCAGTCAGTCCAGCAGCAACCAGCATAGCAACAATAGAAAATGTTGCATTTTAACAATTTTCTGGCGAAAATCTGGCGCCATCTTCTTAATAATCAACGAGCTAAAGATCCTACACATTCACTGAGTGAAGATTATGAAAATAAAACACACATTTCTTGCTAAAAATATTATCAAAATGTATTTTAATTCTGAAACTATCTTAAAATATTGTATAATAAAATATAATGAAAGAAATGTCAAGTTTGCCATGCCATGTTTTTTTGTTTCACAGACCAAAACTTGTCACATGACATGGACGAAGGACTACAGAAAAAAATATGCAGAATAAAATGTAAGTTACTCACAATTTTAGAGCATTAAATGTATTGAGCTGCTGCCATGTGATTGGCTGATTAGCTATTTGTGTTAACAAGCAATTGAACAGGTGTACCTAATAAAGTGGCCAGTGAGTGTATATTACCCTCTGAACATGAACAACAAAAGTTGCGTGGCTGCAGCCATTGTTTGTCGGCCCAGAGGAAGAATCTTGACAAATCCTTGACGAATCAATGCTGCAGAACGTGATGGTGTCCAAGTCTCTACAGGGCCCCTGAATGCCCAAACAAAACGTGTGTGATACCACTGAAAAGCTGCTAAACTCCAATTTACGTGAGTTTTCAAAGCTTATGAATAGGATCAGATCAGTAGCTTGTTTTGCTGGCACCGGCTATCTGGATCTTTGAGGGTTAAATTACTAGTCTAGTGAAAGTGGG
Organism: Pagrus major; assembly: GCF_040436345.1. Classification (NCBI taxonomy): domain Eukaryota; kingdom Metazoa; phylum Chordata; class Actinopteri; order Spariformes; family Sparidae; genus Pagrus; species Pagrus major. The sequence goes on from NC_133220.1 coordinate 10,179,899, forward strand.
CAGACAGTCAACTTCCTATTCTTGTGCCATAAAGGCTTGACAGTTCCTACACACAACACAACTCGAAAATAAGTGTAAATATTGGTAATAGTGGTGCAACCGCACCATGATTAAGTGTCCAACACAGGGGTCAACGTACAGGATGCCTCTTGTCCCCAAACCTTATTTGTAGAGTCTGTCTTATGCAGCAGGGAGGGGATGTCTGCTGGGGCTGAATCAGACTAAATATCCTTCCTCACAATAGTCATCCCTGCTGTACAAACACAGAGTGAGACAAATCGGAGAACTACAAAACAATGAAGAGAAATCTGAGTAATTCTTGAACTAATAAGCAAACTTTGATGCTGGGGGCCACTCTATCGTCATTCCCAAGCTCTTTCAAGCAGAAAAAAACAGTTCAAACAGGCATCAAGGTGGTGGTTTAGTCTTTCTTTGAAGAAAATAATAAAAGCAAACACAACAGGACTGACCAGAGAGGAAGCAACCGCACACAGCCTTTGACTTCAGGAATTTTCATTGTTTCAGGGGAACAATTATTCCCGTTCCTGGTTGCTATTTTAAACACCTTTTACTCGACTGAATGATGACAGCCGAGGACAGAATTCCCACAAGCAATTACAGACATCAGACCAGGCTCAACGTGAGATTATTGGTAGAACGTTTACCTTTTCAAACTTTTATACACACGTGAAAATGAACATCTTTTAATGTCACTGTGACATTATTTACAGCATTACTTAGACCAACCGAAATATCATAGCATTAAAAGTTCACCAGAGAAATCTGTCTTGGTTAGAATTGTTTGTGTTGTTAAGTGACTGATGGTAAAGTCTGTTTTATGTGATGTCTTTTCTTCGTTTGGGATGTTTTTCTTGCACCGATTTGTCCAAAAGGGTGTGAGCCTGAATGAAGGAAGTCATTTAAAGACTGGTAACATGATGGCTCCCCCTTGTGGATGACATATGTAATAACATAACACCTCTATAAATATATAATATCTGATTTATGAAATGAGTAATTGTGCTCACCTTTAATACGACACAGTCAGTGCTGTGCTGTTTGCTCTGGTGCGGTGTGGTCTGTTATAATAAATGCATCATGTTTGGATGATTCCCAACACTGATTATGACTCACTAGAACCTCACTCTGTGGGTGATGTAAACCATGGTGCACCCAAAACAAACAAGTAACTGGAGCAGAGTTCCCAAGTGTGTATTGCTCAATTGTGTATTGCTCAATTGCTCAGATATTAATTGGCTAATAACTCACAATTTCATAGTGACACAACTAGACAGGCTCAGGATCTTCCTCCTCCTTTGTATAAAGCATCCTGCGGTCAGTTTTCTATAAAATATCTTATGGAAAGTAAACGTTCATTCACTGGATTCTGTTTCATTGCCTTTATACAAAAAGAGACTTTAAACACTCTGCTGTCAAAATCATTAGATCTGCAACGCTCTTGGAAACTGATGTTCATACTGTTAATTTGCATTAAATTCTAACTCAAGACTTATATTGTGAATTTTTTGTTTTTTAAAATGTATTGACGAACTTGGTTGCTTGTTTTTTTACCATTTTATTTCTTTTGGGTGAGGTTATCATGTCATTTAAGCCTCTACAGTTTTCTACCATATTCTCACTGTTACGTTTTTATAGTTTTTATTGCCCTCATGTGTTTTTGTATTACAAATAAACAATAGTTAGAAGGATCATATTTAACCAGTAGATAAACCAGATGAACTTTCCTAAAAATATTATTTTCACCATCAAGTTCTACTTCAGGTTCAAGGGGATAGCTGTCAAAGATTTACTGTCAACACGATTACTATACACAAACTATTCGCATGGACAAGCCAGAATGGTCGAGAACAATCGATCTGCTGTGTTGCATCATAAACATCTTTGTTAGACTGTTTGCACAAAGTTGCAACATATCCAGACACATCTCGTATAAAGTGAGTCATCGGGGGCTGGAATGATTCTTTACTGTAACAACAGGGTCAAAGATTTCAGTGTAAAATTGTGGCACTGAACTTCAATTTCAGTATGTGTCATCAGCACTAACAGGAAACAGTAATACTCAATTAACATGTCAAGATATAACCTGATAGTTATACTGATACTCGTCTTTTGACTCTAACTCCGACTTAATCCCATCCTCCTAATCCTGATTACATGTTAAAGGGACAGTTCACCCACCGAATAAATGCTTTTTTACTCGTTAAATATTTCCGACATGAAACAACTCACAACAAGGTCTGTGGATTATTTTTAGTAACCAGGTCATGATTTCTGGAAAGAGACATTACTGTTGAGTTTTTTCAAATGTATTTTTATTTATTTATTTGGTGCTTTGAGCACCACAAGCCAAGTGCCATCTAGTTCTATTATATTAGAGAGAAAGCAGACATCTCTACAGCCAATGTCTCCAAGCCAAAACAATCTAGACGGATAAATAACACGACACGTACGAGGAAAAATATGACCACCAGATTCAACCTGAGGCTATAGGCCACTCCTAACTCCAACAATAAGAGAGTAAACTCTTCCTCAGAATCTGCCAGACTCCAGTAATTATCTCCTAAAACTCAGCAAACATTGGTGACACATCAAAGTGAGTTAAGGATACAGTGAACTATCACAAAATGCCTGATCATCATGTTTCAAATGATGAGAACAACAGTGAATGCACAGTCTGTCTTTTACCACTAAATACAAGACCAACTTCCACTTGAGGAAAGTGTAAAAATATATGTCCTGTGTGCATTTTATGTCAAAAACATACATGAAATATTTGTTTACTATTTGAGGAAGAATTTGCAACAAATCCGCTCTTTCACTGGGGTTTGGATATTTTTGTAAGTTTGCCTAATCTACGGTATGTATTGCCTACAAAAAGAGTAAAACAAACATGCAAAAAGATGTTGCTGACATGGGTTTTTTTCACAGCAGCAGCATTCTCTGTCCATGTTGTGTAATATTTTTTTAAACAACTGCATCTCTGTTGAAGTGTTTAGTCACAGACAGTTTACTGATGGCTTAAAGCGTCCTCTTCCCCTTCTCCCATCACCAGATTTATGCTGTTTTGAATCCATCTCAGAGAAGAGTCACATCATGGGTTTTAAGGCTGTTTTTAGTTCAGCAAACTCAACTCAATGAAGCCCCAAGTGATAACTTTAGCTTTAAACTGCTGCATTTCAAACATCCAACAATAAACTATGAAAGGTGGTTTTGTTTTAAAGGTGCACTGTGGGAAGACGTTTTAATCAGAAGAGAAAGATCTTCATTGCCTGTTTTTTTTTTTGCCTAAACAAACTAAATAAATAAACTTTCTTCGTTTTCATGACTAAATAAACAAACTGACCTTAAAGGACCTTAAACACTTTCATGCCGTTTCACTTTGTTTATATTTGGCGGACCCTGCCACCTTTCTAGCTTCAAACAGAGTTCATGGGGACCTTTATTTTCCCTTTTGAGAACAGCTTGTTTGTTCAGTTACGGAAAAAAAACAAATACTTCTGAGTTTGTATTATTACCTCATTAATATTTTAAATATAAAAATTCTTAGTTTGAATTTCTTCTTCAAACGAAGATATAACATTTCAGAGGGCTGCATTTTTTAATTTTAATTTAGGTCACAATGTAAAATCATGCAACAGTTTCATTACTTAGAATAGATGCCAGAGAGCCTAAAAAAATGTGAATAATTTTTGAGCATTAAAGGGGCACTGTGTAGATTTGGAGAAGAAATTAAAACTCAAAATTTTAACATTTACAATATTAATGAGGTAACAATGCAAACTCAGAAATATTTATTTTTTCCATAACTGAAGAAACAAACTGTTCTCAAAGGAAAATAAGGTCCCAGAACACTGTTTGAAGTTGGAAAGGTGGTAGGGTCCGCCACATATAAACAAAGTAAAACAGTATGAAATTGTGTTGTCATGAAATCTAATCTAGATTATCTAAAAAGATTACTTAACATTACATGATCATAAAGTACCTGTATATATACATTTGTTCCATTTATGTGTAACATAAAACTCCATCCTATATGTTCATTCATCATGTTTTTCGTGACTCTGGTGATGGTTGGCTGCCCAGTCACCATTTTACCACTGTTGGAAGGTGGGGGTGAAGGTGGTGGAGTCACCAGAAACCACTGGATGTTTTTAAAGAGAGGGTGGGAAAAAATCCAGCCATGTTTGTGGTGACCAAAACAGGCATTTTAAGCCAAAACAGGATGTTTTCCCAACCCTAAACATGTGGTTTTTAGTTCCTTACCCTAATTAGTGCATCAGATCAGCATTTTTTACAAGGTGAATCAAAAAATTCAATGTGAAGTTGCAACGTCAAAAAATGTCCAGCGGTGGCTGTGGCGACAAAACCAGATGTTTTTGAGGAGGTCTTGGAAGATAGATGTTTATGCTGACCGAAAAATGTATTTGAAGCCAAACCATGATATTTCCCTGACCTCAACCAAGTGTTTTTTGTGCCAAAACCTAACCAGAGCATAAGCACAGTGTTGTCCCAACATAAAATACAAACAGAACCTGAAGAAACATAAAGTAGCAACAAAAAGAAATGTAAACTTTCAACATATCTATCCGTGGATTACAGAAATGTACACTGCCACCATTTGTTCTGGTGATTGGGTTGGACAGGGCTGAGTTAGACTGCTACCACACGACCATTGAGGCAGAGAGGGTTGATATGGTGAAACACATTCAAAAATGTCCTTTCATAAGTATCACTTATGAATGTCTCTTTTTCTGTGGGTTTGGTATAAAATGATAAAAGGACTGAATGTATTTGTGCATTTTAGGCAAAAAAAACAGCTTCCCCAACCGACTCCAAAATAGTCAAAGCTGACCACAAAATACAGCGACCAAGAGTGTGTTTCACTTAAGCGCCAAAAATCTTTGTCACGGTGAAACAGTTTCTTCTTTAATGTTGTTTTGTTTGGTGAGCAGCACTGTGGAAACAGGGACAGAGAACAGACCACTCCATCCCTGACTTTGTTGAGACGGAGGATCAACCAAGCTGAACGGGAGCCCACATAAATATTCCATTAAGATTCTCATGTATTATCTACACACCATTACATCTGGCCGGTGATATTGTGTAAACACCACTTTGAAGGTATGCTCCAGCCCAGCGGTGTTTGAATTCAGTGATTCATCTACTACTACATTAATATCACACAGTCGGCCTGGCTGCCAGCCCCATAACGTGTCTTTGGGGATTAACCAAGTTACTGAAATGATACTGTGTTCATGCTGATGCTGCGAGCGAGGTATCAAGGGAGCTATGAAAGACCAGATAATTAACTCAGGGGCCAACCAAATAAGTCATATTCTGATCAATTATTCAGTATTTGCAGGCACTTGAATGCACTCCCTGCTCATATTGCAGGCAACACAAAAGCGGCTCACTAAAACATTAGCAATTCATTGCTGTTCATTTTATTACCATGCTCGGCCATTTCCATCTGGATACGCTGTTCGTGTTCAAAGCTTGTACACTGTTGTCTAGCACATTTTGAGAAGGTGGTGGACAGTGAAGACCAGCACAACTGAAACAGGAGAAGCATTTTCAACATAACTATAAAATATTAACAGAGAGATGCATTTCTTCTGTGGGAATGGGGAAGAATTGTGTTTATAGGAAATGAGACTCATGAATTATGCAAATTTTTGACGAGTGATTTGTAATTAAAAGCTCAATAAATAATCTTTTTTAACCAGAAAATGTAATGCACATTTGTATAAATATTACAATAGTCTGAGTTAGGTATGCAAAATGTGCAAACGATGCTGTGAATACAAACTTTTAATTGCATCATTAAATATTAATAACACATTTAGGTTTCCCTCTAATTCTCTGTCTTGTTTCTTTTTTTGTTTCTTTTGTCAGAATTAAAAAATGTAACATATACACTTACTAAAAACTTACTAACTGGAGGTAGGTCTGAGCGGTTGGGTATTTAATACTTTTGTTGTTTTTTTGCAGGCCACTGGTCTGTGGAAAATGGAAATGTTGTGTATCTGTTATGATATATGATATGTTTCCACCAATAGATAAAAGAAGAATAAAAATTAGGTTTCCCTATGTTTGTGAAGTTTAGTTTAGTGAAGTCAATTTTATTTATAAAGCCCAAAATCACAAATTTTCCTCAGATAGTTCTACAATCTCAGTCTAAGTTCAGATAAGGAAAAAGTCCCGTTAAAGGGGCACTATGTAGTTTGGGAGAATAAATTCAAACTCAGAGTTTTAATATTTACAATATTAATGAGCTGATAATACAAACTCAGAAATAAATTATAATATATATATATAAAGAATATGGATCTGGAGTGATGTTGAGCATGTGCTGTCAAAACAGGTAGGATCTGAGTCACAAGACCTCTCTACACAAATACACTATGATACTTACACGTTTTGTTCAAGATGAACACCCCTTTTGTGATTTTCGAAGTAAAAAGCTAATGTTAGCCTATAAACAGAGTATACTGCGGCCACATGACTTCAACATCACCACCATTAAGCATCTTGCTACACAATTACTATACACGTTTTCTATAAATTGATCAATGTACAAGTCATAAAGTTAGAGTTAGAATAGTTTGTAACTGAAGTCGGCCTGTAAAACGGACTAGTGAGTAGATGAGTCTCCGTGGTGTCATTTAGCCACTTGTTAGCAACCGCTGTTTTTAAGACAGGTAAGCGCTTTATAATTAAATTATGGGACATTAAATGATGTATTTTATGTTGTAGAACAAAAAGTGTAAATATATTAAGCCTGTGGAAACCACAGACCTTATTTCAGGGATTTAATTGAAAACCTATTAAAAATACTCATTGACTTTGAGATGAGGGAACCGGATGTGATAATAAAAAATGCTGATTTCCGGGTTTCAAGACTACAAACTACACCACTCTATAAAGCGTCACGTACCTTTAAGACTTGGTAGCCCTTATCTAACACTATTAGCTCATTGTCATAATTATTATTAGTCCCTGAGCTGCGGTTTGTAGGCCAAACCACAACTTTAGCGAAGTTACAGTGCAAACAGACCGCAGCGTCAGGGTTAAAGCCCGCTTGTTGCCATGGAGATGAAGACAGCGGTCGCCACCTGACAGGCGCACGGTGGAGGAGGGGGGGAGGGGGGGAGGGGGAGGGGGAGGGCGGCTGTTGATTGACAGCAGATGGGGCGGGGTTTAAACACCATACCGTGTTCTCATTGGCCAGATTCGGGTCACGTTACCAGTTCGGAATGCAAATGAAAAGAGTTGCCTCGGCCCGCCCCTGCTCTGCTCTGCTCTGCTCTTTCGCTGCCGCTGGTCTGCTCCGAGCTCAGCCTGACGGATACAGCGAGCCACCAGCCAGAAATGGTGTAGAGTATCAGGAAAAACAGCGAGAGAGAGAGAGAGAGAGAGCGGCCAGAGAGAGAGGAGCCAGCCTACGAGGTCTACGTTAACGGTAAGGCGACGTCCAGCTCGCTTCTTGGCACGGGGTGTCACGGTGGGCACGAGGGTCGGTCACCGTGTGTGTGTTTGTGTTGTGTGTCGGAACGCGTGAGGTTACTCTGTCGCACTAGCTAACGTCCTCTCGGGGCCCCGAAACAGCAGCAGACAGCAGCAAGCCTGTCTGTAGCTCGCTCGCTTGCTAATGTTGACGTTAGTTCAGCGGCTAACTTTAGCTTGCTGGATGCTAGTGAAGAAAAACAGCAGCGGCATGGTGACGAATAACAAACCGAAGTTAGCGCTAATGTTAGCCAGTGTTGTGACGGAGTCCATTAAAAAATTAGCTATGAATGGAATTCAGTGCGTGAGAAAAAATCACGTTAATTGAATTTTCTGGATAGTAATGGCTTCTTCGTTTGTCTCGTCTCTGCCTCTGCACTTTTTAAAGTTAGCCAGATGCTTTCTTTAAGCAACTTTAGGTCCCCACAGGTCACGACCTTTAGCACAGAGGAGGAGTTATTTTGACAAGTGTAGGTCGTCGCCGAGGATAGCAGCACCTCTCCACTCCACTAGAGCCTGTGACCATGGCCCACCAGTGACCCGACTGTGGTCAAAATAACGCCATAGTTAAAAGCTAATCCCTCCAACAGAGTGTCTGTCTGTTTTTTATGGTTGTATTTGTATCTTGGTGACTGCCACTTAAAAAATGGTGTCCTTTATCTGCCAGTTTTGTCTTTGAAAATGTAAACAATGTCATATTTTTTTAATTGAAAACTCAAAGATATCAGATTGATTCTTTGGACAGTACTTTTGCTGATAGCAGTCTTGTGGGCTGGCTTTGGCAGAGTCTGTATCTGTGATGAAGTTACTTTTCTGTCTGTCAGGGAACTAAACTTGATGTGTTGATCCTCTGATGGTGTTGCCACTTTGGGTCTGCATGCGCTGCTCCCTGAGAAACCTTTAGTCAAGCCATCATTTGATGCTGAGAAAGGAGAAAATCATTGCTCAGAATAATGATTTTGCTTCTGTCCCGTCCACTTACTTTCCAAATCCTCAAACTTTCTGAATATTTACAGGTTTAAATGACAATATTAATCAATGTTGTCAGGCTACAATGCAATGAATCCAGTAAGCACATTTCATTCAGACAAACTTACAATGCCACTATTCTTCAACTAAAGTCAATTTAGCCCTATCTCCCAGGCGTCTACACTTGTTGCCTATGGTACACACCTCTTCCTCATATTATCTGCGCTCTCAAAAGAGTCAGATCATGCCCAGTAATTTGTTTATTACAAGAAGAAAAAATGTCAACACCCTCAGTGAAGAAGCTAATAGATTTTCTTCAAGGCTACTCAGGTTAATGCAGGTGGATGTTGCTTTGTCCACTTAAAAGCATGGCACACTGTTATTATGGAGTAAACGGACTGCTTTTAAACCTGAGATCACACAGCCAGAAAAATGTGCACATCTATTCTTAGCTGACACCTGGTGTAATGCTGTAGGCTGTTATTCAAATGAATTGTTCTGTGCTATTAATGTGAGTGTTATGAAAATGTTGATTTGTTTGTTTCAGGAGAGGTGAGAGCCACACATCAATATCATGTTTTGTTTAGACGAATGCTGATTTACATGTGAGATGGCCCCAATGCTCCCTCATCTGTACCCACTGTGCATTCACTTGCCTTTTGCACTGCATCTGTTAGAGATAATCGTGATTGGGATCAGAGAGGCTTGACGTGTTTGCTCAGCCGAAATAGTTGGACTGATCTTTTCCTTGAGTTAAAGCAGCATACCTGGGCATGCTTTCATTGGCAAGATACTCACCACGATACTCCCGTATGTGCAAGTTGCCAGTTTCAGTCACAGCGGCAGCCAGTGTTTCCATTTGTAGTCACATTAAGGTTGTCAGTAGGTGCTCATGACGTCAGGAGATAATTGCTAAGATTTTATGTCCGTATCAGGATCCTTATTTAAAAAAGCAGGCTTGAGTATGTTGAGGCAGTTTTATAAGTGGACAGCTAGTTCAAAAGTGTGTTCATCTTTTTAGACAATCTATTTATGTTTAAATGTGACACTTAACTGCCTGATTTGAGTGGTTGAAGTCAACAGCCAACTGTGCACCGATTGTGATGACTGAAGGGAGCAGAATTGCCCTTTGTTGCATAAAAAGCTTGATGTCAGTAAACCAACCGACAGTCAGCATGATACAGAGACGCTTTTCAAAGATCCATCTGCAGGAAAGATGCAAGAACAGAGACTTTTGGAAATATTTTACTTGAACAAATGTCATGTTCTCTGCTCTTTATGATGAAGTAATCTGTGCTCATCCCATCAAGTGATTGCAGGCCCTTTCAAAACTGTTGTGTTTATATTCAACAGATGTACAAATAAAGCAGTGAAGTGAAGCAGTTTTAAGATAATATATAAAATTTCTGCATTAGAGTATCTAAAAATGACTAGACCTTTGCTATATATTTTGTTGAATTTTGTACCTACATTATCTGAAATGTTTCCAGCAATGTTCAAACCCAGAGAAATCTGAAAATTTACTTAACGTGAGAGCGCATTTCATTTGGTCCCTTGTCGGTATAATTTCCAGGAGAGTGAGGAAAGAAGTCTGCAAATGAGATTAGACGTAATGTGAATAAAACTAAAACATCTGTCTGTGTTTTGAATTCAGGTCAACCACTCACTAAACACAGCACTCACCAAAGACTCCGGTTCTCTCTCTTCTTTTTCCCCTCTCCCCTCTGTAACATTATGTTGATGTAGTAAAATTAATTTCCCCTCCAGTAAACATTACAGTACATAAAATACCTGATAACGGAGGTCAGCTCCGTGGATCGCTGCTGCAGTCAGGTTGATAAACAGGAGTGAAGATAAAGCCATTTCTTAATCACAAAAGTTAAAATGTAATCTCTGAGCCCCAAATCAGAGTAGAAACCGATGTGACTCAGGGTCTTTATTCTTTTAGAGCTGGCTGGCTCTGAGCAGCAGCTATGCTCCCCCGCTCCGCCCGACCCTCTCCACGCGGCACTCGGCAAACATCTTTTGTTTTGTCTTGTCTCTTTGGCAGAAATTACATATTGTGTGTTTTTATGCATCTGCACTAAGCAGCACAGTTACAGTCATAGCGTGATTATATTAAATCAGAGAATATCTTGATCAGCATAAAGGACCATCCACTTATTAGTGTCAGTCAAAGATCTTTAATTATTTCAAAGGCTTTAGTTATTGCGATAAACCGAAGAGCACAACACATCCTACAAAATGTCACATCAGGTCAAAGACCACTCTGACCTTTGTATGCTTCTCTGGGAATAAATTTACAGATTATGAGATTGACCTTTGCATCTGCTTTAATGTGATGTAACAGTCTCAGCAGTGAGGTCAGGATCAGGATCCCACTATCAGGATGTGTCATAGAAATAATATTTGTGCAAATGAGAAGAAAGCCTTTCATCAGGGGGAAAAGAGAGAATTTAAGTGGCTCCATTTTAACCCCATTAAATAGCAAGACTATGTCATGCTGGGCACAGTCATCTAGTCCATAAAAAGGTAATAAAGAAATACATCCTTGCAGATCTCACAATTAGTTTCTCTAAGCTGCTTGAAAGTCATGGGTCTCCAGTGACCCAGAGGCTTCTCTGTTATCCTTTTGGATTATATTAACTTTTTGATGTCTGGCTGGTCCACTGCCGGCGTTGATAGAAATTTAAAGCACTTGTTTCTGATGAAAGCAGTAAAGCACTACATTTTTCAGTGCGGCTGCTCATCTCGGCTCATACCTGACCTATTTTTTTTTACTCTTGGTGTGATCGAATCCTGAGAGTGATGCCTCGGAGACTGCTTTGATAGAAGAGGCTGGATTGAAGCGCCTTGCTAATCTGTAGGCTTTGCCAGAACTATTTCACTGTGGTATTTATAGATCAGAGGGAGAATCTTAAATTTATCTGTCATTCTGCTGCCCCCTCTCAGTCTGTCACTGTGTGCTTCTCTGTCTACTTCTCCCATGTTTATTTTGAGAGTCAATAACCAAACTCATTTTAGCATCTTGTTGAGCAATCTGCACGTTACATGTTCGGGCTTTACTAAATAAAGCTGAGCAGAAAAAGACAACAGTCGGCTGGGGAGAGGCGAGTGAAAGTGTTTTGCATCTTCACAGCATGAGTCTGTGTGCTGGTATGGCTCACACACGCTCAGCACACTTAACCTGGAAAGCAGCCAGGGTCGCTTTGTGCTGGTCTACTCAGCTGTGGAAGCAAGGTCCGTCTGAGTCAGATGGCTCAATTACGGCTACCCGACCAATCTTGCCTCGGGATCAGAGGGTATCTCTGTCTTACATACCCTAACAAAGGCCGTCCTCACCCTCAGGGGATGACCCCAGCATCACCAAGGAAATGCTGCTTTTGTAGAGCACAAGATGTGAAAGCTGATTTGTACTGTTAAGATTCATTGGTCAGATTTAGATTTGGGTAGCTCAGCATGATTTCTACAATGAACTTAAGCTAATAATGATTCTTTCAGGCCTGCAGTCTGACAATTATATTGTCAATTTAAAAAATCTTATTAAGATACCAAAAACTAAAAACTATTGAAATTAAAAATTCAAATATATTCAATTTAAAATGACATGAAATATAGAAAAATGGCAACTCCTCACATTTGAGGGGCTAGGACCAATTACTGTCTATTAATTCAAATTTTGTGTCCATTGTGTAATTGTTTTGGTATTGAATGGGCACAGTTATTTTTGCATGCGTTTTGCCGAATCGATTAGATTCCGATTCAATTCAATAGCGATTCACTTAGGGATATTTCAGTTGCATTACTAACTTAGCTTGGAAATGAAAGATATTCTAAGAAAAGCAGTGTTAACCCTCTAACCTGGTGCATTAAAAATATTAATGTTTGCATAAAGAATTGAATTCAATGGTTTCAGAGATGTGTGGTTAAAATCTGCCTATGGAGAAATGAATTGGATATTGTCTTGATTTTAGCATCCACTTATTAAATGTACTGTAGTGAAAGAACAATAAAGTAATGCCAATGTAGGATAATGTCTTTCAACAAAGAAAAATGAGAAAAAAAATAGAATCTTTCCTGTTTTAAACACATTTTTTAGCCATTCGAGTATAGATTTCTGAGTTCACAAGGTAGGTACATTCAGGTGTCTTTAGAGATTTACTTGCATAACAGAAAATTTACCTGGATTTGGTGCTTGGCAGCTGTTAATTTCGGACCCTGACCCGCATCTACAGGATCCAAGGTTTATACTGAAAGATCTATTTCAAGATTTTCTTAATAGATGTTGGATCATTCAAATGAAGATCAACTTGAACTGGAAAATCTATTCATATATTTTTTTAAACCGGGTTAATTCATACATTGCAGAAATGACAGCCTCCTTCACGGGCTGTCAGAATCAGAAATAGGTTGTTGATCCCTGAGGGGAAATTGGTTTGTTCATAGTAGCTCCTTTTTAGAATAGAAATACCACATTATAGAGAGATTGAATAAAACAGGTTTATAAAAATAAAATATGCAAGTAGCAAAATATAAAATATCTTTTAAAAAATTGCATGAAACTGTATGTGTATGTACATTTATAAATAGAAGGGCTGGGCTAGGGCTGAACAATTTATTAAAATATCATTAAAATCAAAGTATGGCCAAATGCAGTATTCAAATCGCAGAAGCTGCATTTTTTTTCGTTAAAGGTAAAATGTGGGTCAAAGCAGCATTATAATGAAGTACTGTAGTGCTTAAAACATTTCAACCATCTTAAACACACAGTCTGGCAGGCAGATGCTCCATTTCTCCTGCGTGATATAAATAGGCATTCCTCACCAAAAAATAATTGAAAACAGTCCATATGCATCCAATGAATATATTCAGTCCCTTAAAGGAAAAAAAACATTTTAGTTCTGTACAATATGTTCTTGAGTGACTCATATGTCAATTAAAATAATTCTGGTTTATTTTAAACTTTTCAGATGAATCTTAATGAGTACGGAGTTGGTATATTTTCATGCAAACTTTTTAGTACATCGGCTGGCAGTGTCTTTGATGTAGGAATCTAAAAGCAGGGCTCATATGGTGCCTAGATCATTTATTTTTATACCTCTCCCCAAAAGAGCTTGTTAGGCATCAACATTTTTTGTCATTGATAATGAGCTTGAATGCCCTTTAAACAAAAGGCGGGGTTTATTTGTTTTTAAGCCCCTCGCTGGACCACCCCTTATGCCTCACTTCTATGCGACTGCTCTCTGTTTATTCTAGTATCTCATGGCAGTTCGGCGACCTTGGTTTTCAGATGTTGAGGTCCATCATCAAGGAGCTCATATTAAACTAAGCCACCCCGTTCCTTTTCCTGTTTTGACCCCCATCTGCTGCACAGCTCTGTTAGCCAAGTGTGAGACTCGAGGCTTGCGTTTCTGGCTCCTTCACCAGCTAATCTATATGCTAATGTGAAGATAATAATCAATGAGGTTCACGCATGGTTGGCCCCAATCAATACCACATTGCGCCAGCAAACGATTCAAATGGCAACATTTCATACAGCCAGACAGTCGGGTGGCGTGTTAATGTGGTGGGGCAGACCGTAAGCATGCCATTATCCTCTGGTTTTATCTTCCCTATTCCACATAAATGAATCCTGTTGTCATTAAAGAGAGGTTTGAATTCAACTGCAAACCTATCCCATTTCACTTTTATGACGGGATCGCAATTTTCTAATCCTATTGTTTTGCATGTAATTTCCATAACTGTTATAAATAGGTGGTTTGACGCTTTCCTGCTGCGACTTGGCTAGCCCCTCAAATTCTGATTTATGCAATTAGTTGAGTTGGGGCTTTTTAATGGTGCACTTTTAGCAGGATTAGAGCAAATTGTGGTAAAGATTTAATCTACCAGGGCCTCTCATAACAGGCAGTCACTGGGTAATAGGTGTCTTGATGGATCACAATTCCTTTTTTTTTTTTTTTTTACTCTCTAACCTCTGTCACAAAATTGATAATGATACTGTCTTGCTAGTAAGATAATGGGTTAGATGTTCAGTCTGGGCACATGGTCCTTAGCTGAATGTCATGATACAAAATTGGGCCATTCAGAGCTGCCAGTTATTGGTGAAAATGGTGCTGTCTTTAAATTTGAGGCACTGAACTTGAAATGTAGCCTTCAGTTTTCAGCTGTCCGGACTTAGACTTAGCAAAATAAAGAGATATGTCTGAGCTGTCATTTTAATAAATCACTCCTCACTACCTTAGATTTGACTTTTTTACACAAAAAAAAAATAATTTAGGTGATGATTACAGCCCACCTTATTTTGGAGGGTCTATGCATCCTTAAAAAAATTCAGTATTCAGGCAGCAGCAGAGGGGGAGGGGAGAGACGGAGTAAAATCATTACCATCATCTTCATTAGAGGGGATCCTGTTGTCCAATCAGCACACCGCTCTGCACGGGGATTCCATAGGCACCCCGTTGGCTGTCGCTAGGATACCACATAATCAGGAGGCAGGCCGCGGCCTGGTTGGTGGAGTGGGGTGTTGATGCTGGGACGACAAGCTCGCTTTGAGTTGGGGGTAGACAAGAGGGGCTGGGGGTTTGGATATAGCACAGAAACACGCTCGCACACGCTCACTCATTCAGTCAGTCAGCCAACCAGCCAGCCACTCAGTGAGGCAGACAAAGAAGAGCAACATCCTGCAGGAGGACAGCACGCTCCCGGGGGATGGGGCATCATACCCCTGCATCGCGTTGGGGGGGCCGGAGGAGGTAGGAGCATCAGGGTTAGGGGGCTTTGTCTCAGCAGCAGAGTACCCCTCCACACACACACATACACAAACATACACACTAACATACATCTCTCTGTGGGCTCTTACAGCCATTATCACACGTCAATCGATTTGTGCAGCTGACACGTGTGTTCTTGTGGTATTTTTTTAATGTGGGTCATCAGAGTTTTCCTATGTGTAGACTAACGGACAGACACTGATGGAGGCTCCAGCACTCTCTCTCAGTGATCTAAGCTCTGTAGAGACAGCCAGTCTGTCTGACAGTCTCTTAACAGCTCTCATCTTCCTGCGGGCTATGCAAATCCTCTAGACAAAAATCTGACGGTCGGGTCTTGCGGTCTTGTAATGCCAGCTGAGTAGATCAATATGATCTCTTTTGAGGCGCGCAAATAGTTGACATTGTGTTGTTATGGTGTTGACCAGCTCTTTGCGATGTATTACAGGCTGCTGGCGCTGCTTTGATGTGCTCTCAAACACACTGGCTCTACCACTTTTCATGGGTACCACGTTTTTCTCCAAATCAAATCAAAGCTTGTAGATGTGGAAGTGGGGTTAAGGATTTGAGTGGGGGGGTGATCCCATTCGCACCCCCTTCACTGATGGATGGGTGACTCCTCTCAGAAAGACAGGGTCTGAAGGCATCATTACCAGAGGGGATTCCCTCCCCTCTCCACACATGAGGTGAAGGAGACTCTGGGATGTAGGCTAATGACTGCATACAGGCAGGCAGGCTTTGGCAGTGGCAGTGCTTTGTTTACAACCAGAAAGCCACTCTGCCTGACAAAATTTCAGCTTTTTCGCAGCCACAATTATGTAGAGATGAAATTTGAAATTCGCCACAAGCACTGCAGAATGCAAATGTGTGGTTCCTTTGTTTTGGAGCGGTTACAATTCTTATATTTTTGCTAAATTGAATAATGTCTGTCAGTCCCCCTTTTTCAGGGATTTTCTGGCTTGGTTTGGTTTTCATTTTTTATTTAGATTGCTCTCATATAATTTAATGACCCCAGACATTCCTGCGTAGAGAATAGTGTTGACAAGTTTTGTTCTGTTGTGCATGTCAGTGCATTTTAACTGAAATATAAAGGATGTACTAGCACTGGGCAATATATCGATATTATATCACTGTTGTGATATGAAATTAGATATTTTCTTAGGTTTTGGAAATCGTTATATATTAACTGTTCCTTTTCCTGGTTTTGAAGGCTGCATTACAGTCAAGTGATGTAATTTTCTGAATTTACAAGGCTGTTCGACTTGTTCTAATAAATGCCTTTACCAACTTTGCCATTATATCCACATTACTGATGATTATGTATCAAAAATCTCATTGTACTAATATTTTGTCCAAGTACCAAAAGTCATAGATAGAATTGTCGCAATTTTGATCTCACGGTATTTGGTCAAACATATCCTGATATTTGACTTTGTCGCCCTGTCCTGACATTTATAAAGTGCAACAAGAGAAGATTTCAAAATAACAAAATATACTGTTTATCGCCTAAAATATTGCTTTATTATTTTAAGGCCATATCACCCAGCTCTGTGATGACTAACCTTATTAAGCCTTATTCATAGCATCTCAAGTTGTAATTTAAAGCACATGGAGTCCTTTTTCCATCCTTTTTCTCATTCAGTGACTGATTTGTTTACTCAGATATTTATGGCCGTTCTGCTTTTGCCATTTCAAGGAGCAGCATATGGTTTAGTCAGATTGCAGTTTGTTTCCAAGTCTGCTTTGTAGCGTAAGTGGGCTATAGAGCTGTGCTTTGGCCCCTAATCCGTTCAAAAGAATAATGAGGAGGAGGAGGAAATAGCTTAACAATTGCGGCATGGCAGCAGCTTCGCTTCTTATTTAATTACTTCC
This sequence comes from Pagrus major, assembly GCF_040436345.1. Lineage (NCBI taxonomy): Eukaryota > Metazoa > Chordata > Actinopteri > Spariformes > Sparidae > Pagrus > Pagrus major. Next base: position 10,197,034 of record NC_133220.1, read on the forward strand.
ATCACACCCTCTTTCCACTCCAAGCTGTTTGAAACCCTCAACCTGCTCACTCGGCCCTTCACCCCTTGCTCGTTCTTGTTCCCTTCCAGCCCACTCCCCCTCTATAACTTAATGCACACACCTCTAACCTCAAGGCTAGAAATTCCATCCTCCCCATGTTGGCCTCTTTTTTCAGCTCCGTTACATCAGCTGTCATGCCGTTTGAATCCCAGCCCCTCCTCTGCACAACTAGCGTCTCAAAGTCTCGATGGTCTCCTTCTATTAGAGCTCTGCTTCGTCAGAAACTTCTGAACTTTCTTCGTATTCTTTCAACAAAACATCACAGAGGAAGCATCCTGTCTCTGCTCCCCTCATCTTATCACCTGTCATGCTGAGGGCCCCCTCCATCTCATCTGCCTGGAGAGCCTTGAACCTTCTCTGCCTGTGCTAATGGATAGTAGAGCACCAGGGGACCAACGTTAAAAAGGCTTTTACTGAAGGAGGCTTAATCATTCGTTCTTTTCTCTTCCGTGCTCATGACGGATGAGAAGAAATTGAGTCAGAAGTCTGAGATGCTGTATGTCACATTAACATTGCTTTTGACACAGTAGTTATCCATTAGCTGATTGTTATTAAGAAGAAGAAGACTGAGCAGAGTTTGGGCAAAAATTAGGCTGATTCTCATGTTAAATTCATTGATGTGTTTGTATCACAGTCTGGGGCGTTTTGATGCGAGTTTCAGTCATATTTAGAACAGCGTCTGCTGCCTTCCCAATTAACTTTCACCGAATGCGAGTTTTGTTGTTTATATGAAACACTCCAGTGTGTAAGATGTAATTTAGGGTTGTTAGCCAGACACTGTGCCTCTTTTTATGCAAAACTCAGTGGATTTCATTAGCTTTATGAATAGCATTTTCATATGCCTCTCTAACCAGCTTTGTTCTGCCATGCCTCACTTTTTGTTTTTGAGAGAATGAAGTCAGACACATTTGTATTATGTTTTTGTTCCGCCTGTGTTCTCAGAACAGTGCAGGGGTAGTTTATTTGAATAGGCTCATGAATTTAGATGATAATATTTCTGTGTATGCAGAATAAACAGACTTCAGAAGAATCAGTCATTTTCCCAGCTGATGCTCAAGTCCTACTGCAGATTTGTGTAATGCAGAACTTTCCACATTTACTCATATTTAGCAATGAGTCCATTTGCAGACACTATTCTGACGTATATTTCAGGACTTGCAGTGATTTCCGAGAAATTTAAGTGTAATTGTGATGTGGTTAGCAGTAACATTTATTAAATGCGTGAATACCCATAAAATACATTGATAAAGTCACTTGAAACAAAAGAAAAGCAATGAGTCCAATCTTGGAACAGAGATTGGAGATCCACCTCCTTCAGATCAAATCATGGTTGTGTGGCAGTGTGGAAGGACACAACTGGGAGAGAATCATTGTTTCGGCCTTGAAATCCGCCTGGATAGCACCTGGTTTCTTGCTCCAGTCTCAGGAGCAACAACTCTTTTGCAGTCTCCTGGCAGCACAATGTTGTTTGAGGCACCACGAAGCATAATAGAAACTCAGAGCAATTAAGCAGACTTTCCAATAGAAATGGAAGTTTTGTTTGGTTGGTCAGACTGATTTCTGAGCCTGGAAAAAAAGGCTGAACTTGAATTTGAATCAATGGTCGTTTTAGTCATTTTTCAAACAAAAATGCAAAACACTCTGATTCCAGCTTCCCAAATATGCAGACTTAATGCTTTTTCTTTGTTATTTATGATATTAAACTGAATATGTTTTGTTGGTCAAATCAGACAATCAGCAGATTCATTGATAATGAAAATAATCTTCAATTGCAGTCCTATAGATGTTTTATCTCTGACATACTCGCACTCACTTCCTCTTCCCTTATGATTTCATTATCACATCAAATTAATTGATGTGTTGCTGGACTCACATTTCCTTGAAGTTGAACTGTACAGGACTATTTTGCCTCTCCTACAGATGTTTCTTTCCTTGTCTGTTGTAGTTTCCCCATCTTGAGAGAAACCTTTTTATTATTTTCTTTGGTTTGGGATAAAGAATGGGAATAGTGTGCCCTTTTTTTCTCATGTGCTCTCCTTCTTCCCTCTTCAGGCACAGGAGAGCCATTCAGAGGAGCCGCGGGTCAAAGGTGAGAAGAGCAGAGGGCACCATGGAGAGCGAGCCGGGGGCCCCTGCCTCCACGGCCAACAGTACCGGGACCACCACGGCCACCTCCTCCACCTCCAGCACCACAGCTGCCAGCAGCAGTAGTAGTACCTCTAATGCTACTACTACTACTGCTACCACTTCTACTAGCACTGGTCATAGTAGCAGCAGCAGCAGTGGTGGTAGTAACACTAGCAGTACTACGAGTAGCACAACAACAGGAAGACAGGCAGTGCCTCAGATATCTGTTTACAGTGGAATACCTGACCGACAAACAGTGCAGGTGAGTCGGCTTGATATGAAGCTGGGGTATTGTGTGTGTGTGTGTGTGTGTGTGTGTGTGTGTGTGTGTGTGTGTGTGACATGCAGGCACACTTAAACTACATGCATAATCTTCATGTTCAGAAGTTCGGTTACTTTATGTTTCTCTGCTGCCCTCTGTTGGTGTGAATAAAGCAACATACAGGCCTCGGATGTGCTCTTAAACTTGTGCTTGATGATTTATTTGCTAAGTAAATGAGTGAAATAAGAGGCGTTCATCTTCCTGAGCTAAATACCGATGGAGGAAACTCAAATAAATGGTCAATACACAGGGTGTGTCTGAATTGAAAGAAGGAATGCTTTCTGTGCTTTAGTGCTCTTGACCCTTTGACCCGGGGATAAGCCTCTACACAGGCTTAACCTCTCCCTGAATAAGGTCCACGCAACCTTCAGCGCTGATGCTTTGACAGCAGGGTTTTTGTTACATTCAGCTCCTCTTTTCTTCAACTCAGCCTGCTGACAGTTAAAAGTCAAACGGTATTGTCACCAGGCTTAAAGGGCCGCTGGTCATTTACGGTCAATGAGAGCTGAATGCATGTTTGCAGCGCGTCTCTGCTAATTTTACCCTCATTCCAAGAGGTGTGGGTCCGGATGGTTCTGTGACACCACGGACCACAGGTCAACATCCTCTCTGGTTACCTGGCAACAAGGCAGAGGGCACTTTCAGAGGTGAAGGGTGAGGAGAGTTGTTTTAAATGGCTTGGAGGTATAGCTCTGTTATAATTGGGTCAAGGAATTGTTGACTTTTCTTGCACACAATGATTGAGGGACTGGTTTTATTTATGTCTGCTCGCAACGATGACAGATTTTAAACATTTTCAAACACGATTAGATGCCTATGTAGATTAACAGTCGATTAACTATTACAAACATGATCCGGTTTAATTTTGTAATGATACGAAGCCCATTTCAATCAGCTGTGATTAGGATCCGATTGTGTTACTTGTTATGTAATCAAATTGAATAATAAATAAAGTACATTAAAATAAATAAATGTCCCCTTCAATTTGCATTTCATATAAATCAGAAATATCCTAAAAAAATGTGTCTCCTGCCACAAATTATAGTGAACACAGGCAGTCATACACTAACCCTGATGAAGATGACTTTGCCTCTAAAATTCTGCAGTCTGGATATTATCTCTCTCAGTTCCTGGATCAGTGCCATCCTTCTGAAATTAGTGTTTTCAGTAATGCTGTATGGGCGCAAACAAAACACTTTGTTTCAATAACAGTTTTTGAGGAGTTGGGGCTTTTAAGCAGAAGCATCAGCTGCTAGTGTTACTTATTTTCTTGTGATCAACAAAACGTATTCCTGGAGACACCTTTTTTCAGTACGAAGCAGTTTTAAGTATTTTGCCAGGTTTTTATATTACTGTCAGTCTGTGGAAAGATCTTTGTCAGCTCGACAGCAAGATACTGTCAGGAAACATTACAGATGTGTGGTTGGGATGAAAATAAAGGCTGAGTTTAAAGATGGGTGTGATCCGACCCATGTGTACTGAGTACTAATGTTATAATGTTGTAATGACTACTTTGTAGTCATGGGTCGCAATGTCAACATGTTGACCAACATTGCAGCTGGTGTGATCCAAACACAAAATGGTCTCTAGTTTATTTATTGATATCTTTGCTCCAAATACATTCTAACAAAACACAGTAAAAATAGCAAAACAAACACAAACTCAAAACTTAGTGGTGACCCCCCTCCAGTGGTGAGGTGTCATTTAAGAGCAGTACAGTTGGAGAGCATGGTGCAGCAACATCCAGTACATTTAAGAGCAGCACAGACCTCACCCAAAAATAGCCTCACATCCTTGTATTCCCAATACATATGCGTGTAAGAGCTGCTAGTGTTACTTACGCTGTGTTCACTGCTCCTCTGTAACTTTAATGGGAGTTCACATTTTGCCTTCTTATATGAGGAGTGAGGTTTGAGGTGCCAGCAGCATATCTTTTTACTGTTGGACGTTTTGAAGACAGCATTGCAATAGGAAGAGTCAAGTAGTGTTGCACACGGTACTCTGACATCTTTTTTTAGTGTGGGAGTGAAGCAGGTATGTTTTGATAATGCAGGAGAGGGATGTACAGCTGTATTGATGTTTTATGCAGGATTGAGGACAGATCTGTGGTTGTTCATCAACGTAACTGAAGCTCTGAATTTCTGTGAATTTGTACTCTGACTAAATTTAATTTATGTAAACTCAACTCGCTCTGTATGTCTGTTTGTATGTGCAGGTATTCCAGCAGGCGTTACATAGACAGCCCAACACAGCAGCACAGTACCTGCAGCAGATGTACGCCGCTCAGCAGCAGCATCTGATGCTGCAAACTGCAGCCCTCCAGCAGCAGCACAACCTCAGCACCGCTCAGCTTCAGAGCCTGGCTGCTGTACAGCAGGTCAGCAAACGGTCATCACATGAATCACAGTGTTTAGATGATTCTGTTATAGCTGACCTCCTGCAGGACATGTTTCAGGAAATGTTAAATTTCTCTCACTCTTCTGCCTCTCTCTCTTTCTTACCTCGAGACAGGCCAGTATCGCAGCTGGCCGGCAAAGCTCTTCACAGAACGGCACTTCATCCCAGCAAACAGGATCTACTCAGGCTACAGTAAGTGCATTTTTGAGTGTTTGGTCTGTCTCCCAAGAGCCTCTAGAGTTTAAGTTATCTTTGTCCATTAGATTATCATGGTACTAAGTTGATGCTTTGGGGGAACTAGGCGCCACACAAGTAGCTCTGTGCTCCGTACTTCTTCTCTCTCTTTTTTTGGGGTAACATTTTAGTATTGACATAAAAAATGTATATAACCTTATTATCCTGTTAATCTTCTCCCCGTAGATCAACCTGACCACCTCCCCAGCGGCGGCTCAGCTGATCAGCCGGGCCCAGAGTATTAGTTCCACCCCCACCAGTATATCCCAGCAGGCTGTTCTGCTGGGCAGCCCATCCAGCCCCACTCTCACAGCCAGCCAGGCACAGATGTACCTGCGTGCACAGATGGTGAGACTGTAGACACAAGGAGCCTAGCCACTGGCACATTTACACGAATGTGCATATATGCATAAATACAACCTCTCACACGTACTGCTTGAATAAATAAGCACGCTCTAAATGTGTGTTTTGGGATTGGGTGCATGTGTTATGCGTGCGTGCTTGCTCTGCCATAGTAAATGGCGTGCTTTATTCTCATCTTGCCACCAGAGGAGGTGGTCAGAATAATCTCTCTGGTCCCAGAGGGCTCATTGCAAACACAGAAGGGAATGTCTTGAATGTGCATGAATGCTCAGGAAACATTTTTTGGAGGTCACAGGTATTCTTAAGTTGTTTTCAAACAGACAAGACTCTTTATTGGTCTATTTTGGTGCAGCTGGTTGTGGGCAACATGTCAGTTTTAATTTGCCATCCGTCGTGCAGCTGGCACACAGACTGTTCCTGCCACCTCATTATGAGCAAGTACAAAGCATTGTCAGATTTGTGTGATGCTTCTGGCAGACTGTAAAACACATTTGTCAGTATGGATTGCCATGGCTTTTATGTGTGGTATAGTCCTCTCTTACTTGTTTTTCTACACATTTGCCAATTAGAAGTTTAAAAGAATGTCAGTTTATATCCACAACCTTACTGTTGCATAAGCATGTTTTGTTTTTAAAGATGGAGATTCAAAAGATAAATGTCATGGGAAGAAATGGGATCAAACTCGTTGCACATTCTGTCAAAAACACATGAATAGGATCATTTTTAGTTTGAAATAATTCACATAATCTTTTGTGTGCTTGATGGTTCTCGTGAGTATCATTTTCTGTGTTTCTGTACTCTTTACTTTTGTAATTCTTTTATCATTATTTTGCCTTTTTATTGGAGATGACAGAAGTACATAATCCTAGGGGCATTTTCTAACTGTGTGTGTGTGTGTGATGTGCTTTTCCAGGCCCAGCAAAGTAACCTGGTGCAGGTGGCCAGGAGCCTGGGCCGGGCTGTTCCTCTGTCCCCACAGCTCATCTTCACTCCAACGGCCACAGTGACAGCTGTCCAGTCAGAGAGCTCCACACAGGCTTCCTCACAGGTAGGTTACAGGAAGATATTCTTACTTAAAGGCAAATAGAATAAAAAAACTTTTCTTAATCATTAACAGCCTTGAGAAATCCAGTCACTGGATATCCAATGCAATCAATAGTTAAAAATGATTTGTTCTTACTTTGCTGCCCTGATATTAACAGTATAATCTTAATATGATTTATTTGTTTGCCATTGAAAGCCTTGGGCAAGGCAAAACAAGTTTAAAAAAAAATATTTTGTGATAAACACAGCTCTGACCCACTTTGTGAATCTCGTGTCAGTAATCTCCTATCTTTCCACCTCTCTTAGAATCAGGTCCAGAATCTGGCCATCCGTGGCCAGCAGGTGGCGACCACGTCCTCCTCTCAGACCCTGCAGGCTCTCAGTCTAAAGCAGAGCCCCGTGCCCATCCAGCCTGCCTCACTGATCAAGAATCCCAGCCAACTAACGCAGGCCTCCACAGGAGGGAAGGCTGGCTCCTCCGACATTTCCTCTGAAGGAGGGAAGAAGGGGGACAGCGCGGCAGTCACAGAAGTCCGAGCTATAAACATGAGCCGCAGTGTCACAGCTGTCAGTACTCAGCCCCTGATCGCTCCAGGTAAGTGGAGTCTGCAACCACACCGACTGAAAAGGTTCAAATAATGTTAGGGTCCAGTTCTCTTACCTGTGAAATGGATCCTGGCAGTGCTTGCATCAGGGCCCAGACCCCCAGAGAAATAAACTCTCTCATAAAGGGATTTAGTGTTTGGTCTGTGCAGTGAAAACTTGCTTCTGTTTGCTGCTTGTTTGATAGTAAGCTGAATACTTTTGTATTTTGGACTGTAGGTCAAACAAAACAAGCGATTTAAAGACATCACTTTGAAATTGTAAAAGACAAACTAATTTTATAGAATAATCAATTGATATAATAATAAAAAGTATTATTAGTTGCACCCCTAACACGTATCAAACATGAATACCAAGAGCTGCAATGAGCAATCGATTAGTTGTCAATTTTTAAATGAATTCCAGCTATGTTGATTCCCGCTTCTTAAATGGGAATGTTTTCTGGTTTCTTTACTCCTCTATGATAGTTGAACTGAAATTTTTTGTGTTGTCAACAAAACAAGACACACAAGGACATGCACTTGGGCTTTGGGAAACAATCGTCAACATTTTCTGATATTTTATAGACCAAACAACTTACCACAAGGAAAATAATTGCCAGATTGTTCAATAAGTAAAATGAATAGGTGCACCCTTACTGAGCACTCACCATCTTTGTCTGCAGCATCAAGTTTCATCAAGTTTCGACAAGTTTCACAAACTGAAAGACAGCATTTAATGCTTGGTTAAATACTTGACTACATACTCTAACCTCTTCATTGATTAGTTATTCTAGCGATTTTGTTGATCAACCAGAAAATACACAGAATTTAACGAGTAATCTGTAGTCAGAAATTTCACTTTGAGACAAGATATCCACCTTTTGCTCCCCTAATATTAAATATTGCTTAAATATTTTAAGCAGTGGTTTGACCGTTGGTCCATACCTTTGATCCAGACTGAAATATCTCAACGATTATTAGATGGATTGCAATGAAATTTTTAAACAGACATTCATGGTGACCCAAGGACAGACTCTTTTAACTTTTATGATATCCCCTGACTTTTTCTTCATCACCATCACCATCATCCAAATGGCTGCAAAATTAGTTCAACATTCTCATAAGCCTCAGCTGTCATTTGTGTTTTGTGCTACTTAGCAATGCTAGCATAGTAGCACTAAACTAAGATGGTAAACATAGAAAGCATTATACCAGCTAAACATCATCATGTTAGCGTTGTCATTGCGAGCACGTTAGCATGCTGATGGTAAGCACAATGCTGCCTCACAGAGTTGCTAGCATGTTTGGAGAGTCTTACTCTAGGTTTTCATAGACAGACAGTCTACAGGAAGCATGTTAAATGTAAACGGTTTGGCTTTTTTAAAGCCTCCGTGTTATTTCTGTATAGACACTGACATTCAATATACCACAGCTTTTTTGTTTTCATTTTTGTGGGCAGATAAATTCAACTTTCAAATTGCCTGCCAGCTGCTGTTGCTGCTTCCTTTTGGTAACAGATGTCCAGTTCAAACCTTAAAATAGACTTTGGGCTACAGGCAGCTGTCATACACTGTATACAGTAGAAATGTGCTCTCGTGTTTATAGTAAGATTAGATAAGGAAAGAGTTTTTTACACTTGGCATTTTTACTAGCTTTCTCTGGGCTGTGAGTGTGACATGTCAGGGCCTGCATCACAAACCCATTCACTCACTGTCGGGGTGAAACCAGCCGTATTAAAGACAGTGTGTTGGCCTGTGTCTGGAACCGTCGAGCTGCTTTGTGAATTAGAAGCTGTGAAAAGCTCGCTGCCACGCAAGAGTCTTTCTAAACCACTTACTGTGTAATTGAAAGTCAGCAGCTGTTTTTTTTCCTTTTGAGTGTGAATGGTTGTGAATATGCCAGAAGTACAAGCTGATTAAATCAAATTAAGTCCAGTTTGTTTGCAGGATAAGCCCTTCAGTTGCATTATCTCATTTTCAAGAAGGTCCAGATGATAAGACATCACATTTCCAGAAATAGTCTATTTGAGAATGACCCTAAAACTATATGCATGTAATATATGCATTTATATGTGTTAGGAGTGTGTACATGACTGGAAATCTTACATACACTGCAGTAAACAGTGTTGTTTTTATCTGCCTATTCAGATGTGTGTGTATGTTTGGGTGCTTGTGTGTGAGAGTGTCTGGGTTAGGGAGGGGGGAGTAGGGATTATCTGAGCGTGTCAGTGCACAACTGTGTCTTGCTTTGTTGCAGTAATGGATTCACATAAAATGAAAGGGAGGATGGAAGCTGAAAATCTCGTTGCATGCTGCCTGAAAAAATTAACGTGGGTTGCCATAGCAGCAGGCCATGAGGGACAGGTGTTCACATGAGATGCTGGGGAGTTAATTCACTGTGGATCAGGAGAAGGAGAGGCTGGCTGATGGGGCACAGACTGGGTTAAGAGCTTGGATTCAACTTGACTGTGACTGGGTCATTGTGTACTTTGATTTCCAGCATAAAATGAGAGTAAAACTTTTTGTCCTGACAAGCCACTGTCTCTTGAAAATCCCAAATTATCCAACTACTTACATGATTGATGTTCAGTGCCTTGTTGTGGCCAATAGAAGAGACCAACCAGTGACCGTAACCACCATCCGTAACCTTCGCTTTATGTAGACTGTAAATATAATTTGGCTGTCTCTAATAAATCAGTATTTTTTGCATTGTTAAAAGATAAGTTCACTCAAAAATGAATATTCAGTCATTATCTACTCACCCTCATGCCGATGGAAAGCTTCGTAGTCCACCAACCATTACTGGAGCTGAACAGCAAAACGACGTTGCGGCATTCTCCTGAACAACTAAAGCAGCTATGGACTTGTTTAAAAACATGAAGAAAAAAAAAGGCTCCATACAGCTCCTCCAGCATAACTAAGTCTCCGGAAGCCCCGAGATCCCAAATTGATTTGAAGAGCTGTTATTTACACCTTTTTGAAAGCCAAAATCTTGAGTGTAGCTGCCAAGTTAAAAGCTTTGCGCATATGCTACTGGCTTCTTGTTCAGTGCGTGGCGGCTGCGTTGCTGAGCTGCTGCGGTTCCTGCCTGCCCTATCTTTACATGGAGTTTGCCTTTTTATAATTTATCAATAAATAAATTAAAAAATAAATAAATAAATTTTCCTTTACCTCCATTGAAAGAGCAAGAAAGCAGGAGGGGGAAAGAGAGAGAGGGAGAGAAAGGGAAAAAAAAACTGTCCTTTACCCGTTGTGTGTATTCTCTTCATGTCTGTGACATATATTACAGATATAGACATTAAAACTGTAGTGAAACACTGATGATGTCTAAGAATTAAGCCTTTTTAAGTTTCCTTAGGAGGTAGAGCCTTCAGTTACCACCTTGTAGTTGCATTACGTCTGCGCTACATGACTTTTTTGCTCTTGATCATCAGTGGAACGCTAGGCTCACATTTCTTGGTATAATTGTGGACTAAGCCAGAATTACCAAACATAAATGACAGAATTTGATAGTTCTGACATGACTTGAAGGCAAGATGAGATTTTGACAGATGACATGCCAGCGGGGAGGTTAAAGATGCTTAGTAGTTAGAAATAACTCTGCGACTGTGTCAGTAACCACATTGCAGTTATTGTAATTGTATTGTAATCCAGACACATCTTTCTTTGTAAGTGTTGAACTTGACTCACCAGAAATCAGTCTGGCCTGATCTGAGAGAACAACAGTAGAGGAGGCATGCTGCATTGTGTTTGCTATTTTTGGTCATCAGTTTTCATCTCGGAAGGCAGATCATTTCAGAGCAATGTCTCTGTTACTGTGAACATGACAGACGTTAAGAGTCACTTTCCCTTGAATAGAATTTGGGCTGGAAACAAATGTTAGGCCGTCTGGCTTGTTGCAGTAAGCGTTTGTCATCACCAGTTCTTGGCAGGAAACAGCCTGCACCTTACTATAAAAAACACAGCAGGGAATCCCCAGAAGCACCATACTCGCAGATTAAAAGAGGGGATCTGCGCACAGCCTGTGTCTTGGCATACTTAAGTAGCTGATAACAGCAGTGTCAGTTGCCAGTTTCTCTTGAATATAAAAAACTTTGGTAGAACAGGCTTTTTGAAATGAAAACCCAGACAGAAATCTGCCTACTTGTCTTTTAGCGTTAAACTTAACTGACATTTATTGTAGTGTTTCAGTTACAGCTGCTAAAGTACTGAGATGTTTGGAAAATATTTGGTTTTCTTCCCGACAGCCTGCCACTGTGTTTCCTCTTGAACATGATGCAACAGTTGAAACTCCTGCTTAATTCAGCTTGTGGTCCCTTATTGCCTACGTTATAAAGTATCAATAAACATGATTTTTTTTTTTTTAAAGTGAGGAAAGATGGCTTAAGGCGTGCTGTTGCTCTGTTGTTTTAAGTCGGAATGTGCTTCATGAAACTTAGCCAAAGCGGCAGCCAGTGAGAATGTGGAAACTCAGGGATTTTCCAGAGGCCTGGTGCTACAAACTCATCAGGAACGTCTACTGTCGTCAACCTCGAGAGATTGTGCAACAGCACTTAGAGTAAAAAGTCCTCTCAGTTATAACTCAGGGGAAGAGAATGAGTGGAGGCCACGATTGCATTTGTGTATATATATGTGAGTGGGCGGGGGGTCTGAGTCATTCAGTCCATAATCCAAGACATTGAGGGGGGATAGCATTCACACAAATTCCCCTGTCTCCCCCTGTCTTCCAAGACTTCTCTCTGTTCCTCATTAGGGTCTTGAGAAAGTTGTCAGGATTCATGGGGAGGGCTGGTTGTATCCGGTGCGCACGGATTTAGAAATCCCCCTCCTTCACTCAGACTGTGGTTGAGAATCTCTTGCTACCTCGTGGTTAAAGCTGCTACTGTTCGATTAAAAAGCAATCCTTAATGCATTGTGACTCTGATGTGGCAATTTTTCTTATTTTATGACCACATTTACAACAGTATAATCATTTATCCACCATAAAAATTGTCAGGTGAATTTGCTTTCATTACCATTTTGAGTGTAGATAATGCTGCAGTGAGTGTGGTTTATCTTTGTTCGAATGTTAATTATATTGACCAAAAAGCAAAGTTTTCAGGGACAGAACTGCAAAGAATCTGCTCTCATGTTCTGAGCTATTTTTAACAGGCTCTATTGTCCGCTAGTATTGTCACAGCCACATGGTTGTTATTGTCCTATTGATTGGTTAGCAAATGTCAATAAGGAAGGTCGTGAGAAGGAAAGAAACACAAACACAAGAATGTTGGCCTGCTACAGAATAGTAAGTTTATATGTTAACCTAAATTAACTTAAACTAATGTTGAGATTATTACTGCTTGTAGTGTATGGCATTTTTTACAAGCATTCATGTTGCTCAGAGGATGAAAACTACTGGCTTTATTTGTCCCTTGAGTGCCGACATGAAGTTGACATTTGTAGCTTTTGCTATTGGCATTTAATTTGGTACACACATTTGTGTTACCCTACAGGATGAATAACTTAAAGATCAATTAACTTGTCATCAAGTGTAGAGCTGCAACTAACAATCATTTTCATTATCTACTTATCTGTTGATCATGTTATTCTCCATAAAATGTCAGAAAATGGTGAAAAATGTCGATCAGTGTTTCCCAAAGCCTGAGATGACATCCACAAATGTCTCGTTTTGTCCACAACTCTGAGATATTCAGTTTACTGTCATAGAGGAGAAACCAGAAAATATTCACATTTGATAAGCTAGAATCTAAGAATTGGGACCGTTATCTGTTTTTTATGGCCATTCATTTAATAGTTTACACCTAATCCATTAATTACTCATTGCAGCTTTAATCTAGAGTCATTATTTGGTCAAAATTTCGTTTATTCACCACTTTGGTTTATGACTTAATGCCCACAAAAACTAATGACGTCCCAATCAGCCTCAGCTGCACCTGGTGCTTATTAATCAAAATAATAGCAGATTATTTTTCTGTTGATTTAATAATCGACTAATTGTTTCAGGTGTAGTACCAAAGTCAAGAATGTCAGGAAGTTTTTATGCCAGATAAGTATTTATTTGACGTCTCTTCATCTTAAATATTGTGTTTTCTGCAGTACATAACCTTCAATTTAAAGAAAATAGGTTTTTTTTTTGACAGAACTGCTTTAAAATTCAGATGAAGGAAGTTTGCGCATTGATGCTGAATTTTTCAAGACGAAAATCATGATGCATCTAATAATCAATTCTTTTTACCACCCCTAGGCGTAGCTGCTGAACTGATGGAGGCTATTATCCCTTGAAGTGTCTGTTTAAATTGCTTTTCAAGCATGAACCATCTTGCAGGCGAACATCTTTGATTATCATGCTGCTGGCCGTATCCACCCACTCAAGCCTGATATCCATCGTGCTCTGAACACTGTAGATATTAAATGAAGGAAGGTCTTGCCTGTACGCCAGAGCTAACCAGATTTTCTGTTGGTGTTGGTTGCTCTGTGTCTCAGCATGTGAAAAAGCAAACTCTTTTTAGTGGATCCTGTAGCATTAAATGAACTAATGACATGCAAACCCTGCTGGATAGAAACGTCTATATATTCCACAGCAGGGCACAGACTGTGGTTAGTGCCTCACAGGGAAACTTTGAAACCAGATGGAGCCTATCCCACACAAGAAATCATGAAAAGAACAGGAGGAGGAGGAGGGTGGGGGCGAGGGGGATTTGAGACAAATGCTGATGTACTTGGCAGTTTATTTGGGGGTTTATTAACATCACCGAACACACCTCCATGTTCACAAGGCTCACGTAGCAGAAGCAACTGTGGTGCAGGAGCAACTCATTTCTCGTTTGGGTTTCAGTAAAAAGACTGAACCAATTAGTTGTTATTGTTTCCTGGTAGGGTTGTTAGAGATCAAGGAGGCTGTAGAGGGGCTTCGACAGGCTGACTCACCATTAACTCTATAAAAAGTGTCATGGACGGTTGGCTCTGCACGCTCGTTCCTGAGGCACTTCTAATATTAGACTAGCCTCAGGCTGCTTCCGCTGAACACTCTCCCACTCACACATGATCTCACAATACAAGATTGATGTGCTGTGTCCTGGGCTTCGGGGCAAGTTATGAGCTCAGGATGTCTTTTTACCCGCAACAACGCTGACAGGTGGTGACAGGCCATTTTGAAACGATTTGTGAGTAATGGTCAGACCAAAACTGCAACACTGGGCCTCTCTGTGCACCTTTCAACAAGCTGTTAATGTTACATCCTGTCAACAAGGGGGCACACAGGTGAAGGGAACGCTATAAAACAAAGTCTTTTGTGCAGACGTCTACATTTCTCAGTGCTCCTGATAAACACTGAGAGTAGACAGTTGTGAGAACACATGAAATAAATATGGCTTGTGGTTTCTAGCAACTGTGGCTTGTTAAGATATTTCTGAATTACCTTATTAAAAGGATTAATGCCTGATTAGAATGTGGCACGCAATGTGTATTGTGAAATCTTTGTTCAACACTAGACCTGTATAATCTGAACATGCTTTTTCTAATAACTGGGCCATGTATGTAGGATTTACATTATTATGGATCCCACTGGTTTCATGCAAGACCCACCCGACTCTGCCTCTGATTGGCCTGTTTCTGTTGGTATTCCACAACGAAATCATGCCCTCTTCCTTGTGATGACAGCCTTGATTGCTTCATGGCACTCGTAGTCTGCGCTAAATACCTTCATCACGTTTTTTTGGTGGGAAAAAGTGATAAAATCGGTTAGGTTAAACTAGCAGATGCCTTCTTCCCGCTGGTGCCAGACACATTCTTGCAGCGAAGAGCAGACCGTTAAGGAGGCCGAAGAGGGTGGTGTGTTCACCGGGGAAACTGCTAACTAACTCATAAACCGCCACACTGCCAAAAATCAGACACATCCAGAACTTCACACAATGCAGCTTCTGGGCTTGGCTCAAACTTTTAACTTACAGTTATACCAACACAATTAACGAAGGCAACCAATCAAGAAAAGCAGTCGGATCCATAATAACACGTAGGATTTAATGGAATTTAGGGGGCTCAAGATTGAAGAGTACATATATTATTAATAATTATGTTATCATTAATGTATAATCAGCTGAAACTAAGAATCGTTCTGTTTTCGTTACACTAGAATGACCCTATTATATTTACAAAGGGAAGCGAGCCGCCTCCATAGAGTCCGCCATGTTGCTATAGTAACCCAGAACAAACCTGGCTCCAGAGAGAGCCTTTCATGTTTTTAGCGGCCACCATAGGGGAGGTTGATGCAAGGTTACAGAGGTTGTGATGTCATCACATTTCGGCTTGCTTTTTGTCCGATCAACAGTCCAAAGATATTAAAGAAAAGTGAAGAAAAGCAGTAAAAACTCACATTTAAGAAGCAGGAACCAAATAATTTATATTTTTAATTATTATTTTGGCATAACTAAATTGCTTAAATGATGATTTGTTGTAAAGTTATCTAAAGTAAAATCACCTTGATGTTTTTAATGTAAAGATGAAAGCATCATGTAATGATGATCATGTAATGTCAGTTTTCTTACCAAGTCAAAAGATAAAACACTGATGTTTGTTCACTGTCTGTGGCCACAGCGACATAAATATTCAGAGATGAGTAGACAAATCTTCATCTTTCGTAGTCAGTGGCTCCTGAATTTAGGACACAGCGGGAGTGTCTGTGGTTGCTGCAGACAGCGGTTGGCTGCTGTCGCTGAATTCATAAATTAAAAAAATTGGATGCTGTTCTCATTTCAGCGTACACGCAGATTCAGCCTCACTCCCTGGTTCAGCAGCACAAGCAGCAGCAGCAGCAGTTCGTGGTTCATCAGAGTCAAGCTTCCCAAAGGACGACGGGCCAGCTGCTGCAGACGGCCTCCATTCAACCGTCACAGCACCCTGTCCCTGTACTGCCCAAACCTGCTCCACACCAACCCTCCACGCCCAGCCAGCAGGCCACCATCTTCCACTCCACCATCAGCCCCCATGCCCTCCACTCCTCCCTCAACCATGCCAAAGCTCAGCCCGTCCAACTCACTGCCATCAACCTACAAATACAGCCAACGGTGAGTACAGCTACACACACCAAGGTATTAAACAAAAGAGTTTTGCAGTATTGCTGATGTTAGCATGTAGTACTCCGCACAGACCAAGAGTCTTGTTTGAAATGCTTGGAAAAATGAACTCGAACGATTTTGAAGTCGGTCAATAAAGAGAACTCGGGATCCTAGTATCATTTTACATCTTAACAATCATTATGGTACATTAGGTGCTTGCTTTTGGCCCATGGCCCACTATTAAGGTTCAGTTTTGCCCCTCCCAAGGAAAAGAGTTTAGACACCCCTGGTCTAGAGGATGGGTATCGGAGGGTATTTGCAGTAAAATATCAGCCATTTTGTGTATTTCCCGAATTGCGTAACCGATGTGATTATTTCATTTTGTCCTCCATTTGTTTCTAATAGGACATGACTCTCTGCCCTACTTAAGATCATGACTCTTTGTTTTGTAAGCAGTCTTCAAGTGGTAACCAACAAAACAAAAACTGCGGTTTCAAAAACACCCACCGAATCCATTTCCATTCCAAGACATACATGTTGAAAAAACACAGGAATCCTCTGAGTTTGAGATTCCTGGTGTTATATTTTTCCACTGGTGTGATATTTTCCAAGCCTAATGGTTTTCATTTTTTGAGTCACTGACATTAAAAATACTAACATCCCCTCATCTGTCTTTGAAATTTGGTCTCAGATGCAGTTTGTCACGTTCTCTCTTCTACTTTTTGTTTCCTAATGCACATTATAGGCCTCTCGACTGCTTCAGGACTGTAAAGATAAGCCTACGTCATTGGTGGTCAGAGAGACGTGTCAAACCCCCAACACGCAGCAACAGCAGCCACAACAGCAGCAACCTGCGCCTTTGCCATCACAACCCGCGAAGCCTGTAGAGCAGCCCAAAGTTGACGCAGTGCCACCAGCTGTTCAACCACAAGGTAATGATTCAGCATAATTTTCTAAATTAAATTACCTTCTGTAGAGCACTCGCTAACATTCTGCAAAACAAACTCTCAACCAATTAGCCACTGAGACTGGTACCAGTTTAAAAAACTGAGTCACAACCTTTTCCCTTGACACAGAACACGAATCATCATATCTGCTCTGTTCTCCTTGAAATAAACAACACGTCAGTGGAGAAAAAGAAAAATCAATGTTTGTTTACTTGTAATTCAGAGCACATTGTGTCTGCAGCACATTTAGTTTCACTTTTCTTTGTCTCTTATTGCTTTGTTGTTTTCTCTGTGGTGTCCCTGTGCTGTTGCCAGTAAGCTCACCCGATACCAACAATTCACACAATGCTTTGTTGTGCACAAACATTTAAACCCTAAAGATGAGTAAAATCCTACTATAAGAAAATGGAGGAATTATCGGATTAATACAGTAATGTAACCAGACTCATAATAGAAATGTATTATTTTTATTATTATGATGATACTACAACACTGCATGTAACTATGGTCTATGCCACCTGACGCAATGCGCTTCATCTTTTTTTTGTAGATTACTATCTTTCACATTTACATAATCTACTTCTACTTCTACACATTTCGTGGTGAATACTTGGCACTTTCCTGAACAAAGCTGTACAGCTTTCATTTAAATAACATGTCATACATATTTTTTTCCTTATATTTTTCCTTCTTACTGCGTTTATCGTTGTGCACCAAAACACCACAGCAAATTCCAAATTAGTGGAAACCATCAACAAAGATAAAGATGGATGATGCGTCTCCACTTCCTCCCAATGTATAAAAATGGAGCCAGAATATCCCTGGTAGGAGCGCTGCCATATTGTGCTTTTGAAATCATTTGATGCCAGAGTCTGTGGTGCTGATGGGGCGGTGGAGCCGCTGTATCGAGTGAGCGCTCATACTCATACTCATACTCATACACTACATTTTCATAGCATGAAATAACTTATTAACACTCAACTTATGAGAAGAATGAACTCCCCAGAAAGACAGAAAAATTGGGGAAAAATTAATTTGACGAGTTTTAATCCCTTCTGCTTGGCTTCTCTTTTTGGGAGCTGTCATGTTGTCCATCTTCACATACACTCGATGATGAAAACCTACTCGGCAATAAACCTGATTCTGGCTTTGTTGCCTGTAATTATATCTGGGACATTTTGGCACACACTGCGATAGTTGTATGTTAAGGCTAAATGTATTTTAAGCAGTACGTGAGTTTTAACCTGAGATGTAAACTAGTATTACATGTAAATCAGTGTCTTTAATGAGTCATTAAAGAAATGATGATAAACCACTGTGGATAACGTTGCTTGCAGGGATGAAACTTGTGATTTTTCCACCACAGACCAGCTTTAGTTCATTAGACAATATCTGAGGAATGCTTGTGTCGTAGTCTGCTATGACTAGCTGGGAAGATTCAAAGTTTCTAAACTTTGGTCAAACTGTTTTGAATTGTGGGTAGACTTTAAAGTGCATCTTGCAATGTAATCCAGTTAAAAAGCTTTTAGATGCTTATATCAAGGAAATCCCAGGAATATTGCTTTGTCAGTAAAATGTATTTTCATATCGCTGCATTTTCTGCTTGTTGTGCAACACTGTGTCAGCCAGGTGATTTAGATGAAAGGGATCAATCAGGTTCTGATAAGTGATTTGACTCATGGTCAGTAGCTTGAAGTGCACGATGCACCAGCTAAGCTCAAACTCATCTGGGGTGTACTTTATAAATGTTGACATGAATCAGTTTCTATGGTGATATATTTCTCCTAAATGGCTGGAAATAGTGTTAATGCTGTGTTTCTTGTAAAATGAAACATTCTGCAGACCACAAATTGCTGTTTATGGGCGGTGAGTTGGGTGTGATGTGCTGTGGAGGTGCACTGCTCACCACCAGAGCAGGAAAATATTTCTGTAATCCACTCTGATGAAGATGGGTTTCTGCTCTTTCACTTTAGGAGAATGTAACATTTGAGAGAAAAGCTGTTTTTCAGTCAAACTGGCTCATTGAGAATAAAAGGTTACCAGCTCCAAAGACTATGTGTCGTGAATATCTTCAGCCTTGCTCCCTAGAAATTTAGAGAAACTGTCACTTCTCTTTGTAGCATTTAAATAGGAGTGTATAAAGAGAGTAGAGGCCATTACATTGATGAACACCACAAAATATAAAGACCGCAGCCCACCAGATGATTGAGGACTCTGAGGTCATGTTCTTTGTATTTATGAGGGGGCTGATAATATGATGACTTCCCAGAGTTGTAAAAAACACTACCTCCTCCGGGAAAGTTTTGCACATAGATGTCCTTTCAAAGGTTTTACAGATGTCTTTATATATATATATATATATATATATATATATATATATATATATATATATATATATATATATATATATATATATATATATATATATATGTATATATATATATGTATATGTTCTCTTGGGAAAATGCTTTTTATATACTAGTGCTAATGCAGTACTAATTATTGCATCAATTTGTTTATCTCAGTGGCCTCAGGGACAAATGGACAGCAAGGCTGAGTAGCAGCAGCTCTCTTAATATGACCTTGGCTTTAAATGCACGGTGTTTAATTTCTGCCACGAGGGGTTTCTCAATCAAAACATTAACAAAAGACTGTTTGATGATGACCTGAAGTAGGGTGGGGTCATGGATGTTGCTAAACAGCCACCACTGCTGATGAAACTACTGACGGTCATGCTCCATCACAAGTGAACAATACAAACAGTAAGCAATAGAGTGGCTAGCTAGCTAGCTAGTCAGCAGACTCCCTTCCTCACACTCTTATGTATCACCTGGTGTTTCCTGTGTTTCCCCTTGAAGTAAAATAAACTAGAGGGGTTAAAGGGGATGTGACCAAGTCCCCAGGATGAGCACCAGGCTTTCAATCCATTTTGACATAGTGGCCAAACCATGTATACAACGTCACAAGGCCCAAAAATACTTTTTCCCGTAGGCATACATTTTGAAATAAGTGGCTGTAAAACGGTAAATGATGTTTTTTAGCATCAAAAAAATTGATCTAATTGGTCCGATAAGATTTGAAAAGTCTTTAAGAGCCGCACGATGAAATAATTTTATTTCTCTTCAAGTCAGCCGAGGAGCTAAACCGGAAATGGGCTGGATCAACTGGGCCCTACAATGTAGAAGATTCTGGTCTTGTCTTGTCTTCTGGTATAAAAATACCGTGCTGTGGGGCCCATAGAGCACGCGCACTAGAGCTTCCGCCGACCATTATGGTTTAGCGCCCGGCTAGCTGACGCTCAAATGAATCCACCGTTTTACAGACACTTTTTTAACAATGTAAGCTTATGGGGAAATGTCTTTTTGGGCCACAGCACATCATGTGGTGATGTAATTACATGATTTGGCCGCTGCGAAAACTCCACGTTTGAAAATAATATATAAACATAAAGATGTAAGTCACTCATGAATAAATTAAAGTGACTACGAGGAACTTTTAAGTGTTTATGAAACAGTCTTGTGATCCCTCTGATGATTACAAATGACCTTTAACAGCAAACAAGACCATCAGCGCAAAGACTGCTGTTTTATATAGTTATTATTAATGCCTGTGCTCTGGTCCGATCACGTATATCACATATAAGATCACATATAAACACATATGGGGGACTTGGACTCCGGACCTGAAGTTATCTTTGCACGGCCCTGCTGAAAACATCACGTTTATTATGCGCTTTCCTGGTCTGTAGTTTGGTTACAGTCAAAAAAAATAAAACGTTTTCAGTGTCGGGCTGAGGCAGCAGGATTAAAACGTGTTATTCATGCAGCAGCAGCAGCAGCAGCCTGAGGAGACGAGCCTCTGTGGGAGGAAACGGGGAGGCGGGTCCTGGTTTTTAAAGGCTTTTCTTTGACGGTCTGAAGCGGCGCTGCTCATTAAACCTCGGTGTGAAACAGCAGCGGCAGGTCGGTGTGTGTCGGATCACAACAGCAACAAACACAAGCAAAAAAAAAAAACCGCACATGTTTTCTCTGTGAAGGCAGCGGTAAGAAAACTTTCCTCTCGCAGCACCGCTGGCTTTTGTTTACTTTCGCTTTGTTGGGCTTCAGCGAGCAGCTGGGACGGACAGAGACATGATGGATTTACTGTTTGTTATTGATCTACGGTGTGCCAGTAGGTCAAATGTGAGGTTATTATTAGACCGTCGACAGCTGAAAAGTTATCTAAATCAGCGGCAGATTATTGGTGGATATGACTGGATGCTGATGTGCATGTAGATGGCTGCTGTTGTGTTGATGTGACTATTATGTGTCCGAAGTATCTGATGCATGTGTGATATTATTTGTGATTATACAAAGATGACAAACGGTAATTTAATTAAACTTCAGCTCAGAAGTTTAACCAGTTTGATAATGTAAATCAACTCTTAAATATAAACAGTGAAAGTGGGTACAGTGAGTTTGCAAGCCTCCATGTTGCTGCTGTAAGTGTAATTGATTATTATTCCCTTGTCAATTAATCTGCTGATTGCTTTTTTGGATAAGTTGTTGGATCTATAAAAACCAAGAAAATACTGAAAAATGGCTTTTACAGATTCATGAAGTGCAAATATTCACATTTGAGAAGCTGGGATCAGAAAATTTGGTGCATTTTTAATAAAAAATTGAATCAGATAATTAATCCAGAGCTTCTTTTATTATTTTCTTCATTAATTGAAAGATTGTTTTGCCTCTAAAATGTCTCAAAACAGAAACATTTTAATGCATTTCCATGTCTCTGTAAAGCACTTTGAATTCCCTTGTGTCTGAATGGTGCCATGAAATAAACTTGCCTTGCCTCGCCTTATCCAAAGCCCATTTTCAGGCTGCTTTTTTAAGTCTGACCAACAAGCCAAAATCCATAAATATTCATTACATCATAACATATGACAAGAAACAACCATCACATCCTCATTCAAGAACATATAACGAGAAAATGTTTGTCATTCTTCCCTGAAACATGACAGGAATGATTAATCACCTCCTTTCTTCCGGCTCTAATATCATTCAGGCTCAATCCGCTGGTGACCGGCTCTCGCATGCTCTCCTGTATTAACTGGCTGGTGCTGTATTCATTTGTTTCGATCAGGAGGGGGCACAACCAAGAGGCCGAGCGCTGCACCTGGGACCCCACCTCCAGCTATGACCTCAGGAAATGAGAGCGAGGCGCCCACCGTGACGGGCAGCACGCCGCAGAACGGAGAGAACAAACCGCCCCAGGCCATCGTCAAGCCCCAGGTCCTCACACATGTCATCGAGGGCTTTGTCATCCAGGAGGGAGCCGAACCGTTCCCCGTGTGTGTAAGTGCCCCCGTATCAGCTTTACTAGCAGCGCAACGTGATAAACAACCCGCAGCCACCTCACCTCTCCAGTGTAGTCGCCTGCAGGGAGCCGTCAGAGGGAAACACACACCTTGTGTTACTACGACTACTAGTGACAGCTCACAGCTTCTGTTTGATTCAGTCATTAATTATAGTGAGGTGAGACTGTCGCTGAAAGAGTGCAGATGGATGAAGGGGTGTGTGTAATGAGCTGCATATTGAAGGCAGAAAAATCCCTCCTGTAATCTGTCATGTCCCGTAAAATAGATGTTGTAATATCTTATATTGTTTATCTGGTGTATCTGTAAGCCTGCGGTTGACATTTCTTCATTCATCCCTGAAGCCTTTTGTTATGGAGCAACATAATGACATGTGCTTATTGTGATTTCTATGCTTTGAGCTCACTGCCTCCTACTGGACATTTGGTGAAAATGCCCAGTTTATTTACATGCATGTGAGCTGAGCAAGCCCAATGAATTCATGTTGTTATACAGCATGAGAGAATGCAGTGTTTATATTTATATCGTGCATTCACCTAGTACTGCAGTTGCTTTGCTCTATTATTGATTGTTAGCGTTTATTTTCTCTCTTAATGGATTATGTGTTTATTCTATGAAATGTAAAAAAGGGTAAAATGTTAATACAAGATCAGAGAAGCTAAAATTACATCTTCAAATGACTCATTCTGTCTGAGAAACAGTCCGAAAACCCTGAAGATATTCAATTTAAACCATAACCCTGATGCGGTTCAACTATATTGTCAGTTACAGTAATCTATTGTTTCTTATTCCTGCAGAATGTCAGGTTTCATTTTGATAGATTTGTTAATATCTTCTTCCCGTCTTCAGGTGGAGCGTCTGCCCATTCTCATCGACAGCCCAAAGAAGCATGATCACCAGCTGTCCTCAGACCCCGACAAAACCCCGGTCAGCAACGCAGCGAACACCGACTCTGAGCCCGAAGACATGAACCAGCCAGGTGAGACAAAAAGTATTAGATAGGTGCAGCAGGTTGTGTATATCAGTGTGTGTCGCACGGTGCCGGTGCTCATGAAACCGATCAGACTTCTCCCTGAGGCTTGTGAAAATCGTATTTATACTGTTGGAGAAGGTTTATGACGCACCGACCTTATAATGATTGACCCACCATCATTTTCCTAACACTCACACGCTGCTGTGATAAACGATGACAGGAGCCGGTGCTGCACTCACTGTCCTGTGTGTCATCAGAGAACAGGATGCCCTCAGCGTAATCGCATGCTTCTGCATGTCTTCACTGACCCACTTGACCTGTGGGTGGCTCCGTCTTCTCTGACGGACAGAAAACCAACCTGCTACATGATGTAGCTCCTCCAGTAGTGTTCTTAGACTGTAGTTATTAAGGTTTGTCATTATTAAAATGTAACAACGCTGCAAAAGTCATTAGTATCATGTTTGGTTCCACAGTAATGACCTATTCTGCTTTCACATTAAAGTGAAACATGCAGGAAGTGGATCAATGACATTTGGCTAATAGCTAATCTGCTCATGGCTGCGTTCAGACCGACTGGAGCCTCTTATTAAGTAAATTGGAGGCAGTCAATTAATGCTTTGGTTCAATATAGCCTAATGTTCATTTTGGAAATTTTGGTCCCATTAAGACTAAAATAGACGATGAAGCAGGGTGTACTTTAGGGCGTGGAGTCGCTACCACGTGTATCCTCTGGTTCTCACTCAGATTCAATCAAGATATTGTCTTCGGCTACATCCTCTCGTCCAAATATGGTCACTTCAGGCTAAAAAAAATAACAAAATGGTGACAGCCGTAATGTCAAACTCAAGGTTTCAAGAAGCTAGTCCAGAAACCCCCAGGAAGAGCGCCAGGCTTTGAAGCTAACTTTCGTAGTGGCCAAACCCTGTAATTACACATCACATGATGCACCGGGGCCCAAAAAGACTGAGAAAGAAGTGTCTGTAAAACAGTGGATACATTTTTTTGAGTTCATGTGAATGTATTGACTATTCTAAGCTTTTTTTTTATTTTGGTGATCACAGTCTTGTGGTCTGTACAGAAGAAAACCTCATTTATCATCCGTCTCGTGTTTCCCTTCTAATAGAAAAAGATCAAGAACCGAAGCTGACGTGTGAATACTGCGGCTGGGTCGACTTTGCCTACACGTTCAAAGGCTCCAAAAGATTCTGCTCTGTGGTTTGTGCAAAGAGGCAAGACGCATTTTTAAATTTGACATTTCTTCTCATTTCACAAATAATTGTGAAGATTAGTTACATCATGTGAAAAAGCTCTAATAAAGCACCTCTCTGGACAGGTACAATGTGGGCTGCACGAAGCGGATCGGCCTCTTCCGTCCAGAGAGGAGTAAACCGACGAATCGCTGGCGCAGAAGATCTCAGGGCCGCTCGACTATAGAGGCGAAGAAGCAGGTACGTGAACCGCTCTCACACACGTTCCTACGCTGCTGTAAAACTTCTTCATCAACACTTTACCTCTCATCACATACTGCTTCCGCTGCACATTTTATGCTCTGCACTTTTCACGCCTCATGCTCTTTAATGAACTCGGCCATGATTTGTGTCAGTGCCTGATTATGTCCCTCTGTCTTTAAAGGGTCATTAAGTGCTCTATGATCTTTGTCAACGTTTATTGGTGACCAGTAGGAATAGAAAAGCATTAGTAGAGATTTTCTGCCTCCTGGGCAAGTTATACAGACGTCAAGAACAACTGGATTTGCAGGGTCTTTGCCTCTCATCCGACTCATTTGAAGCCTTTAATGACAAAATAAAGTCACATTTTTCCAAAGGGGACAAGTCATTTAGATGATGAAGGCATACATTCTACAGAAATGTACAGATAACACAGAATTTAATGCTGAAGAATCTTTTTTCCTTGGCACAAGAACAATCATTTCAAGGTTTTATCGGCAACATGTTTTGAGTTATGTAATGCCTCGAGGGTTGGGTCTTGAACCTCCAGTGGGGGGTGCCTTTGTTTCATGTTTGGACCAGGAACTGACTTTCATAATCCAGAGGGTTCAGCACCTGACAAAGTCATTTTCGAGCCATTGGTATCGATCCAACAACCCTATCAACTCCCCGCAGGTGTATTATACTCATATACTGAAGCAGTTGTAGAGCATAAATCTTACTTATCACCCTTTTAATCTTTGCTGTGTCTTAATACAATGTCCCAGCGGTGTTTTACTGATGAGCCATCAATTTCTCATTGACGTCACGCCTGCCTATTTTCATTTTCAGAAGCTGTCCCCCACACCACAGCAGACTCAAGGCGGTTCTATATCCTCACCGCATCCCTCCCAGCCCAGTCAGGAGGAGTCCAGCCCGTGTTCGGACATGTCCAGCTACGAAGAGCCGCCGTCTCCCTTGTCGGCAGCCAGCTCGGGACCCCCGGCTCCTGCTCCGGCCCCAGCTCAGGTCCCCGTCCACCGGCATCCGAGCAGGGCCTCGGACCACGAGGGCTGCGCCGGGAGGGATGCGCCATCACTCTGTCAGCGCTTCTTACCAAACGACCCCACCAGGTGGAATGTGGAAGAGGTCTACGAGTTCATCCGGTCACTGCCAGGTCAGTGGAGTAAACACAGACCTCTCATACAGCATCACATACACATTTTGCTTATGAATGCTGTTTTAAGTGTGACTAACTGCAGCGTGTACGTCTTCCTCTGCTGTTCCCGCAGGTTGTCAGGAGATAGCAGACGAGTTTCGCTCTCAGGAGATTGATGGACAGGCGCTGCTCCTGTTAAAGGAGGACCACCTTATGAGCACCATGAACATTAAACTGGGACCTGCACTCAAGATCTTTGCACGCATCAACATGCTCAAAGACTCTTAGCAGGAAAGGGCGTTTGTGTGCTGTGCGTTGATCTCCGTGCGCACTTGTGTATGTGTGTTTGTAAGTGTGTGACAGAATAGGGAGAGTGAGAGAGAGAGTGTGAAACTTTGGCACAAGGAAAATGATGTGTCATCGTAGCACTGACAACAGACTGACTGCACTATGACCCCGTCTTCACCTCACAACTGGATTAAATCTCATGTTAGCTGGCACTTATATTCACCTGCATCTGCTCAATACCCATGTGACCATGTGAACCAGGGATTGACCAATAGTTTTTTCAGAGCAGAAACAGATAACCGATATACATTTGCAGTAAAAATAAAAATCTTAGTGTCAAGATAGTGTCAGAATTGTCAAAAAGTTACATTTTTAGGTACTTAACTTGAGTATTTCCATTTTCTGCGACTTCATACTTCCACTCCGCTACATTTATTTGATAACTTAAGTTACTAGTTACTTTGTGGATTTAGATTATTCAGTGTTGATTGGCTATTACCTGTGACATGTAACTTATCTGATAGCGTTGTGGGCAGGACATCCACAGAGCTGTAGGAGCGCATTTCTAATTAATTTACTTTATCAACAATCGGACACAAAAAAACACCACAATTGATGATGGGGGGAAAAGTGATGAATATCGGACAGGCCGATTATCAATTTATCCCGAATGTGAACTTTGTCATTGACAGGAATGATGGTACGTATATTTAGTGCTAACACGAAAGCTTCTATCGAAATGTTGCATCTGCTGCACCGAAAAAGAAGCAAAAAGACCGCAAGAAATGGAGCCCTTCTGTGGCGTTGAAGTAGTCTCAAAACCAGCAAGGGAGCATTTCTCCACTTGCACATGTGCGGTCCTGCTACTACGGGGGGCTGTGGCGAGCACAAGTTTGACCCGCCACGCTCGCAACAGCTCAAGGAGTTACAACTCGAGCACTTGAAGCTGTTCGTCAATGGTCGGAGCCTGAAACCACCAGCCCACCAGGGGAAAAAGAAGACCAAAAAATGCTGGGCCAGTTGAAAGATCGATCGATGTCAAGCTGCCTGTCTAAAAGCTACAGATAACTTTTCGCTGCGTCTGGTACCTTTTTTGCATTTTAAGATCTGATCATAATGTGGGCAGAAGTGAGATAACAAGAGTGCTTATTAAAACCCAGGTGTAGAGGCAAAGGCCTTTTTATCAGACGTCATTATCCAGATAACACATCTACAGAAACTGTGATAACAGCAGGTGGAGATCGGGTCTCAGATTTGGTCCGAGGAAAAAAAAAA
Organism: Pagrus major; assembly: GCF_040436345.1. NCBI lineage: Eukaryota > Metazoa > Chordata > Actinopteri > Spariformes > Sparidae > Pagrus > Pagrus major. The sequence continues at coordinate 10,224,642 of NC_133220.1, forward strand.
CTGTAGAGCTTTAAAGTAAAACAGGGAATTAAATAAAGTGACTTCCTGTTCAGTTGTGCCCAGGTTGAGTTCATACTGCAGCACAGTCGTCAACGAATTGAGGCATCAAGACAAACATGAGTGAAGTCTGGATTTATTATTATTATTATTATATTATTATAATTAGAGATGTTTTTTGTACAGTTTTGTTAGCGTGTGAATGAAAGAGAAACGTGTGTGTGTGGCTGGGAACAGAAGATTGCATTCATTAATTTTCTCATTTTCATTCAGTAGATGCTCCTTTGCCTTTTCTCACAATAAGACTCTCACAGCTCTGAATACAAAGCTTGAATGCAGAGAAACCGCTTGTGACATTGATTTCCCTTTCATGAGGACCTCGCCAGCTTTCCTCCTGTAGATTTAAACTGCTTGCAAACGATTTTTTTTTTTTTTTTTTTGCCTCTTTGTCAAAAATGATTTACTCAAATACGACATCGATTTCTTGTCTCTGTTTCATAGGAGGACACTAAGTTATGGAAGGTACAAGTCGGGTGAGCTGCCCTGCTTTTGGCACTTACTCTTTCTCGTTTGCTTTAATGTTGTGAGATGCTCCACCTAAAGTGAGAGTGGCATCTGTGCAGCGAGTTTATACAGTATGTACATAGCAGCTCCAGTGAGGAAAAAGACTTAAACTGAGTGTTTTTTTTTAAGTTATCCTTGTTATTTTAAAAAAACAGAAATGTAATTATGTTATTTTGAAATATGCAAATGTATAAATATCACGGCCTGGGAGGTGTTTTTGTAATGTTTTTGTTTTTTTTATTTCTAATGAAAATATGATCATATCTATTTGTGTTTTGTGGCTGTGATGGAAGGTCAACTTTTTTAGATAAGGCTTTGTCAAATGCTTGTATTTATCAAAACGGTTTGTTACACAACATTTTGCAATTATAAATAATTTGCAATACAGTTCTGTCTTTGGTCAGTTTGTGTGTGTGTGTGACTGAGAGAGGAAAAGTACCTGTTACAGTTCTTTGAGATCGCATAATACAATACATCACATTGTTAGGCTTTGTTTTATCTGCATCTCTTTATTATGCTCACCGGTTCCCCCTTGAAGTTACAGTACAGTCTATCTGTCTCAGACAGCCCCGACTCAAAGGCATTATAAGTTCCTGGTTTGTAGGAAACTAACATTCAGTTTCATTCATTTCATTTGTTAGTATTTGTCGGGGGGGATGGACCTGGTTCGTTTCATCTGCTCATGAATGGCAAAATTACAGTTTTTGGTTCTTTTGATTCAGGACTAATAAACCTCAGTCAGATGAAGGAACAATGAGTCATACAGACCAGATCAACAAAGACAACTAAACCCCTCTGTCCCTGCACTCTCCCTGCTATGAGGAAATAGAAAGGGGGGATGCATTTTCATCATTTCGCTTACAAAGGGGGTGACATCCCCCCTCATCTCTCTTCAACTCATCTAAAGGCAATAATTAATAATTTTATTTTTTATGTGCAAAGTACTATGAGGGGGGGTGGCAGGTTAAAAAGAGGGATGCATTCTGATCATTTTGCTTAAAAGGGGGGTGACATCGCTGCTCAAATCATTTATTGTGTCAAGAACCACATTTCCTATTTTTGTTAAGTTGCTCTGTTAATTCTTTTTACATTGATCATCTGATCTACAAGCAATTTCAGCACTAATAATTAGTAAAAATCAAAGTTGAAAAGCTTTTTATGAGTGGGGGTGGCGGGTTAAAAAGGAGGATGGCATCGCCCCTTAAATCACCTACTGCCAATAATTATTTATAAAAACATTATTCAATGTTTTACAATTATATAAAAAGCAAGCAAAGCAGCACATTATTCAATTTGTGTTTAAGAAACGACAATTTATCTGTCATTGAAGCAGGTTGGTCAACTGTTCTACAAGCAATTATTTCAGCACTAATAATAATAATAATAATAATCAAATAATGTAAGACAATCTTTTAATAAATCCCATGTCGAAAAATTAGCCTCAGCGTCACAGCAGCGATGAAAAGTACAAAAACTGAGTTTTTAATACACATTTTACAATAACAGCTGATCCATAGGGCTGATCAGGTCAATGTTTCACTTGATTGTTTATTCTGTGACATACCTGAATTTTTCATTTTGTGCTATGTGGTCCCCAAAAATAATGCAACACATGCATATATGCACCTATATACCTGACTCATTTATACTTCAAAGTATATGACAAATAAAAATAAATGACATAAACAGGTGTGACAGTAGTATTATGTATTGAGGGGACTGGAGGATGTTCTGCTGTGTGTCATCACTGTATATCTGTATCTGTGTGTCTCTGGGCCTTCTCGAAGTCCCTCGTTTAACAGGAAACGCGACATTTCCAGCTGTGTGTCTCAAACAATGGACCGTCTAAACAAACACACCGGGGCCGCTTTCCATTGTGTTTCTACAACAGAAGCACGAACAAGAGGCAGGTACGAGTTCAGTGTCAAACACAGTGACGGCTGCAGAGCCAAAGGGGGCGGGGCCATACAGTAAGGACACGCCCATTGTTTTGATTTGAGAGTGGACCGTACCAACAGAAGCAGCCTTTGTTTTCTGTTTTTAATATATAAGTTAAAAAAGTGAATCATTAAATGTGTTATATCCACACGCCGTGTCAGTATACGGTCGCACAAACACGTTAAAATCACGTGTTGATTGGTAACAACGTGTTATTATCACCCCCGACCCCCCCATACCTCTGTTGGAGTGGTTCAGTCCGGATTTAAACTTGAACGTTCGTGTTTTGATGTTTGTGGTTTTTAAACGTCACGTGAAGAGTTTGAACGAGTCAGAGGGTTTATTTTACTTTTTACATCATCGAAACACCAACAACAGGTAAGTTAGCTCACGCAAAGTCAACTATTGTCGTTACATTGTAATTTGTTTTGTTTGTTTATTGTTTGTTTGTGTCTCGTGCGGTCACTAATCTTCTGTATGACGTTAGCTTTTCTTTAGTGGTGGAAAGTAACGAGCAGGTACATTTACTCAAGTACTGTAAATGTACTCAAATACAATTTTGAGGTAACTTTTTCCCAGTTTTTTACTACTTTACTAAACTTGTAATGTTACTCCACTACAATTATTGTACTTTTTACTCCACGTTTATTGTATATCTTACTTAATTACTAATGTAACTAGTTACTTTGTCTGATCAATAATAGTAAATACTGTCAACAGGTAAACTCTGATGTGTGTGTTGTGTATATGCAGGCTTTATTGAAGTGATCAACCAGTATGTCTTTACTTATTATTAATCAATCTATCAATCAATCAAACTTTATTTATAAAGCACCTTTCAAACAAATCAAAATGCTTTACAAGTGAGAAACATGGTATAAAAACAGGTTTAGAGACTAATGCACACCAATTGCAATAAAATTAATAGTTAAAATAAAATATAAAAAAAAACAAGCAATAGAAATCATGAGAAAAATGAAATAAAATATTGCATGTAAAAATGTTAGTATAATAATAATACCAACAGAAAAATGTCAATAGAAAGTAATACTCCCCAAGACCTGTAAACACACTTGAATGTGTAAAATTAGTGGACTTACCCTTTAAAAAACAGATCTAGTCCTTTTCCTTCACTGTCTTTTTAACTCTATAATCATATTTTAAGTGCCATGACAGTACATTTGCATTATTATATTAATTTTATGTCTGCAATTTACAACTATGTGCATTGTGTGATTAGTTTTTAGATTATTTTCTCAATCAATTGTATAAAGTGCCAGAAAAAGTAAAAAAATAAATGTTGTATTGTCCCATAGTTGAGTTAGATGTAGCTAGATATCTTGTTTTCTTTGACCAACAGACCAAAACCAAAATAAATGATGTTCATTATCATATATAACAAAGAAAAGCGTCAAATCTTCACATCTGAAAGGTTTGAATGTTTGACGGACGATTAATCAATTACCAAATTAGCTGCAGATGAATTTTCTGCTGATTGAGTAATTGCTTAATCGACTAATAATTGCCACTCTTAATATTTTCATTTTGCGCACAACGAGAAACAAAATGGCCGATGTCACCGAGCTATGTTGTTGCTTATTTACTGACTAATTTAAATGTCCAGACTGTTGCTGAAATGCCGAATCAAAGAGACGAGGCCGCCGATGATTCCCCCGCTGACCTCCCCTGTCTGGAAAAACTTGACTCTCCTACGGGTACGAAGCTTTATTATGGCAGTTATTGTTTTCAGACACGTTCAGGGAGCATTAGTAATTGAATTATTACCACCGTGGCAGTTTTAATTATCTGTGGGTGTGTGTGTCCTGTCTGCGGTGTCAGGGAGCCCACCCACCGCCTCATTATCCAGTCTGATGGAGCTGGAAAATTGTGTTTCCAACCTGAGCCTCGCACACGAGATAGTGGTGAACAGAGACTTCTGCTTCAAACCCCAGAGCCCTCCTACAGACAGGCAAGAAAAACACTCCACCGCAGCTGAAGTGACCTTGGGTTACTTCTATTTCCAAAATTAATTGAGAGTTTGGTCCCCGTCGAGCTCTCCCTTTAACTGTTTTTCCCTTCTGTAGCCTGGAGGGCAGAGTGACGGAGATTGTTCACCGGGCGTTTTGGGACTGTCTTCAAGAGGAGCTGAACAGCGATCCGCCAAACTACGATCATGCCGTCGTCCTGCTCCAGGAAGTCAAGACTGTAAGTGTGTACGGCATCAAATCAGACACATTAGCAGCAGAGAGGGAGACGGTCCGCTGAGACCTCTGACCCCGTTCGTTCTCACATGCTTTGAAGATCAGAACCAGTGAGTGTAGACGGTCCGGACAAATGACACAGAAACATAAACACGACGACAGAGGAACGTCTGCGATGTCAGACTTCATCAGCGTCATCTGCTTTTCACAGAGACGGTAATAATAAAATCTAGAGGTGAAACAACTGAACTCTTAATGCTGATGAATCCATTCACAGTGATGAAAGAACACAGGACAGGAGACAGGACGCTAATCCTTGTTCTGAGAGCGATAAGTACGCCATTTCATTCATTCATGAAGATCTAGGTTAGCGACTTTATCCAGTGAGTGTTACTCACACTTATTATTGCTTAGCCTCCTAATGTAACACTTCTAAAGCCTTGAAAGCACCGTCGTCGTGTCAGTTATTATGATGTTACATCATTCTCGTGTGTGTGTGTGGTAAGTATGAAGCGACTGCTGGCAGCAGATCAGCTGTGCTTGGCATAAAGACTGGAAACAAGGGGAATCGGCTTACCTAGCTCTGTCCAAAGGTAACAAAATACACCTATTAGCCCCTCTAAAGCATGCTAATTACTACATTATATCTCGTATGTTTACTCCATACGAAAAACAAAGTGTTAAAATGACATGCCGTGGTGTTAAAAGGTGTTATTTGCCAAACTATTTCTGGGCCCGTCACTTCCTGAAATTTCCAGTGGTTACCTGGTAACCTCATGTCTCCAGCAGTGTCAGTCTTCTCACGTAACACTTAGCAAGAAGTGTATTTTACAAAATGTAAATCTGTCCCTTTAATCCTTAATTGTCCAACCATCACTATTTTTTAGGTGAGTTATTGAATTGTTCTCAGCTAAAGGCAGCCTTATATATTTCTATCTCCTGTCAGATGCTTCAGTCCCTGCTGCTGCCCGCTCACGTCAGACTGAGATCTCAGATGGACGAGGTACTGGACATGGAGCTGATCCAGCAGGAAGTCAATCACGGAGCTCTGGATCTCCACAGACTGGCAGGATACATCATCAACACCATGGCATCTTTGTGTGCACCGGTCCGCGACCCAGAGGTCAGCGCACTGAGGGAGCTCAAGGACCCTGTGGAGCTCCTGAGGTGAGGGGAAGCTTGACAACACTTTTACAGACAGTACTTGTATCTATGACATACATATATATATATATATATATATATTCGTGGTTTATACCTTTATTTTCTGTACATTGTCTTCTCTGTCTCTTCCTTCTCCCGTCTTCTTCTTGTAAAGCACTTTTTCTGTCTTCAGAAGTGCTCTATAAATAAAGTTAAGTAAAAGCCGTTTCACCCGAACCTTATTCCCCCTCCGTTCCCTCAGGGAGATCTTCCGAGTCTTGGGCCTGATGAAGACGGACATGGTTAACTTCACCATCCAGAGCCTGAGGCCTCACCTCCTGCAGCAGGCCGTGCAGTATGAGAGGGCCAAATTCCAGCAGATCCTGGACAAGCAGCCAGGTGAGACCGCCCGCCCACCACAGCTCGAGTGATGGACGACGAAGGTGACTTTGTGACTGTGAAGTTTATGGTCACTGTATATTTCACTTTTCAATTAAACTGATTTTTTGACCTTTGTCGCTCTAAAGCACCGTCCTGCCATTTTTCAGCTTCTCGTAGATTGGAGCCGGACAGCCAATCAGTGAACTCTGTTCTGTCTAAGTGCAGCTGGCTAATCAGAGTCATTGGCAGAGTGACAGGGTCCTCAGTGCTGACAGTCATGTTAGCTGTTGGATTAAAGTCTTTTTCTCTCTTTCTTTCTGAAAATCCTCCAGAATGCATTTTGTTAGCAAATTACTTAATGAGGTTAATAAGTAGGATTGTCTTCCATTTTTCATACGAGTTTTTTATAGCCGTGAGTGTAGGTGTAATTTCCTCCTCTCGGTACAGAAACCATTAATTGATGCTTAGAGAGTGAAGCAAATGTACTGCAAACACATTTTAACTGGTTTTAGTTCCCATCCTCCCTGAACAGAGACGTACATCCACTGTCTGCATCACTGAAAACACCTTGTGAATCATAATAATTCAGTGGCATTGCACTTAATATGTTAATATTATGTATTTCACTGTTTCACCTCAGCTTCTCTGGACAACACCATGGCTTGGCTTCAGGCAGCAGCGTCAGAAGAGGCGTCGGCCGTCAGAGCTCGCTCTGACTCTTCCAGTCTTGACAGCGAAGGTCCTCTCAGCGCCACCGCCGTCCTCAACCGGGCCTACATGCGTCTGCTACACTGGGACCCGCGGGACCAGAAATATCCCGAGGTCAGCTGCAGCCTGTAAAATTACGTCACACTGCACTCTGGTTTTCATTTGAGTGATATTTTATTGATTATCAGGGAATCTTCAATCTCCCAACACACTCCTCCTCACCCTGCAGCCTGTTAAAGAATGTGACAACACATAAGAGCTCACGTAGCGCTGTCGAGCAGCGGCTCTCAGCCTCTCTTTGTCTGATGTACCCACGGCCCTGTCAGATGAACTCACGTAACCCTCCGTCAACGTCACCCATCATCTTCCAAATGATTAATCTGAACTGATTTAAACTTATTTAACACTTTTAACTATATAAGGTAGATTGTTAGCCGACAATAATGTTTACATATAATTGAATTCTGAGTGTTTAGGTGGTTTGATCAAATTTGCATCTGTATTACACTTTGAAGCTGAATGTTTCAAATATTTATTCAATGCTTTTAGCTTCTACTTTAGTCTTTATACATTTAACTACTATTAGCTATTTCCACACTTAATCCATCACTTCAAGCTAACAATTCCATGTTGTATCTACTCATTTTAGCTAACAACTTCTCTCATACCCATTACTTTTAACTATTTGAACTGTTTATTACTTTAAGCTATCTAGTTTAGCTACTTCAACACGTTATCCATTACCTTAAGCTAATAATTTCAACCATTATTTATTGCTTTTAGCTAATAATTTTAGCTAACTATTTCACCAACTATTTCATCTGTTAATCATTACTTTAACATCTATTTTAGGCATTTATACATTAAGCTACTGAGCTAATTCAACACTTAATCCATTATTTTTAGCTAACTGTTTCAATTGTTAGCTATCTATTTTTGCTACAGTGCTTTCAGTTTATAATTTCAACACTTTATAACAATTTAATCATTTATCTATTCATTTTAGCCAACTATTGAACTGTTTATTACGCTTAGCTATATATTTTAGCTGCATACAAAATCTTTTACCCAACAATTTCAACCATTTATGTCACTTTTAGAATATGAATGAATATGGTAATTGTTCATTCATTACATTCTCTGCTGGCTTGAAAACTAGTTTTCATGCACTCTCAATATATGGCTATTTATTTTTTAATCAAAACATAATTTCCTTGTTTTCATCTTTTTTTTTTCAATCAGTTAAGCTGCTCTACAATCTTTCCATGTACCTTCTAGCAACTGCACAAGTACTCCCTCGGGTACAAGTACCGCTGAAACACTGTTGTAGAATATCCAGTGCAGCTTTTTGTATCAACACCCGCAGCGTTTTTTCCTTCAGACATCTGTGTCTCATATTCATGCTGAAAATCCCCTGTGAGTAACCTCCTGACACTTGACCCTTCCCCGACCTCCACACACAGACCGCGCTGATGGACCGAGCCCGTCTGGACGCCCTGGGCCAGCAGCTCCAGATGTTGGTCCTGGAGGCATCTGTGCTGCTGCTGACCAACGCTCAGTGTGGGGGCGCCGTTTTGTCTCTGCAGGGGTTTGTAGGTAAACTCAGGCAGTCCGTCGCTGCCCTGCTGGAGGGCAGTCACACCAGGTAAGAGGAGGATTTGGTGATGCATGTACTGGCTGTCATGGGGAACAGGTATCGTATGAGAAGGAAACCAATGGAGGTGACAGCAGCCAACTAGCTTGTCAGAACGGATCCAGCTAACCTCATTCTTTCTGTTCAAGAGACGCCCCGTCATGATTAGTGGATAAATGTGGAACAGCAGCTCGTGATATTCGAGGGCTGCTCACACTCTGGTCCAAGCTGCAATAACATGTAGCACAGGGCATTTCTCACTTAATCACTGCTATTTTATTTAATCTGAATCTCTTTTGAGACCTAGATGTTATTAAAGACTCTTATTTATCGACTTCCACGATCCTGTGACTTACTCCACATCTAATGAAACCTGCTGGTTATTCATGTAATTCTGGTTTCTGGCGCTGCAGGGAAGCTGACCTGAAGGGTGCGCTGCTGGGGCTCGGGGAGACGGTACTGCAGCAGGTGACAGACGCTTTGAGTGGCCAGGGAGGAGCAGCGCTGCCTCGGGAGAGCCTGGATCTGCTGAGGGGACAAATATCTGAGCTGTGGAGGCACAACAACCCTGTCCGCACACTCATAGGTCAGGCTGAACACGAGAGTCCTAGATAAATGATTAATTGAAGTACAAATGGGGGGAGAAATCCACATTAGATATCAGATGCAGAAGTTTATACTGCTGAGTATAGGTGGTTATGGTTTTACTTCATATAAAATGTGCTGGTTACACACCTCCTTCAATGCTACTGGAAATACATTTTGTTAAATAATAATAATTATAAAGAAGTTGCAGTTATTTTTAGTCTTTCAAAAGCTGCGATCTAACATTTATTTTCAATACTTGTTGCCACGATGACGTCCTGACAGTGTTTTCTCCAACCAATAGTCCAAAACCAGAAGTCAATCAGCTCGCCATCATATATGAAAAGTAAAGATGCAATGAACCACATTACTGACACTTTTAATTGATTATTAAAACAGTCATAAAATAATATTTAGTAAATTAATTAATTGTTTCAACTCTCAAGCACAAGTGGGGGAAAAACAATTTGTTCACATTGTAGAGAACTTATTGCTTGAAACTGTTGGTTTTATCAGATAACCACAGGCTGGTGTGTGGTTTACAAAATTCTGACTTTTCTAGGTTAATAAAATTCCTTCAAACGTATTAAAATACATCTTGATTGAGATATTGTAGTATATTTTAATCTATAAAGAGCTGACATGTTTGGAATGCACCATTTTCAGTCAACAAGAGAAACATGCATAATAATGTCATTCAGTTTGGGTTATCTCCGGCCACATTCATGGTTTTAAAATTGAATGCGAGCTGCTGTGGAGAGCTGACTTCCTTCCCTCTCTCTCTCTCTCTCTCTCCTCCGCCCCCTCATCATTCTCTCTATCAAACGTAGGAGAAAGGGTACAGGTCTTCCTCCAGGCCATGCTGCAGGGCGGCCCAGCTAAAAGGAGTCCAGAGCCGCCCGCTCCCCTCGGGCTGGTGAGTGCCGAGCTGGCCGAGCTGGGAACGGCCTTTGGGCGAATCGTCCACTTCAACCGAACCGTCTTTGGTCCCTTCTATGCACCCGTCCTCAGGAAACTGCTGTTCCCACCTGCAGAGGCCGAGACCGGGGAGGACTCACGCTAGTCCGATGGCGACCCAGACAACCGCCGGTGAACTTAAACATACATAAACTGCCATTTGGGATTGAATGCGTGTAAATACGGGAAATGAGACTGTTTTAGGGAAAGACATTTACAGTCTGCAGGGGAAGAAATCATATATTTTTTTAGTACAAATCATAAAGTCTTTATCAAAGCCTGGGGCAGGTGCTGAATCAGTATTCCTGTAGTTCATCTTAATCACACATTTGATTGCAACAAAACATAAAAAAAATTAAAAAATAGATTGTGTGAAACAAAATGAGTAGAAGTTTTCACCTGGACAAGAGTAACAAATAGTTTTCTGAAGTTTTAATGAAAAACCTAAGTGTGAGTCACAACAGGAGATTTATGGTGATTCAGAAAAGTTTTTTGAAAAGATTAGCTGTCTGGAAAACAAATGTTTTAGGTTTTCACTCAGATTAACACCCTCAGGAAAAAAGTACCAAAGATTATGCTCAAAGTTTGTAAATAATATTTTAGTTTTGAAATGTAGCTGGTTTCTGTTCTTTTCTTTGTGTTGACAGATGTTTATATATAACTCACCAAAGACAGTGTGCACTTTTTTCTCACTTATTTTTTTTTTTGCCTATAAACCAAAAAATATCAGTGTTTCCCCTTCAGTTGTTGGTATTAGCGGGGGTGGTGTACGATACAGGTGCTTATATGTCAACAAACACCGCATTAATTAATTATAATTTTAGAGGCCAAATCACCGTGACATCGCACGAACAATCACATCTGGGCAAGAGAACGGACGCGCTGTTGATTTGCATCGCAGAGATATTTGAAATATTTTTTAAATTTTTTTTTAGTTTTAGGTAAACCCAAGCTGTCATTTTCTCTGCATCAGACTCTTGCTTATGTCGTACAATCCCTCACAGTGAACACATTTATATTAACTTAAGTGTTACCAAAGTCCCTTTAGGCAAGTCTTGCCACACTGCCAGCCATTTTGGCAACACCCCAGACAGTTATTTTAGGTTAACAAGACCAGGCTCCTATTAAATAAATTGGGAGAGAGACATAACTTCGCTTTCAACGACATAAAAAAAAAAGCATGTATAGAATCACCAGTCACATCTGGTAAAAAACACTTTAAAAATTTGGCGACTTTGCCCCAAAATATGGCTTGAAACTCCTCTTTTTTTGTCTACTTCACATGCAAAAAAATATTTTTAAGGCTCAATCCAGAGTGACGCGATGTGACGTTGTTAGCTCATCCCTTAATGTCTGATGTTTGAATAACCTCACCTTTCGTGTTAAGCCTGTGTATTAGCGTAACATCCTCCTACTGCATGCCTATTCAGAAGTCTGTCTGCAGCTGCACCAAATCGCTTGAAACTGTTGTGAATCTCAACATTAGCTTTGGGGGGGAAGGGGCGGGATATGTGCCAGAATAGAGAGTTGAGTCATCTCAGTTTTACTCCAATAGATCTTTTTTTGTTTTGTTTTGTTTTTTTAATGGCAGAGCCTCTCAATAGTTCCCAGAGGTAAGATGCAAATACTAGCAGCCCAGTAGAGCTGCAGCAGAACAGACCTTTTTATTTGGCTATTTTAAAATGTCAGACCAGAAAAGAATCAAGTTGTATATTATTATCACATCTGAATCAAATCAAACTTTCTGACACTATCAATGTCACACTATCAGACTTCAGTTTGCTTTAAGTGGTCTGCCTCCTCTTTTTTAACATCTCTGGTGTTACATAAGCACAGTGTGGGAAAGCACTTAAACCACAGATTGATAAGAACAGTCTGCACTGCATCACTTCAGGGAAAAGTGTAACTTTCGCAGACGAGAAAGTCGCCAATTATGCAATATAACCTTTCAAGAGTCAAGGTTACCCTCCTCAAGTATGAGTCCACTAGGATTTTTACATAACCCTGTGAATAAATACACCGATGGAATGTGCCAAAAATACATAAACAAATCTAAACTGTGTTGTATAGTTTGCACAATGCTTCAAATAATGGCTTAAAACATGCTAAATCCCTGATAGAGGTTCTTTAATCATTTGATGTTGACCGACTCTGCTGCGGCCCTGAGCAGAACAGATGATAAAACCTCATCGAGTCACAGAGGCAAGCGAGATAAATTCTTGGCAATCTTTTGAAAACCCGTACAGTCTTTTAACAACACTTCCTGCTGTTTTGAAGCTACTTCCAGAATCATAAAAGATCCTCGAACCGTATGAATAAAACATCCAGTCTGCTGCACCATAACAAAGATTGTTAACCCGTTTCCCAAACTGCGACTTGATTCACTAACCGAGGTCGCCAGAAATGTCAAACCTTCTTGCACATTTAGTTTATGACAAGAAAAATACTTACAAGTTAGTGTGTAAAAAATGAATGTATTAAAAACAAAACAAATATATAAAATCTTTGTGTTGCACAGATCAAGCAAGGATCTATGGCATTTTCTTGTTTGGTTTAGAAGAGTCACAGCTCGGAGAAATGGGTTTAAAATCCTTTTTCATCATGAATCAGAGACAGAAGTTTCTTTTAGGATTCTGGAAATACCGTCAATACGGCAATAATGTGTTTTCACCAGGCATAAAATCAGATGCTCAGCTCTGTGACTGTAGTACAACACGTGTTCGGCACAAACTGCAGCTAATCGTTTGTTGAGATTAGAAGTTGCACCACCCACTAATCTCTCGAGCAGGGGAAACACTGATAGTATAATTGTACAATAATTACCATGTTGTTGTGATATTTGTCTCTTTAAATTTTGAACAGCTGGTGTGCAGTGCTCCTTTCTGTGTTTTACTACTCAACCATAAAACAAAAATCAATTCTGACAACAGACTTGAGAGGGATTCTTTTGTCATTGTATTATTTAATTTCATTAATATAATATTGCTTTGAAATTTGAAACAGTATCACATTTTTTCTTTGACAAACCATACTCTGTCCACAAACATGGGCAAAGCATTGTATGCTGGTACAGTTTTTTTTTTTTTTTCCTCTACATTTTGTTACATTTCTGTTAACCCTTCATAATTCCCCAGTTACTATCTCCCAATAGACCTGAATCAATAGAAATGCTCATTAATGGTCTATATCATTAATGGTCTACAGTGCTCTAAACATTACAGTACCTACATGACAAGATCAGAAAGTCACATGGAGGCCAGGAGATAGACTTGACCTTACTGACTGACCTCTCTCAAGACAGGAGTGATACACAGGTCCTGTTTAACCAGTGATGTGGGACAACAGGTTACCTTTTCGTCTGTCTGTGTGTGTGTTGGGATTCATATCGAGGAGGGGGGGCAGTGGAGGAGCAGGGTGGGATATACAGAGTGAGATCTAAAATGTCAGAGTAGCGCTGGTTTGGCCCTGCACGTTGCATAAGGCTTACCTCTCGTTTTCTCTCTCTACCTCTTTTTCCACTGCTCTGCCCACTAACTCAACACACGCAAACACACTCGCATCGGCTGCTCCCCTTCAACTCACAGCTTGGTGTCCGGAAACTTGAATGCTGGGGTGAGCTACACAAGGAAAACATCAATGTTAAAACAGACCGGTACATGCACAGCCATATCATGCCACCAAAACTTGCTTTAAATAGCTGCTGCTCATTAAAGTGTAATGCTTTTTACATTATGCATTCATACTAGAGCAGGTTGTCTTGGTGACACACAAAATGGAAGAACATACGTGACAAAAGAGTAATGACGACAATGGAAAACGGTGGAGGGGATGGAGATGAATCGCTGTATTGGATGGCGTGTAACAAACGGAGGGAACATAAAAAGCGAATGGCAGATGAGTGAGAGGAGACGAGACACTGCTACAGTACATACAAAGACTGCTCAGGCCAAGTGCATCAAAGGGTACAAAACACAAAAAGACACTGCCAACATGCATCATCAGTGGAAGCTAACAGTTAACAGTCAGAACAGAGTGGCAATGACACAGCCACAGTACCGCACACAGACCAGCTACATCTTTTAACAGTCAGTCCGCAGCCACACTGTCTTCTGGAGAGGAGCTCAATATCTCACTTCTCTTGCAGCACACAGAAACAAGGACGGTGGACAGTGATGTAACGGTAACAGTCCAAACTCCCATGAGGACAGACAGAAACAAGGCATACAGCACGCACAGCAGGTAGTGCACACAGGGGAGAACCCACAGATACGTGTCGACTCCACAACAAGCATTTTTTTTTGAGTCACAGTGCAAGGAGGGAAATTATTTTTTTCTCTCTAAATAAAAAAATAAAAAAATAAAAAAATGAAGAAAAACTGTGTCATGTTCTCAGCATAACAAATCCATTCGCATTAACACGACACCAGAGCAACACTTAGATTTGGCTCTTTTAATGTAGTGGAATTAAATCTTTTCACTGCCGTTTATTTCCAAGTAGCGTACTCTGCATGTACTGTACCTAATTCTAAATTGGCGTGAAACAGCACGGATACCTACCCATGTAATCGTGATAATAAGATGCTATGTTGGGAAATTGTGCATCGGGTCAAATGAAATCGTGTTGAGAATGTTTCTTGTTTTGAATTGTGAAACGTGGAACCAATGTCAGTACACTAAATATGCTTTTTTGGTGGTATTATCTTTGTTTTTTTGCCTCTGGTTGTATCAACGTCCTTAATCACTCTCTACCAAAATATTTCACTCTGCCTCCGTCTATCAAAAGGTATCACAAATGCACTAATTGTCCTATTTGCACCGTAAGAAAAGAAAACAAGGTATTAAAAGGGATAGTGCCATGTTGTAACACAGTGTTCTTTTTTTTTTTTTTTGTTAAATTGACAAGAAGAAGATGCTGCGATTTTTCAGTCTCTCATTTGCTACCATGAATGCTGAGAGACTGCGGACAGGGCAGTACAAATCCAGAGCAAACATTCTCACTGTACCATCATAAGAACGTCGTCACCCAGCCGGCCACAGTCAGTTTAACACACCAGGAAATCAGAAGCGTTGTCTCTCTTTTTTTTTTTCTTAAAGTCTTTTAGAAGCAGGGGGGAGGCGTGCAGTTATTGGGTTGGTGGCGGTAGTATTCAGGAAGTTTTGGGGAAAGGTTGGGGGATTCAGTTGAGTATAGATAACCAAAATAAAGTAAGGCTGTCGTCCTCGGTAAAGTGTAGGAAAGTTGTCCTCCTGCATGTGCGAGGTTTCAGTTCTTGGTCCGTTTGAGTTCAGACATCAGTGACAGATTCATGACCGATCCATCGTGTTGTTATGAGTATTTTACAAATGCGTAGAAATAAAAAAAAAGAAAAGAAAAGAAAACAGGTTGTTTGCTGCATGTTGCCGTTTTGTTTATTTGTCCGTCTTGCATCCCATGCTAGCAAAGCAGCCTCCTCATAGTGCCTCACAGTGGTAGATGCCTGGTAAGACAGGACAAGCTAAAGATGGAGAAAGAAAAAAAATAATAACTGTCTTGAGGCAAAACAACCAAACAATCAAATAATACAGTAAATTAAGAATAAGAAGTGATGTTGAAATAAACTAAAAAAACAAATCATACTTTTATTTTACAGACTTGGAATCTAGATATTTCATCTGTGCAATATCAAAAGGGTCTGTTAAAGGAAACGTTTTGAGGAAAATACGTATTCGCTTTCTTGTAAAGAGTTAGACAGTAGTAATACCACTCACACGTCTGTACGTTCAATATGAAGCTGCCGCCATCAGCCGGCTAACTTAGCTTAGCACAAACACTGGAAATGGGCAGAAGCAGCTGCCGCAGCTCTGCCCCAGGTTTATTAAATCCACCATCCAGAACTAACTAACACGCTATATTGATTTTGCTTAATCTGAACAAAAAACTAAGTGTAAATACTAGAAACAAACCGGTTTTACAGGTGGTTAAACACACAATATGTACTTTCCTGTACTAGAGGTCTCTCAATCAAAACAAAACAAGTAGTGCAGGATTGTGGGAGTTTTTCTCTTCATTGTGTGGAAGTCTTGATGCAGAGCTTTATTTCTTTGGTCTCTGAATAATCTTTTTGTAAATGGCCAGCAACAGGAAAACTAATAAAGTAGAAACTGTGGGAGCTCTTAGGGAGCTAGGTAACAGTCCTGCACATAACCCTGCATGAAACAATTTGTTGTTTTTACACTTGTTTGTGTACATATAAAACAAAGAAGATTAATCGAATAGTGTAATATTTTCTGGTTTCTTTACTCTATGAAAGTAAACTGAATATCTTTGGGTTGTGGACAAAACAAGACATTTGAGGACGTCATGTTGGGCTTTGGGAAACGCTGATCGACATTCTTTACCTTCTCCTGACATTTTACAGACCCAACAACTAATCAGTTAATCGAGAAAATAATCAACAGATGAATTAATAATAAAAATAATCCTCGGTTGCATTCCTAGATTTAAAATGTTAATTTGTGCGGTTTTGAGGTGCTGGCAGGCGGATATTGGTTACTTACTTGGTTACTGGTAAATTAGCCAGCTGCTAGCTGTAGCTTCATGTTATGAGCAGATGTCAGAGTGGTATCAGTACTGTCATCTAACTCTCTACAAGAAAGTAATAAGCTAATTTCCCAAAAGTTGGGTTTTTCCTTTAAAGTTTTACACACTGGTCCCTTTGGTATTTCACACAACTTTGCAGTTTACATTACAAACTTAAACTTTCTGGAAATGTAACTGTTACGTCAAACCAATGAGGAGTCTAAATAAAGAATGAACATGCTTGTTTTGCCTGTGGAGAATCAATATTTTAAAAATGGCCTGTAAAAGAAGGAATAATAAAGATGCAACCTCTGGGAGCTATCGGGGATTTGGAGGCAGATGCAAGTTGTCAGGAGGAGGAGGATGAGGAGGAAGAGGCAGATTGGTTGAGAGAGCAGGGCCACTGTAAAATGACATCAGTCCAGGATCATCCGTTCCAGGGCTCCGCCATTGGCTGCAGCAGCAACAGGCGAGGGAGGCTGCCAGACAGGGGTGTTGGGGAGGCACGGGAGAGCCGCAGGAGTGTTTGTCATGGTGGGTAAAGAGGTTGGTGTGGGTCGCTGGGCAGGGCAAAGGAGGGTGCAGGAGTAGGCAGCCCTGAGGGATGCTATACCATCACAGTGAGAAGGCACGGGGCTCGCATGTATATATATATATGTGTGTGTGAGTGTGTGTAAGAGAGAGATAAATAAAGAACCGGATGCAGGAGGGAGAGGGAAAAGTACGAGGGGGTGCAGAGGGGCGGCTGTGGGGATCCGGCCTCAGAATATGGTGGTCTCGTACTTGGTGCTGACGGGGCGCCTGTTGGAATCCCGCTGGTCCAAGAGCCAGGTGGTGCTGCCCAGGGACTGCATGTCTGCGTCCATCTCCAGGGGGTCGATCTGCCGAGGGGGAGGGAGGGAGGAGGGACGAGAGGAGGTGTGAGACGGGGGGCAGTGGAGGCCATTGCGCCACACTGACAAGTCCTCAGCTCACACACGTGCATGTGGATTAGAGGTACAGTCCAGTGATCATGTTATAATCACAGACACTCAGGGCTCAATCCACAACATGGATGATGTCTGACAGAAAATACACTCTGGAAGACGCAGCAGTAAACCAAAGCTACGACCCTCTGGGAGTTAAAAAACATACTGATTAGTAGTTCGTGCTTTACACCAGTGGCTCATACAGACATGAGTGCTAATGTCATTATAAAAGCAGTCAAAACACACATAATATGCCGGGTGATACTGATTTACTCTGAGCTAGCTATGCCTTTGAAATGGCAAAAAAAAAAAAAAAAACTCTAGATAGGCATATTTAAAATTCCCTGTGTATGGATGACATCTTCAGATACAAAGAATGAGAAGGGGAGCTGAAAACCATCCAACAGAGACAACTTCAACCATCGTGTTTACAAACCCTCACTGGCACAATTAAGCCAATAGTCCTCATAGAAGCGAATATAGAGAAGTTAAATCACATCAAGAAACCCTCTCTTCTCTGAATGTGTTTAACCACAACTTGAACTAACTGCATCAAACATCTAAAAATGTGAGATGATGATGAGAGATGGGAAAAGCAAAGGGATGAGGAGAACGCTCATGATTGAAATATTAAGAACCACAAAACAAGGAGACTGAGTGCACTGCGGCACCCCGACGACGACAAAAACAAAGAGGGGAGGGATTGGTGTGTAAGCAGATGTGTGGTGACTACAGGTTGAATAGAGGAAAGGAAAGAGAAGGACCTGGACTCCAGGGCTAACAGAGTGCAACGGGAGGAAGGAAGGACGGTGGGTAGTACACGTGTGACAGTGACAGCAGCGGCATTCGAGCAGAGGGGCACCCTGGGAAGCAGGAGGACCAAGAAGACAAGAACAAAGACATGTTAAAAAAAACGAGAGAATAGAGGGACAGAGCAATGAAGAAATCCAGCAGGAGCAGTTCATCACCTGTGTAGAGCTCAAGAAGGCAAATTATTCAAGGAAATGATTCTACTTCTTGTGTTCTTGTATTTGACGTCTGCTAAACTAACAAGGCATGGCACGTCATTGTTGGATTTCTACACACGTTGACGTTGTGTGCATGGGGATGAGGATTTGGAGGGGTGGTGTCTATTTTTAGCTGTTCAAAGACCAAAAACAAAAGAGCAAACTGTAAAGAATTTATGAAACAGTGTGTTTATCTTCTCTAACGTGAGAAGCAACCATTTCATGCTTGGCCAAGTAGATTACTACCTACTGTAGTAACCCAACACTACTTCCAGTCCAAGGAGCACATTATCAGGATTTATGGGGTTGCATGTTACATTTAAAAAGCCCTTTTCACAACTAGCACATCCACACCTAGCTGGTCCTGGATGCTGCAGTTGTGTTGGCTAACTTTAGCAGCTGTGTCCTTGTCTTTCTTGGACTTGGGAGCTCCAACTACCTTTCTATAGAAGTTGCTCACCAAGCCAAAAAAGCTGCCTCAAACTGCACATGCTCTATCCATGCGCACCAGAGACTTTCCATGGCCGAGTTACAGCCCTCTGCTAATTTGAATATGGATTAAACGATTTAATCATGCGGCTCTTCTAGGCTTTCCAAATGTTACCGCACCAAATGGCTCAAATTCTGAAACAAGTCTTTTTCGGGGGAAAATGTATCCACGGTTAACAGCTGGTGTCTCTGTCTCAGCCTCTTCACCCCCCTATCACTTGTTTCTGCACTATGTCACTTCAGTGAGAGGGTAGGATCACAGCGTTACATACATGTTTACTTCAAGACAAAACATTGTTGTGTTGTAATGAGTGTTGTTTGTAGTTAGCACCTACATTACATCCAACAATCTATTACAGATCTGGGATTTGTATTTACGACAGTGGGGTTGCACTCAGAAAAGCTCTAGTCTCAGTCTTTTAGCACAATTTCATGTATGTATCCAAGAAGGGCAGATTCAATAATAATTCTGCCTTAAAACAACATGAAAGAGTCAACATTTTTCAACAACCTCACGGAAGCTTAGTTGGTAGCTACAGCTAATGAAATCTGCTTGCGCCACTGCAGCAGTTGTCTGTTCAGCTGGAAAAATTGATTGTTAACAGCAAAAAATCAGATGCCTGCTTTTGTCTACTTCTGTCTGAAAATAAGGAGTCACTGTTTCAGATATCACAAAGAATTCCCAGTGTTAAGTCTGTCGCTGTTATCACTGAAACCGCCTATGTGTGAGAACAGAAAGGTTGACAGGTGTAGCAACAGTGACTAAAGATGGTGGGGGACTATCCATCCATGAGGAAGATTTTTAAAAACGGTATACCTGTCACAGTTTCTCTTTAAACCAAATAGATATGGTAGAATTCACATTGACATAAAAAGCATTAAAACAAATTGCAGCAGATAGGAGTCCCCCCCTTCTCATTTAAAACTTAAACAACCAGCCAGAGTCATTATGCAGCTCTGTGATTACTCCATATATTATCCTTACAGGCAGGTAGTAAAACAAAGTGATTTGTGTCTCTGCATAAGCATGTGGTCTAGAAGTGTGCGTGCTCCAGGCTGTGCAGCTCTGTCAGGTGACAGTGATCACTGAGTGCTCATTATATGCAGCCTGAGAGTCCAATGCATCAGTGCATGGCACAGGGTATACGTGGACATTCAGGCAACACACTCAATCAATAGTGAGGAAGCAGAGGATGGGTCCACCAGCGGGGCTGTGCCCCTCAGAAATGTCCCAGAGGAAATCAAACACTCCGCTGTGAGCAACAAATAAAACTATTCATTCATCATGTTTCGCATATGCACAAAAAGAAAATCTCCCCTAATCTGAGTGACTCAGAGTCGGGGGTGGGCAAGATGAAATTGGTAGCAAAGTCATGACTCATCACTTTCTATCACACACAGCAAATCTTCCTTTGTAGGTGGCCCATCGGGGATTCAGTGGCGGGTAAAAAGTCGGTCACGAGGTCTGTGTACCTTTTTATGAATTATGATTGCATAACGGCGCGTTTCTACTCTCCCTCTATCCTTTTAACAGGCAGAGCAAATTAACACTCAAGACACACTCCCACACGCACACGTTCAACAAGTTTTCAGAGGGGTAACAGGGTGGTACTCACTGCTGATCTCCGCATGCTGTTCCACGACTGAGATACAGGGCGGCTGGTTTTGGTCTCTATGACCTCTGAGGGCAGAGATGTGGGTGGGACATATTGTCTCGCCCTGGTCTGGATGGCCATCTGATAGGCTACCTCGAATGCCTGTCCCAGTGTTAGGATGATCTCGTAGGTCTGCGTCTGTGTGAAGGAGAAAGTTTGAAAGTGTGTTCAAATCAGACAACAACAAAAAAAAAAAACGATTTCAGCTGGTGGTAACTGACAGGAAGCTACTTCTCCAGAGTGGTTATTTTCAGGTTTTACAATACATTTAAACTGAATTCACATGAATCTTAAATGATTTTGGGGACCATTGCTTGTGTGCTACTATTTCACTATTTCATTTAATGCTTTCACAAACATCACAGTGGGTATTAGTTCTTTTAAATGATCTAAAATAAGTAGCTTGGACTATCAAAGTCTACTGTAAGTCTACTACTGAATGACTGACTGACTCTTTTTCAACATTTGTTTAGAATTACTATCATTGTATTGGGTTTGCAAATGCTTGTTTTCAACCATTTGTTGTGCATCACACAAAAACATTACTTGGCACACAAAAGTGCAGCTCTTCACATTGTTAGGATAATTACTTTTTATAATTATCTGTTGGCTCTTGTTTGAATATCATGCCCACTTTCACAGAAAACCCAAAGCAATTTTCACACGACATTCTGCACATGGAGCAGTCGTGTTAAATACAAATAACTGAGGCTCAAAATGGAGTTTTGACATCGTGAAAACTTTCATCATTACATCCGTTTCCCTGCAGTTAACCAATGCTCCACAGTGGTCCATATGCCAAAGATGAAAGATTGCCTTCGACCTTTACAGAAGCTGAGACATGAATTACAACATAATCTGTGTCTGTACATGGAAATGTCATGCATAGCAGGAGCGGAACTTCAATCAAGCCCTTCTATGAGCCAATCAAGCAAATAATGTTCACAGGATGCGACATGCAGTTTTAACTGTGGGGTACCTGACATCCCACTAAAGGACACTTTGTTTTCTCTAAACTACTCAATGATGAATTTACAGAAAGTTCAAGAATCATATGTTGATCAGATTTCTACTAAATCAAGCAAAATGACTGAACACAAGACTAGTTTGTTTTTTCTTACTTGAACAGGAAAGAGTTGTACTACTCACCACTTCCACAGTGCTGAAGACATGACAGAAGTGGTGGCCGCTCTTCAGATCCTTGGTAATATAAGCAAAAGTGCAGAGGTCATCTGGGTCCTGAGCAGCACATGAGATGTTCCTGATCTCATGCTCTGCAACTATAGTCTAATGGACAAAGGAAGGATGTGAGTGCTAACTGGAAATCAACCACTAATGGAGGATGAGAGAGTCTGCAATGTTTGGGTCGGACAGATCGATATACACCGAGACACTACAACATACTTTCCCATTACCTTCGTGGCTGCATCGATGAACTTGACCCCTCTATAGGTAATGGACAGTATGACGACCGGACCCTTTCTTGAATCCTTTGATTTCTGCAATGGATACAATGAAAAGAGTGAGAGAAAAGTGCATATAGTATAACGAAACCCAATGGTTTACACACTTTAAATGTGACTATAAAAATATTATTATACTAGAATGTGTTCACACTGGGAAAAGCAATTGTCAGTTGTATTTATCTTCTGCAACCCTGTTATTTCATGTTTGACATTTTGCAAATTCATTTCAGAGCAAAAGAAATTAAAAGAAAAAATATCGTTCAAAGCTTTTCAGTAATACTTGCCCTAATTTTAGCACAGGCATCTTGTGTGGATTCAATCCCTCGTAGATCCCTGATTATCATTGATCCTAGGTACTAGGAGAAAGAATCAGAACGCACCAGGGTTGGATTCATTTAGAAGACAATTTCAACATTGGTGCTGATAAGCTCACATGTAGGCAGAAACATAGAGCTGCAACTAACGATTACTTTCATTGTCGATTAACCTGTCAATTAGTTTCTTGATTAATCGAGTAGTTTAAAATGGTGAAAAATGTCAGTGTATCGCAAAGTCCAAGATGGCATCTTCAAATGTCTTGTTTGGCCACTATGCAAAGATATTCCATTTACTGTTTACATAAAGGAGTAAAGAAACCAGAAAGTATTCATATTTAAGAAGCTGGGATCAGAGAATTTTGACCATTCTTAAATAAATACTCAAACCAATTCTCAAAATAGTTGGTGATTATTTCAAAAGGTGACAATTAATTGGTTCATAGTTGCAGCTCGACAGTAGGGTGTAAAAAATAAACAGCTATGTTTGTCTGCTTCTGTTCTGAAGACCGTAAAAGTGACTTACAGTTGCCTCGTACCCACAGGAGTCCAGGATGAGCTTCTCAGGCTGGTGATGCCAGGCAGACACCGTGGCGTAGGTAGCAGAGTGGCTCGGCGGCCGGAGGTTTAAACGAGAGTCTTTATGCCGTTCGCTATGTCTGTCCTGAACAGTGAACATAACACAAGGAGGGAAACATTTGTGACATGAAACAAATTAAATACTTCTACAAATGCAGTGAAAATCCTCTGAGTTTCTAGTGTCTGGAAGCTTTTCTTCAAATATACACACATCAGTCAGTATAGAATATAAAGATTGGAAAGACGTGGAATTTTGTGCATTATACTAGAACTGGAAAGCTGATTCCACTGGTTAAACCTGTAGCTACATTGTGTGTCTCAGTCGAGGTGGTGAAGCAAAAGACTTCTGACTGCTGTACATTAGTGTGAAGGCAACCAAGGTCTGCTTGGTCAGCACCTTAATATAAGCCCTTTTTGATCTGCCGGTATCCTCATAAATATTCATGCACTGTGTCGGGCCTTTAGGTCAATGTGGGCTGCTCAGCTTTTACATAAATCTCTTGTCAGAGTAAAATATACTGATGACAGAATCCACTAAACGTTTAGGAAAATGATAAGTATTGATTTTAGATATCAGGAATCCTTGAGCAGTGCAGTCGTGCTGCATTTCCCTTATGTGTGGACGCTCCTCTGGGTTTTCTCTTTGGCCTCAGTGAGTCACAAACCAAGCATGCCATCTTGACTGCTTGTGTCGTAGTTTGACCTTTAGCAAATGGTAAAATTTGATCACTGGGTTATTCTTAGTTCATCTTCTTAAAGAGGAACCCAACAAATTCAGGCAGGCTAATAGGAACTGAATTCATGTCAGGGAATGAAGATGCTGTATTGGATCTTTAGTGAGTCAATTATTTCTAAAATTCAGAGCTACTCCAGAGAAAAATGGTCTTACTGGATGAGATAAAATACACTGAATGGAGCTGACAGTAAGAACACAGAGCTTCTGCTCGATGAGCAAACACGCAAACCTGTGGGGCAGGGCAATAATTCAATACTGTATTGGTTTAACTTTCAGTGAAATTATATTTGTCAGAGGTGACCATGCGCAAGTGACCCTGCCTGACATGTGGCACTCGTCGCTGCGCTCGCTCAAGCCCTCCACTCTGCTCAGTTTGCTGCTGAAAATGGATGAAATAGGTGCCAAGGAGTAGAAATACGCATTCAAATTTCACTCAACTCTCTGCGAGACTTTTATTTGCAGATACCCCAGAAAATCAACCTCTTTTCTAAAGCCTGAATTGGGCAGGTATGGTGTCGATTCAACTGTAGGGTCATTTTGGAGTTGAACCACCCCCCCCTAAACAATTTTGACAAGAACTGAAATTATTATTTATTGTAGGACTGTTGCGTTAGACTGCATTAGTTATTTAGTTATAATAAACTGTCAGCTGAGAGTATTATAATACAATTTCAGTGAAAGCAATTGAGAAATTGTAGGTAAATGGATAAAATATGAGACAGGAATGTGCCTTTTTAGCTAATTCAGCTATAAATCATTGTGATGCAAAAATAGCATTAAAATCCCATCTTTCCATAAAGCAGTCCTGCTTGATATTCAAGAGACAGCTACCACAGTATGGTATCAGTATAGGTATTTTCTGACAGATGAATTCATATCATCTCAATGCACTATTCATATTGTCACATCGCTCAACCCTAATTACTCTTTGTTGTTGTCCCTGGTTGCAGTCTAATGTTGTTGTGGTTGTTATGCCCGCTTAGATTTAACTCAACCAGTAAGTTTAGTTGTGCATCCAGAAGGGCTCTGCGTCTAAGAAATGTGACATTTAACAAGACACCCCAGCACATCTTACTTTGTTCAGCATCGTCCTCTATTTTTTAGCTAGTCGCTCAGTGAGAGTAAGTCTGGTGGCTTTCTAGACAACGTTAAAAGTGAAAGAACTCACTACAGAGCGCGGCCTCTCGCTATACGAACGCAGAGAAACACTACAGTCCTGTTCAACTCCTCTCCGCCTCCGGTCCGTCTCAGTCAGGGGCAGGAGCATGTCCATGGAGCGACTGGTGTAGGGGTCCATCTGACTGAGGGGGGATGTTGTCTGGGACAGGAGGTCATGGAACTGCCACACACACACATGCACACACACACACACACACACACACACAGGACAAACACATCACAGACATGCACGACACAGATTACTGATTTGACAGCACTGTCTACATGGGCTGGTTTCCCTGATCTACATCCAAGCTTAATCCTCAACAAAAGAGCCTCTTCCATGGAGATTCTCAATTCTTTTCAGCCCAGTTTAATCTGCCTGGGAAATCAGCCCTGAGTATTTAACTGTTGTGAACATAATGATATTGAAGAATCTCATTCCAAAATTAGACATCCGCTGCTGGTAGAAAGGATCCATTTTCTCACAAAATGATGTTGGCGTAGAAGTAAAGCTCGCCATGTAACGTCATTTAACTTCCATTTTAAGCTCCATTTTGATTGTTGTTCAATAAGAAAAATAACAGGGTGCAATTATCTGTCTCAGCGGAAATATTCAGTACTTTAAAACCAAATCTAAACAAATGTGAACTAATTTTAAACAAAAAATATTCTGCATCTTTTATGGACATCACTGATATTAAATATGGGTTATATTGAGGACATATGCAGAACTACACTGCTAATGGCGCATATTTGAGCAGACCAAAACCTTTAACCAAATTAGGGTTGACAGCATGTTCTGCACTTCGTTAGTTCAACAGCAGCACTAGCAATGCTGCTGCTATGAATGTCTGACTCATACTCTTTAGAAGAAAACATCTTTCTCGGACTGTGCTTTCTTTTTCTGGATTGTAGGCAAAGTAGACATCATGTCAAAGTCGCCAATGAAGATCTAGCAAGGAAGACGCAATAATAGTGTATATGTGCACTGGAGCAGTTTCTATATCACCAATCTTACCATAATTGGGGACAGACGACGGGACTTGGTTGGAGCCTCTTCATAGGGTCGCTCTGCTAGAGAGGCAATGATCCTCTTCCTGTGGCCCAGGGCACCAATCTTAATAACCTAAAAGTCAGCATCAGGGAACAATTTAAAGCAGACTTTCCAGCGTATTGTCACAATGCTATCAGGAACAGATGAATTTATCTAGACTAAGCTAATAGAGATACATCCAAAATACACTGACACAGAGTTAGTGGCATGCACCCCTCACTGGCAGGCATCCACAGGCAAACAGAAATGACTCTCGTCAATAATTCAGCCTCAATCTGTTTTGCCGTAAGCTTAAAGTACAGCACTGTCTCCTTCCCGGGACACTCTATAATTCACGAACCATTTTTGGATATGGTGCTGAAACAACGAAGGAGAATTAGGCGATTTATGGGGCGATAACAGGTAATATGCAAATAACCGCGTGATTTTCAAATAACTGCATTGCATAGATCCATTTCAATTGTCACAATCTAAATTCATGTTTTTAATTTACAGCATCTAATTTCACCTCAGACACATCCATCCACAGTATCTGTGTCTCTTTAAACCTTTTACAAATGCAATACCGATCAGCTCGTGTGGTTCAAACCCTCTGAGGAGGAACCATAGGTTAATTTTATGTAGTCAGAACTCATTATCTTAATACTGTATATTTGCATAATTGGCTATTAACATTCGTGCTCATCCGGTAAAGGTGGATGTCTAGTGATTAATGTTACATCTGCAATTATGTTGCTGGTACAAAATATTCCATAACAGGCTCATACGGTTCTTTGTCTGAAGGCTTCAATTATTTATTCAGTGAGAGTCAGCGGCAGAAGAGGCAACTGGTCTGTCCTCTGGATTTCTGGTGCTGTTTTCATTATTCTCATGTTCAGAATCCCAGAGAGACCAGTATGCATGAGGTGTGTGAAATAAGAGAAAATTTAAATAGTAATAAAGAGCCTTGGGACTATATGTGAATGTAAACCGGCTCGTAGATCAAATTGGCGGTTGATACTATTTGACGTAAGACGCTGACAAGGATATAGGAAATGTGATGGGCAAAGCGAGCTCTGCCAAGAGGCTCAGAGACTGTTCTGCTACTCTGCACACTGAAAGTAATGTGCCCAGCTCTCATACCAATCTTTCTGTACTGCATCGCAGTCTGCTGGACATCATCCCTCATACACTGCATATACAGTATGTTTGGCTGCTGCTTTCCTGCTGCTGTTGCTGCTGATACTGCAGCTGTTGCTCGTTTCTGCCATTTTGCCACTGCTGTCTTTATGTTTATCACAAATAACAAACATAGAAGCGCAGTCATGAGTGGGAAAAATATGATTGCTCTAAACAAGCTCATCCAATGCTCTTGCACTGCCTTCTGTGATTGTTTATCAGCCGTATCAAATCATCTGCTTGGGTTGTCTGGCTGCCTGCCATGACATAAGCAATGCTAATGTATACATGATTGGTTATTACTATTACAGTTAACATTGGGTTAGCACTAGAGCTGGAACATATCGCCGAATAATCGACAAGTCAACTGAAAGAAAATTAGTTTCCAACTTCGGATGCACGACATATATCGGTAAATTTGTATTATTGGGTATTTATCAGTCCCAGTGAATTTATAGGTGTTAAACAGAGATGATAATTTGAAGCCAAATTACTTTCATTGACTGAAGCATCTCCTCATTTCAATACAGTAGGTGGCGGTATGCACTTTTTCAGTTGATTTGCACTGGTTATCTTATCTGTATGGGCCATGAGAAGCAGGTAATTATCTGTTATCAGTATCGGCTGAAAAAAATCCATATTGTGCATCTAACCATTTAGAAAATTAATTACGCCTTGTCTTTCTTTGTCTTTTATTACCAGTGAGTTACTAGTAAGTCAGAGTTAATGGACAGTTTTGGACTGTTGGTTGGACTAAACAAGCAATTTGAAGATGTCACTTTGGGCTCTGAGAAATTGTGATGAGAAATCTTCAAAATTCTTTGTTTTTTCTTTTTATAGACTAGACAATAAATCAATTATTCTTGAAAACAATCAGCAGACTAATAAATAATAAAAACAGTTGTTAGTTTCAGCCCTAGTAAGTACTGTGGTGTAAGTAGTACCCAACTCTGATGAGATCTGCAGTCGGTCAGCCTGTCTTCAATGTGGATAAACCTTCCATGATTTCCTGTAACTCACTGGTTCCCAACCATTCTAGCTCGTGACTCCCGCAAAAATGGTTCCTTGATTCTCCTCATCACAGGTGTGAGAGTTAAATCAAAAAGGATTTTTTTCTTCTCAGATTGGTTCGTGTAAATCATTTTTAGAAGCCAGACCAAGTGAAATGAACAGGAAAAATTAATTTTGTAGCAGAGCATGTTTTTTTCCTATCCCGTTAATCATCAAGCAAACCCTCAGATGTACCTCAGGAACCCATAGGGAAACTGCCGTAGTCTTAACACGCACACATTTGAGTTAAATCAACACACGTTCAACCAAACTGGTATATGCATTTCTCCACAGCCTCCACAGCTTTTATCCCCAAAGACATCTGTCCTCCTTTGTAATTACAAATTATCACAAAGTGTTACACTGTTTTCAGGAAGATTAAATCAAATTATATTCTTCCCTGTCATCAGTTGCCATATTGCTCCTTGATTTACATTTTATCTGTTTGTTATCTACTAATTACTCTGATGTTTCTGTTATAGTCTTATGCAAATGCTTCCATCATCGAGCACTTCTCTAAGTTCAGCAGCGCGTGCTTCTTAACATGATGCATACATCTTATGATTAGAGACCATTCCGGGAGAGCTGGTCAAGGCTGAGTGAAGACATGAGGCCATCAACACTTTAGGGTCTTCAGCAGAGCAAATAACACACCTGCTAGCTCTTTATCTGAAAGAAGACACATTTTTTTAGCAAGAGATGGTTTCTTACATTGACAATCTCCAGCTCCCACAGGTTCTTCACACACTCCAGTGTGCGGTAGCCACTTGAAAGAAAGTTGGGCAGATATTCATGCAGGCCGAGGCCATCCAGCCAGGAGGCAAGAGATGTGCTGCCATCACAGCCCAGTGCTTTCACCTACAGTGAAGGGGAAGACAGATGTAAGGGGGCAAGTACTGTAACCTTGTGTTCTGAGAAAAGGACTGAAAATGGGAATGTTCAGCTTATATTCTTGGTTTTCAGTTGTGGCTATAATTCTACCTCACTATAACTGGACACTGCTGTTTTAGCCATCCTTGCCAAAGGACAGACATTTAATATTAAAAGTCAAAGATGAATTAAAATAGCTTTGGTGATCCTCTCAGTTTTAATCTGAAGTTATCATCAGATCAAAATTTTAATTTGTCCAATACTATTGATAAACTAATGCATTTGTGTAGCAAATGTTAGCATGCCAACAGGCCAACCTAAGGAAGTAAACATGGTAAGTAAGAAAAGCAGTCTATTTCCAGGCAGAGTAGGGTAGCAAAGCAAAGGGGTCCATAATAACTCATCATTGAGAGTGTGTTAGCATGCTGATGTTAGTATTTCGCTCTAACGACTGCTGTGCCTGAGTCAAACCTTAAACTAGCATGGTACTAGCTTAGTGTTTTCATCATCCGCATTCGCATACTTGGACACGTTTTGTCCTGTGCAGCCTTTGCATATACAGTATACAGTATAATGTAGACCAATCCTTAATATCCCGTTCTCCAGTACAAAGGTATACATTTTCCTTTATATGATCCTTATGTAAAGCATTTAAGTTTCTACTTAAATTTCTAGTTTAAATTATAAGTTCCATTTTTCAATAATTTAATATTATTTCCTGCTTGTTCTTTAGACTTGTTTGCCCTTACATCTGAAGTATCTGTGATCAAAAAATGTTTTCCATTTCCTGTTTTTTTACTGCACGATTACTACTTCAACTCTGATGAACCATCTGTTTATCTATTTTTTCCACTCATCTACTATTTTTATCAACACGCTGACATTTCGACCTTTTTATCTGAGATGCTGTCAGTCAGTGTCTTTCTTTAGTGCCGAGGTTAAGTTATGATGTTAAGTACCTTGGGCAAGCTGCGTGCCGCATGGAGGATTTTCTTTCGGTGTCCTGGGTCAGTGATCCCGATGTCTCTGAGATCCTGGTCCTCCATCACGTTACTTCCCTACATGTGCACAAACGCAAGAGACACACACAAATAAACACATTCACACACAGCCACACACAGACATACAAACAGCCGTACTCATACACACATGCATGCAGACAAATAATCACATACACATGCACATAGACAATACACAATATGGACATACAGTAGTACAGTACATGAAAATAAATCTATTAGTGCAGTCATTTGAATGTCGGCATCGAAAGACACACAAACAAACAGGCATAAAAAAAATAGTGTACTGACATGACAAATAGCGTGATAAGAACATAGGTCAATAAAAGTATCATGGCTTGTTCTACACTGTAACTACCAGGGCGAAATTGTCGCTGTACTTGCTCTTAACACACACATATACACACACACACGCGCGCACACACACACAAAATATGCACATCTCTGACACAAGCAGTAACAGCAGAGTGGGAGGACAATGAAGTCAAATAAATTGTGCATGCCAAGAGTAATCAATCTGATCTGGTGCGACTCAGAGGGAACAAAGCCTTCATAACTGCAGCAGCATCTACAGGATCTCTTTGCTGTTATGTTTCAATGGAGGGAAACTACAACAGTCCAAGAGGAAACCAGAATATTTCACTAGAATTTGTAACAATTCCACAATTTAGGATGTAGGAACAATGAACAATAATTGTTTTCCCACCTCCCAAAATCTTGACTGACGAGCAGATTCTTGTCTATTTCATGTATCTGTTCATATTTGCACCTCCGGCTGCTTTGTCATCTTATTCCAGTTTATAGGCAGGAATAAAGATACAGGGAGAACCTTGAAAATGTGGAGCTAAGCGTTTTTCCCCGTGGACTGCTGCAGATTGATTCTTCCTGGCCAAGAATGTTAAAATGTTCTGTAGTCTTTAGTCAATCTGCTCTTACTGGATTGGTTTCAGAGCACAATGCAGCAGTATTCACAGGCCTGTATCAGGGCGCAGTTTGGAGATTACTCACTGATCGCAAGAATAAAGGTCAAAATGAAACGGGTGTGATGTAAGTGTGGCCCAAAATAGATTTTCCACTTTTATTAACACAGTTTGAAGTTTGATGATGCCTCGGGAGACTCTGCAAACTTATTATTTCATGCTGCATTTGAAACATGTGACGGGAATGTATGGTTCAGTTCTTACATAGCTTATGAGCTATGGTAGTCTGATTTAATCTGATACGACTTGCAGATGTAGCCATGGTAGAAGTCCTTCATCTCACTAAATGCACTCAGTTAATGCAACAGTGAATTAGAATTTGCTCGATTGCTATGCACCACAGAGGTATTGTTTAAGAAAATCAAATTTTGTTACTTTTCCAAGAGTCAGCGGGCGTAACAATAATCTGGCAAAGAAAGAAATCTTAATTTATGTGTTACAATATGTATGTTCAGTTCTACATTATGACGTTTGCAAGAGAGAGAGAGGGCTGCAGAGAATCTGATGCAATATTAATGCAGGAAAGATGCAACGTAAATGCATGACGGGGAACTTCTAAGATGTTTTGCACTGGAGAATTTGCCTCGCTGCCGCATTAGTTTGGACATCAGAGCAACAAACCGTAACACTATTTTTTTTTTGTTTTTTTCAAAAAGAAATTAGACTGACAATGAATCCCACAAACAAATTGTGACGCTCAAGTTCAGTCAGATTGATCACATCTGAAGCAAGTCTGGCAGAATCTAAAAGGGCACAATATTAAACATTCACAATGTCTGCCTGCCTACTCTGACCTTTCCCTTGTTTGCAACCTCCACATCCTTGTAAATATCCATGGGTAATTTGCCTTGTGAAGCTAATGATTTATCTCCTTGATGCATCAAGTCCAGCAGACACATTAGTCGTGGCATGAAAATGAACATCAGAATGACTAATGACCTGTAGTCCTCATCACATTATATCCTGGAAATCTTGATCATCATGGAATCTTCCAACTCAACAAGACAAGACGGTTGCTTTGTTTCCTTTTTAATCACTGTCTTGTTATCTACACTAGTATTGGGCAATATAGTGATGTAGGATAATGTTTAATACAGAGCTAGCTATTTCTTTAATATCTCCAGTTGTATAAGGGGATGGTGGACGATGCATCAAATCACTTGGCAGGACTGATTAATGGCATTATTGGATTAAGAGGATTTTTGCATCAATTTGATTAAGTACTTTTATTTGTCAGGTATTTAATTTACTGCCTTAGTGAAAAACCAGCTCATCGATTTTATCTATAAATCATTCCTGCCATACTATACCGTGGTATACGCTATAGAAGACTGAAGGTGATTTGGGGGAAATACAAATAACTCAACACATAAACACACGTTTTTCGATAAGAATCTTTGGCCGTCCAAGTGGCTTAGTTGTTAAGATACATACCATTTATTATGTACACACCATCAGTGATTTAATTCTAGCCTGGGACCTTTGTTGCATGCCATCTATCTCTCCTCGTTTCCTGTCACTTCAGTCTACTTACAAATAAAGTCATAAATTCCCCTTTGAATTTGTTTTTTCAAGAAACTGTGACCATGAAATGTACTAAGCGTGACATTTTACAGTTGAGGAATGCACTTGTCACTGCTCTCTGATGGACAAACTGTATAATGAAGACAGTTTCTAAATAGAGCTAAGACTAAGGATCATTTTCATTGTTGATCTGTCGAATATTTTTATAGCTTAAATCGATTCGTTTGTTGTGGTCTAAAAATATTTCGAAAAATGGTGATTAGTTTTTCCCAAATTCCAATATGATGTCCTCAAATGCCTGGTTTTGTCCACAGTGCAAAGATATTCAGTTTATTGTCATAGAGGAGGATAGAAACCAGAAGATATTCACATTTAAGAGGCAATTCAATTACTGCCTACTGATTAATCAATTATCAAATTAGCTATTACATTATCTACTAGTTGAAATGTAATCAATTAATCAATCAACCTTTGCAGCTTTATTTCTAAATTACCTCAAAAACATCTTTTGTTTCTGTACTGCAATGTCTTGTCACTTATTGTCCAACATGATAACAATATATCTTCAGTCAGCTAATTCTGCTGATATATCAGCCAAGCCAATTTATCGATCTAGCTGTAATCCATGTCCTACCCCCCTACCAAATTCCTGCTATGACTACATTTATTGTGACGACACATACTACTCCTTCAGGCTTGTTGTCGCCTCATGAACAAATCTAAGCCTAAAGCCTGTATCTGCAGAGCACCTCATAGTAGGAGTGATCACATGTTCATAAGGACTCGCATTACGTTGTGATCTCACGCCTTAACAGAAAGAAAGCAGATCCGAGTGCAGCAGTCGTCAACTGCAACACTTGTGTGCATACAACCACTTTTCCTCTGAGCTTACTGGTCTTACTTAACTGAGCTCAGCTGTAACAAACTGATGTAACATATAGCCCAATAGTGCTAATGCAGCTCTGTGGTCTGAGAAATGTCCGTGTCTACCCTTTGGGCCTAGTTATTTACAGTGTACAGCCATGTTTTTCAAAGTAACATGAACGGGGGGTTGAAAAACGTAATGGTGTTTTCACGAATCACCGCCAAACGCAATATCAAGTTTCCTTGCAAGGTTCTTTAGGGGAAACACGATAACGCTTTTAGTCAGATTGTGGATGTCCTTTGAGCTGCTGTTAAATGAATTTATCAATATGTAATCTGACAGAGGCGTTTAAAAAATGCAAAACACTCATCCAAAATGTGTCAATGCTTTCCAGAAACACTAATCTGTCTGATTGCGTTTTTAAACCATAGTAGTAGACAAATCCTGTGGCTTTTGATCATTTACATACTGTGAAGTGATAAATTTGCAACCAAAATACATTTCTGCATGCAAATATATCAAATTTAAAATTGTATACGGTATATAAATACAGAATTAGAGCATGCCTCTGCAGTGTAATCATACATTGTGCAGCAATTGCAAGGCCATCTCATAAGCACCACAAGCAGAGTGTAATGGTAGAGGATTTAGTGAGATTCGGTGAGCAACCATGCAAGTGTATTCAGAATAAAGTATAGTGTGTTTAGATTGAGGATCGTTTGTGCAGGATTATTTACACAGGGGTCAAGTTCAGTGACTGTAAATCAGAAGATTCAATATAGGGGGGAGTAGGTGGCTTTAGTATTGTACAGTAAATAAGCATGATTGGGAAAAAGTTAATGGGTTTTAGTTGTCATTTGTCTTGCCATTGGTGACAGCCCATATTCTTTAAAGGGCGTTCAGCGTGGGGCCATAAATCTTAGCAGGGTCATGCATTGCACAAGAAGTGAAGAGGAGTTATGAAGGGGAAAGGGGGAAGGAAGAGAAAGGGTGCAGAAGAAGAAGAGAGGGGGGCTGAATGAGTGGAGAGACAAGCAGAGGGCGAGAGAGCTGAGTGGTGACATAAAAAGACAAATGCAGCTAGGTTGACACGGGGAGAGACAGAGTGATGCAAAGTGGAACCGACCCCTGAGATGACGTGCTGCAGGTGACTCACCATGAATCGTAGGTCGTCGAAGCCATTGAGCAGGAACTTGCTCTCGTACTGCGGCAGCCCCACGTGCTCCAGCCACTCTCCCACCGGCTGGTCCAGGGCTTTACCACAGGCCCCATCTGCCGAGAGAGGGAAGCGCTTCAGCAGGGAGAAGCCGTTCAGCCGGTAGCAGCGGCACTCAGAGGACGACACATGGCATTGCCACATCATCCTCGGCCAGCAGAGGCAGAGCCGAGTGCAGCAGCACCAGGCGGGGTGGGGGGGAGACAGGGTCCAGGCCGGGGGTGAGGGGCTCCCAAGGTAAAGGCGGGGGCCCAGCTAACTCAAACACAGAAGGAGGGTAGGAAGTGCTGCAGGCCCAGCTCAAGCCCTGCAGGGGACTGACTAGGCTAATATACACCCACTGGTGTTAGTGTGACTGACTGGAGATGTCAGGCGAGGGTGGAGGTAGTGCAGGGAAGGAAGCCCATCTGAAGCTTGGTATCTTTAGTTATGTTGGACTGAGCCACTACGGCATCTTCCAACAAACAAGGTTCACTAAACATTCCTTTAGTGAGCAGATGAGCGAGTGTATAAAACCTGGCTAGTCCAAGAACATAACAATACTGAACACTAACACGTCAAGAGACTAAATAATTTTCAGGCTGAGGGAAAATGGAAATATTTATCACTAAATCAGACATTTTCATACATCACACATTATTTAATCTGCTAAAACTATCCCCCTAATTAGTTCTAAAATCAGCAATAACTCCATCACGGTGCAACACAGAAATATTCAGTTCCCCCAAAATAAATTTGTCAGGGTTTTCACCACATACTTGTAAAGCTCTGGCTGAGTCCCATGGCTTCATTGGTCAACCTCTTTGAGAGCTAGGACACGGCTCATACAATGAAGGTAGCAGCATTCTAAAGTACTGTTGAGGTACTCATGTTATTTTTGATCAAGGAATACACATTTGCTCAAATAATTTTCTCCTCCTTACTCCAGAGCCACAAGGAGTGTGGTCAGGTAGACATATTGTAAATCCTACATCAAAAAAAGAAATGTTGGCTTGGGATTTCCACAGTGTGCTGATTCCAAACTCCTCAATTCATAATCAAATCCAAGTATGGATTCCTTGATAAAGCTCCAGGTAAGCTGTCTGCCAGTGGAAAAAGGCTCAGTGTCCTTGGTTGTGCCAGTGTTCCCTGCGCTGCCCAGCATTCACACTCTTCAGCAGGCTGTTGGCTGTGCGGCTCCGCCACAGATCGTGCCTCTCATCTTTCAAAGCAGTAAATCCAGGTTCAGATCCTACAGACGGCAGGTGAGCCTTTTGACTCTGAAGCGAGGATCACTGCAGGACCACAGTGCAGGTTAAGCTAGCTCCTTTCTGAGGCAGGCGCCCCCCACTCCCACCCAGCCCACCTGGTTCTTCTCCTCGCTGGGTACAGCTAGCAGCCTCTGTGCTCAGGGCAGAGGTTTGCTGCATCCCCTGCCTGTCTGAGACATGCAGGCAGGCAGCGCAGATGCAGTCACAGCAGCTGCTCCTGGCTCACACACGCTACCCCTCACTGCTCACAGGGCATAACGTCCTGACGCCGGCTACTTCTGCACAGGAGATCACAGATCTGCCTCAACCTCAGCCACTGCTGCCACGTCCTTCCAGCATCCACGACAGGCAACAGACTCAGTGATCATCCCCCCTTCTCATCCGAGCAAATCCCTCAAGCTCTTCTTTTTAACTCCCCCCCTCCTCGCTCTCGTCTCTCTCTGCTTTCTTTCTCCTGCTCTCGATCTCATAGCCCCATTCCCACACTGTGTGATCGCACTGCAGGGCTGCCGTATGCTGCCTGATGAAGTGGGGTGCTGCTCCACGTAACCACCTCTCTCTCTCCCTCACTCTCCCACTATATCAATTCCCCTCCCTCTGCCTCTCTCTCTCTCTCTCTCCCCCTTTCTGGCTTGCACTCTCCCTCACTCTGTCTCGCTCCCTGCCTCTCGTTCTCAAACACACAGACAGATGCAAACACACACACACACTCTTTCTCTCTCTTCATCGTCTGTCTCTCTACCCCTTTCCCCTTTTGTCTTGCCCCCCTTTCTCTCTTATACAAACGCACACATACTCTCTTCCTCTCTGGCTGTCTGTCTCTCTCTAACCTTACCCCACCTCACCCCTTCTCTCTCTCCTCACTGCACTGATTAGAATTGCACAGAGGCACTCTGATCTTGCCAGTGCAGAAAGGACACCACCATCAGAGGCAAGGAACAAGCACCGAGAGCCCAAAATCACAGTCCTTTCTGCAAAGAATGACTAGAATGTAAAAGGATGACAGCGAAGTCGATCCTCTTCTGCAGGCGCATCGCCAATTTTTTAGGCTAACATGGGATATTGAAACAAAGAGCCTCCTCAAGCCCCTGCTTATTAGCAGATGGCTTTAATTCATTTACATCTTACTTTGATGATAGGACAAGGGGGGGCAGCATTGATTCAAGTCAGCAGAAGTCTCTAATGCACTCGTACAGGAGAGGGAGAATGAGAGAGAGGAGAAGAGGCGCACTTCAAGTCCTGTCTCCTCTCCATCTCATCCAGTCATACAGCATGACAGAAAAGAGGCGAATTCCATTATGTACTTCCAGATGCTCATGTCACATCATACATTTTTAGTGCACAACAGAGGCTACTTACAGGGAAAAGCCGGGACAAATAAGTGAGATGATATAAAATTTAGACAGATTTGGGGTAAAAAGGCTCAAACACACACACAAAGCGCCATTCAACTTTGAAAGAATTGTCTACACAGGGAGTGGTAGACTTTAGCACCCACCTATGCGGGGCTGCTCACTGCGTCCATCATTGGTGTTATCTGGGTACAGCTGCAGGCAGAATGTAATTATGCAGGCTTTCAAGCTGCTTGCAATCACCTCACACATTCCCAGATGGGTAGTCAGTAAGGCAGTCAGGGTAAGGAGAAGCAGTGCCAACAGAGGGAGGCAAAGTGAAGGGCTATTGATTGAACCTCCTCCGTAATTGGCCCGCCTGTACCCCTGATGCTCCGGCGTTAACGATCAGGTAAAAGGCCAAGTCGGGTCTCCGTGACCCGTCAGTCAGCCATGAGGACCGACGCTCATCATTTGTTATCAGGGAGAGAAGCTGCTGTCAGATATGCCCCGACTGAGGAGAAAAATGATGGAAGGAGGGTGTGAGGGAGAAAGGGAGAGAATGAGCTGGAGACAGATAAGAGACAGAAAAGGGCTAATAAAGGAGGAGGCGATGAAACATATGGGCGAGATAAGATGGTAATAGGAAGTAAGAAGGATTGAAGTGGACTAATTATGATTCACTACGAGATCCCGCAACTCCTCCTCCTTCTTTACTCTTTCCTCATGAGCCTCAAACCAAAGTCAGCTCTTACACCACAATATCGAGACGGTTAAAAATACTAGCCACCCTGTCCAATTACTTCCATTCATTTGGGACAGCAACACCTCCCACAGTAGTAGGACCTAATTACTGACTGACAGAGTATCCAATGCTCCTCCGTGGGGGGGGGGGGGGGGGAACTGGGTCACTGTCTTATCCCCTGTTAAACAGGGCAAGCTGTCAAATCTATCCAAGAGTGTTTCTTTACCATTTACCAAGTCTACACTTGGCTCCGAGGAGTGCCCAGAAAGACCTATTTACAGCTGAAGAGGTAGAGGTTGTGCCTAGATAAAGCCATGCCTCTTTATCAGAGCGGGAGAAAAGCACTAGCTCCTTGTCAACACACCCAAGCAGTGGAGAAAATGAGCCGCAAAGCTGAATTAATTCAGGGAAACTGAAGGCGGACTCTTTTCCTTTGAACGTCAGAGTGTGCCTGTACACAAACCGAGCCGATGCCTCCTGTGTGCTGTTAGCTGAGCTCTCTCTCCACTCCCTCTCTCTTTTTAAGCTCATTTACTCAGTGCTCTCTTAGCACACAATCGAGACACTCATGATGGGCACACAACACAAACAACCTCATCCTTGAGTACGCAGAATGGCACAAAATTGCAGGGCTGGTTTTTACGCAGCCTCAAAAATCTGGTGTTAGGAAATGTGCCTCCTGAAGATGAATTGGCAGTCCTTGGCTCCTAATACAAGAGGGACAGTATAAAAGCACAAGGTGAATGGAATGGAAATACACAAAAACAGGTGGCAAAGGTTTTTCCCAGTCAACAAAACGATAAAGGTTGAAACAAGAGTGACAATTTAGGTTTCCATCTTCATCTCTTTCTCTTTTCCCCTCCTCTCCTCTCCGCTTCTCCCTCTCCCCTCCCCCTTTCTCTCCCTCTTCGGTCTGAAGGGTACCTGTTCGTTCCCTTTCATTGAGGAAAAAGAAATATGACCTCTTTACTAAGCGGCACACTCAAAAACAGCAACAAAACGGTACTCGCAACCTCCGAAACTACTTGTGAACAATCTCCGATTAAAATCGGAGCAGCAACTGCATGACTCAGCTGAATCTGGGACACGTTCAGCATGCCGTTCGTCAAACAAGTCCTATAAATAGCTCACACCTATATGTGTAGAAAACAAACAAACAAACAACATATTTCCTCTTATGTAATGTGGAATCACCTCAGGTCTTAATTGTTAGGATGGCAATTAATCTAAGGATGCTTGAGTGTGCGGGCAGTCATGTTACAATTAAAATCATAAATTCACTCTGCGATAGAAAACCTGCTTTGCTTTAGGACTGCTTTGTTAATATGTACCTCCTTTTGGTCCAAATTATATTAACAAATGAAAATAATTTCATCAGATATGTTCAATGGTTAAAAGCAGCCTGGAAGGAACTGATATACACTATAAATTGGGGAATATTAAAATGAAGACAGTGAAAGTGGTTATGGGAATAATATCTGGTGTTGTAACTATATTTTTTATTGTAATTGTTCTTTTAAAGTTGTATTTATTATATCTTTTATTTTAGCATCACCATAATTGTTAATTAATTTTCTCCCACCGTCTTCTTAAATGTTTTTATTTTAACTGCTGTCTTTGTCTGTAATCATGTAAGACCCTGAGCTGCACTTGATGTCTGAAATGTCTAATATAATTAAAGTTTACTTCATTACTTTATTTTACGACCTCCACCAAGAAGGTTATCTTTTCATCTGTGTGTGTTTGTTGGTTGGTAGGTTGGTTTGTCAGCAGGATTACACAAAAACTACTGAACAGATTTCCATGAAACTTGGATGGAGGATGGGTTTCGGATGAGAATAGACCCTGTTAACTTTTGGTGCACTTTTTTTCACACCATTCTTCTACAGTTCACCTGTAGATTTTAAATGAGTAGATGTCCTTGAATGCATTGATCAAACTTTCACTTTTTAATTGCATAGACGCCTTTGAAAAGGACTGACAGAAAGAAGTGATGTAAGATGTAATAAAATTACCTGATGACACACCAGCACATGCAGTGTAAAATGCTGTTGCAGCAATACAAGTATAAATTCTCTTAATTCCAATGTCATTTCTTTTTTACTTTCTGTGTCCTTACTTTAAATCCTTTTATCACAAAAACATGTTTTACTGTTTCTGTTCTTTCAGCTCTGGTGGTGTTACACCTTGCTGCGGTCAGCAGATTCTTAATCCATGAAACATACTGCGCATAACTAATGAAAATTTTATCTTAATAAATATGCTGAGACTTCTAAAAGGCAGTCCTGTGCAGACCCGCAGAAGCTGTTACACAATACCGTATGATGAAACCACCTTATGGCAGAGTATCTAACAGAGGTAGGTTTACACTGTATCAGCGCGGGAGTGTTATTTAAACAAACTGAGCTGATGCCAGCTGGCTTCTCTGCCTGAAGGACACTTGGTGAAGCGTACTATCAATTCTAGCCCTATTGAGGTATACAGTAGCTCCAGAAAAAAACAATATGACAGTAAGGGGAATTTAGAATTAGGTTTCTCATAAAGTAGAAACCTTGTGTGTAACAAAAAACAATGATGTGCCAAACAAATGTCAGCTTCAATCCCCGTGACTTACAACAAAACTCTCCTCCATCTTTCATGAAGATGTGTTTGAATACTGAACAGCAGCTCTTAGAAAAGCTGCTCGCAAATGTGAGCGGTTACAGTTGGGCCCTGTCTACATGTACACGAGAAAAACAAAGATTTTTCTATGCGTTTTGGCCTTACAGACACACATGAACAGCATTTTAGGTCACTGAAAACAGACCTTTTGGAAAACTTTTTACAGGGTGAAAATATTCAGAAAATCAGTTTTCGGTTTTTATATCTGGAGGGGCAGAAACTGAGATTTTTGGAACAATGATGCAGACACCCATGTTTGGCCCTGATTGGCCCTCATCAGTGTAGCATCAGTGGCAGACGTGAACTCAGAGTATGTGTTATGATATTGTGTATTGATGGAATGGATGCTATATTGTGTATATTTAGAAAGACATAGACAGACATTGAAAATACAGTGATGGAAAACAGAGACAAGAACTACGCTGACAGTGTTTTAATAAAAATAGCATTATCCAGGAGGATTCTGTGAGTCACAGTCACATGTGCCCATTTTTGTCCTGTTTTTAGGAAAATGTACCTGTTGCATTGTTACAAGCCCTGGTAACTTTACCATGTCTCATAAAAAAGTATAGTAGAGTAGTAGAGTTAGCCATCTGTTACTAGCTCACTCAGGTGATGACTAATGTTGCGTTACAGCCGGTTCATGATCCAGTTTAAGATTCGCCTATACATCTAACTCAGACTTCTAAAAGACAAAAACACAAGGTGTATTGGATATCTTTGT
The DNA here is from genome assembly GCF_040436345.1 of Pagrus major. NCBI lineage: Eukaryota > Metazoa > Chordata > Actinopteri > Spariformes > Sparidae > Pagrus > Pagrus major. The sequence goes on from NC_133220.1 coordinate 10,266,130, forward strand.
AGTACTGTTTAATTACTGATTGCTTACTTAATTTGTTCTACATCACTATAGGATTAAAACTGCATCATTATATATTTACAATTGACAAAAACATTAGACTTTGGAATCTGGATCGGTGAGATCCGATATCCGATGAGTGAATTACATGAGTATCAATATGCGATACCAAAACTGGATCAGATACGTTCAAACTCTAGTTCCAGAAGTAAAAAATGTGTTTGCTGCTAACATTACATGTAATTATCATCCAGTAACCTCGAAGGGACTATCGTCAATGCAGCACCAAGGGCAATTAAAAACTGAGGGCAATTAAATACCCGAGAACCAGCTGTCATTGTGCGTTTCCCAACCAATTAATTACATACCATATCGAGTCATGTCTCTGAATATCACTCCATTCTGCATAAATTAAAAATTCTATCATCATTGAAACATAATAGGTGGTGAAGCTTTACCTGATCTTGGTCTGGGCTGATTCTTTTTGGATGTTTCAATGCCTGCTCCAATCAAGTTCATGATCTTCTCAATCTGTTGAAGAGAATAACTATGAATCACATGAAAATATTCCCCATTTGATTGAAATGTCAACAACTACTCATGAGCAATAACACAGAGCAGTGCTGATCATACGTCGGAATTCTTTCAGCATTTTTCATGAATTGGTTACATGCATTAAACTTCTAACCCTCCACCATCCCACATTTGCCAAACCAATTACAAAGCAAGAACACTGTAGGAGTGGCACTGGGTGAGGACAGAGAGTTGCTGCTGCTGGGAGTATTGGGAAGGAGGCGGGCAGCTTTGCAATGATGGATTACAAGCAACAGTTCAACGTGGACAGCAATTCAATGACTAACCCACCACTCAGCAAAAAAACACAGCAAGGTGATAAGGTGAATTACAATCTAGAAAATGTTTAAACTCCGAACTATTGACGCCTAAAGGCAGCCCTGTAACCAAGTCCTTACTGCACAAGCTGACCCTCCAGAGATACAGATCTGTTGCTGACTGTTTCTTAGCATTTGATTGCCCTCTCAGACCTGTATTATTTGAGCTTCACAGAATAAGGCAACAGCTTACTGCAAGGTTAAGTGAGCACAATGCTGCATGGAGGAGATTACAGAGCAACTCAGAGAAGAGTTGTTTAGGGGCTTAGAGCCAAAATTGTTTATTTAAGTAGTCTCTGGCTTTCCAGGAGACAAAATACATTTCCAGGTTGTTTGCTTTCATTTATTTTCCTCGATAACTCAACAGTAACTCAAGCTCCAACAAAGTGCTTTGATGCTCGATGCAGTTTGTCATCAAGTGCTGTTCAAAATGAGCAGGACAAGTAATGATCATTGTTAATCTTTTTTTTATATCCAGAGTCGAGGAGTAGTCCAACGTTTTGGGCTTTCTTTGCTGAGTTACATGAGAGGATCAATACTACTCTCATATCTGTCTATCAAATATGCAGCCACAGCCAAAAGTTGACTAGCTTAGCACATACCTCTGGCAAAAGGCTACAATCTGTCTACCTGGGATGTAAGGCTGATTTACTATCAATTTCACCATGACAACAGGTAGTCACAAGCCACTTTCGCAGCCTGTTCGAGGTGGGATTGTTGTGTCGTCATTCTGCCTTGCTTTTTTGTATGAAAAGGTACAAAGACAGAATGGAGGGCATCATTGTTCCGCCTCTGATTGTGATGTGGTGATGATGTGTTTCTTGTGCGGCCCACTATCACAGGATTTAAAAAGCAGTTAGCAGCACTTAACAGCTAACTCTAAGAAGAACAGCAACTGAAAATGTGAGGTCCAGGAGCTCTTTACCCTCTGAGCAGAAGGTGAGATCAACTGGCAGGTACACTGCACCTCACATCGATGCTATTGTGTTTCATGTCATGCTCTTTTACTTCCAGAATGCTGGCATGCTATCTAAAATCACACACTGGGGTGGCATTATATTTGCATTGTTTGGCTTGTTGGCTGTAAAAAAACAAGGCGTAATAAAGGGTCTTTGTTGTATTGTGTATATTGTTGTATTGCAGGATATCTGTGTAAAAAGGCTACTGTGTCCAGCCACCAACAGATATGAGACTTAGAGCCTGACCAGTATATCCAATGGCCAATATATTCGGCCGATATTGGCCTGTCACAGATATATCAGTATCGGTATAAATGTTTCCTGAAACGTGCAGATATGAAAACTTTTCACAGTGAAATTTATTGTTTCGATGTACAGATGTCATTTTAAACAATAACCGTAAAAAATCCTGTCTCTGTTGCACATCTTTGTCACAAATGTTTGATGACAGATGTTTGATAATTGGAATTTTGTTACTCCTTAGTAATGGCATTGGCCTAAAAAAGTATCAGTTGGGCTCTAATGTGATTGCTAGCAATCTTCTCATCTACATCTCATCTTTCTAAAATGTCAAACTATTCCTTTAAAAAAACAGCAGGAAAATTAAATATGATGGGACCATTTACAGCCAGTGTGAGATGAGATGTTATCCTAATCGGTCCCATCCTATTAAACATTCAAATACAAGGATTATATTTCACTGATTTTATTCAGCTCTACTGGAATAGACGTTTCAATCTGAAGTACCCAATGTCAGATAAAACTACACAGTAGTATATTTATGAGTCAACTTAAGCAAACAGTCTGGCCCTTATCATATGTACTGCATGGTTTAATTATAATCACTCATCCCTGAGTAAGTGTAAGCAATTTGTCTTCAGAACATGACACTACTTGCTGACACTTCATGCTTCAAGGGCAACAGGACCTCATGCACAGAACAAATGTACCATTCACCCCATTATCATGAGAACAGACCTTACATATTAATAGCATTCAACATTCTGAAGACATTATAGAAAGGAATATAAGTCCAAGTACATGTTTTACAATTTAAAGCACGGCAATTAGCAGGCTGGGGTCGCCTAAAATTCAATGTGCAAAGTACTGCAAATCAGGCTGGGATCTAAATTTAGACTCACTCGAGTAGTGTATTCACAATCAGCAATGAAGATTTCTGCAAGCCTGAAAAGCTGATTCTGCTTTCACTAGTGACACCAGAGACACAGCGAGGCTTATTTGATGTAATATTTAGTGTTTGAAAAAGCCCTATGCACTTCGCTAGTGGCATCAACACTGTGGAAAAGCCTTGATTCATTTGGAAGTCAGGCACGTGGGACGAATGGCATATGCCTCCAGCAATACAGACCTCACATTACTCTTTGAATTAACCCAGTTACATTCTATATCACACACACACACACATCAGGACTGCATTACATCTAAGCTTAAGTGCACCTTCCAACCCTGTCACTAAAATACTGCTCTCAGAAAACCAGCGTCATCATAGATAAAGTGCTGAAATATTTCATAACATTATGCACATACAGCCTCATCCACTGCATAAATAGCTCTATGATTGGCCCTGGGTCATGATGGAAATATAGTGAATACACAGCACTTTTGCTATTCAAAAGAGAAAGTTATTGTCAAATATATCAACCATATATTACACATACTTTTCATGAAATAAATTTGCCATGTTGCCTTTAATTAGCTATACCTGTTTATCCTTGAGGGTCACAGGGGGCTGGAGCCAGTCCCACCTGACATTGGGGGAGACGTGGAGTACACCCTGGACAACTTACCAGTCCGTTTTCAGAAATGACACATATACCATTGTCACACCAAAATTAGCAGGTTGTCTAAACACGGAAAACACCCACTCAAAATAGGCGATTGACTTCTTTACCATTGGAAGCGGACAAGTTTGCATTTCTGTTTCCCCCCCCCCCCCAGTATGTCATGATCTACGTCACTAATGAAAACAGTGAACAGTAAAAAGCATCATGGGGACCAGTGACAACGCTCAGTGGTTACTGTTTTTATCTTCTACTACAGTCCCTTGCAGGCTTAACAACATTCGAGAGCTGCTTGAACGGCAGATACAAACTGATACAAAAGCCAGATGTTAGTGGGTGTTAGTGGGTTTCTGACTATTATGAAAAGGAGGTATCGAGACCCATTTAGGTTTACAGTCACACCTACGGGCAATTTAGCATTAATTAACCTAACCTGTGGGAGGAAACCGGAGCACCCAGGGGAAACCACACAGAAAGACTTCAGATCGAACCCAGTACCTCTTCGCTGTGAGGATACAACCACTAACCACTGTGCTGCCAAAGGAGTACTTTTAACTCCTAAATCCAAGTCAGCCTTAAACAGCAGGTACAGATGGTAGATTGTAAAGAAATGCAAGTTGTAAAGACATTTTCAACTTAAAGGAATGATATGACATTTTGGGAAATGCGCTGACTTTCTTTCTTGCCAAAAGTTAAGTACAAATTGATACCACACAACTGTTGGTCGGGTAAGTATAAAGCTACATCCAGGACACAGTTAGCTTAGCTTAGCATAAAGACTGGAAACCGGAGGAAACAGCTTGTCTATCTCTCTCCAAAAACAATCAACTTCTAGCATGTCTAAAGCGCACTAATTATCATGTTATATATTGTTTGTAAAAGCTGCAAAAAATCAAAAAGTAAAACATTTTCTGCCGTCATGTGATGACATGAGGTGCTGGTAGGCAGATTTTGTTACTTTCAGACCGAACCAAGCTAGCCATTTCCCCATGTTTCCAGCCTTTACACCATTTGACATAAAGATCACTTTCCAGTGAATATCTGGGAGGAAATAATCAGAAGATCTACTCACACAGAAATGTAATCGATAGTGCAGTTATGAAGCACATGGGGCTTTGAGTGGACTGTGTCATTAAATCAGCGGTGCATCTCTGAGGGATAGCACTACATTCTGAAGTGATTTGCATGTTAATACAGGTTGATCTGCACTTCGATTCCTGCTCACACTGCACATATTATCTCTTTTATGTCACCTTTTTGTGCTTCAAGCTTTGCAGTGAGAAAGATCTGACAGTAAGGTGAAATCATTTTGCTTATTTCAGAGGCAAGTTAAGTGGTTGACAGACTTTTTGTGATCACTCCGTGTCCTTGGAGGTTTCTTTATTTTGCATTGCTGCTACATATTATGACAGGGGAAAACACAAAGGAAACAAGTTGTTCTTTCATTACAAGATCTTAAATATAAATAATCGACCAAAGGAAAAATTAAAATAAAGAATATTTGGAGTGTACGCTCCACTTTCACTTCAATTCACACTAAAGAAAAGATCTAGTCCAGCAGCTATATGTTCTCTGTTTCATCCAGGACCTTGAAACCAGCTTTTCTGAAGATTCGTCTTGATTTAATTTAACGGATTAAGAGTAGAGCACAATCCCTTTGGTGGTCAGATAATTTGACTCTAGGGTACTTAAACCCTGAGCAAGACTTACAGACATCTGTGGTAAAGGGCCGGAATAGAATGATCTAATAAAGTATTTACAAAAGGTCTCCAGGCAGATTTGAGCTCCGAGCTGGAAAACCTAGAAAACATGCTTTCTGGGTTCACGCTTTCTAGTACAACTCAATGAACTACAAAGTTGGGCCCAATTTAAATTGCTACTGAACTTGAGTTTGTGATTTTGATTGGACCCAAATGGACCCAATGGGCAACATAGTCTACATCTTTCTCTCAGGCAATCAAAGTAGAACAGATTGCTTACTTTTATCAACGTGGCTTTAAGATCTTGGAGACCGTGCTTGTTACTTTTAAGTGAGCTCTGTATTGACCAGAAGACTGTTTATCTAGAGTCAGTCAGCCTCAGTGAGCTCCTCTACAGGCCTTATTACACTACACTCATTATGTGCATCACTGCCCCTGAAAAATATACAGTATAAACACATAAGTGGCATTGTTCCATGAGAGAAAAGTTAGAATACTGAAATACTCAAATAAACCAGGAAATTGAATATGCTAATGTAATTATTATTAACTGAAAATGTTGCCAACTTGTGCATTAAATACAGGCTTAGAAGAACAGATGGCACCAATCAGCAAAAAGTTTAAGTTTTCTATGAACTTGAATCTGTTTTGGATCGACTCATGTACGATTCTATCCAGGATTTTGATTAGTCAGTCATGCGTGCTGTTGGGAAAACCTATTTTATTTAGTAGAGTCAGACTGATATATTGGGTCTGGCAGATATATTTGTCTATATTAGCTTTAGAAAGATATATTCATGTATAAGTCAAAAAATGAACCACTGCAGGGCATGGAGGAGTCAGCTCTGCAAGTGACTTGCCTGAGGAATATCTTGTAGATCGAACCGTTGCCTTTACAAGATAATTAATCTATTTATTTGGAGCCTTACAGCATGCAGACTCTTTTCTATCGTGCCCTGCAGTAATTTAGTAATGGTGGCACCATTATAAAGTTTCCTCAACAGCAATATGCCCCGCTTATTATGTACACTGATTGTTATCATAAATATCACGTTATACGTTTATGTCAAAAAAGAAATGGCTGATAAATCATCATGACATTTTTTAAACGCTGATGGTAATATTGGCCTAAAAAATCCAGTGTTGGTCAACCCTTATTATTCTAATATTATACACTTTAATAAGTAGTTTTTACCCGTGTCCCTTTGTTGGTTGGTTTTTTAGCAGATTTACACAATACCTACTGAACTGATATCAACGAAACTTGGGTAGAGGATGAGTCTCGGCCCAGAATAGATCCCATTAACTTTTGATGCACAGACAGAAAAAGGAATTTTTTTCATACTTCTTTTAACATGACAAGACAGGGCGTTTTTTCAATGATTTTGTTAATTTCTCAGGGAATAATGCATGAATCATGATGAAAAAAATCAGGTATATTGAGATAGCTGGTATGTATGAATGTGTAGAATTTGATGTGTATTAGGCTTGACTGAATTCAAGGGAACTGCTTGCCCTTTCCCTTGTCAGCGGCATGTCAGTCCCATTGTGGTTCAGTACTTTGACGCTATTAAAGAGATTTTTTTATTTCTTGCGGGAAATCTTCTAAAGTCATTCCAATCTGACATGGATGTGCACATTTAAAGGTCCAATCTGTATCATTTAGTGGCATCTAGTGGTAAGGTTGCAGATTGCAACCAACTAAACACTCGTCTTTCCCTCTCCTACGGTGGACATTAAAAAAATCTTAAGGCCCTTTCTAGAGCCAGTGTTTGGTTTGTATCTCTGGGCTCCTCTAGAAACTTGGCAGTACAACATGGCACCCACTCCCTCTGCAAATACAGTATAAAGGCTCATTCTAAGGTAACAAAAACAAAACAATTCTTAGTTTCTGGCAATTATGCACTAATGAAAACAGAATTTTGAATCATTATTACATTTCTGCCCATTAATCCTACACACTGGACCTTTAAAAGTCCTTTATGTGTGTAACATGTTCTCTGTTTGCTCCAGCCAGTCAGTTTGGGTTAATTTTATTAGTGCAGTTGTCTTTTGTTGAAATGGAAAGGGGCAGAGAACAGAAAAAAAAAAAAAAGTGAAAATGGCGCAAACATAATTAAAATGTACAGTAACTGCTCAAGACAATTATTAAGACAATCAATTCCAGCAGCCAGTGTCAACAAAAGTGACTTGCAGTATTTTAGCCTAAATGCCACCTCTATCATGAATAATCACTGTCAGCTATGGGCTTTGAAGAACATAACCACGAAACAGATAGTTAAATAAGCAAATACAATAGAGGCCTGTGCAGAAACCACAACTGTGTGTCCCTTATTCTATACAGTACGCTTATCTTCAGGTAACACAAGAAATGACTATACTTCATCATTTTGTACTCACTGTTTGAGACATGAGCTGTCAATCGTACCGTGACTGTGGAAGACTATACTGCCAATTAAACTTCACAAGGATAAAGTGAACTCTTAACTTCCTGTTCCTGAAGCTGGATCACCACACTGTCAAGCTGTAAGCTGCTTCTCGATATCATTTGTGGATAGCATTGTGGGGCAAAACTGATCATCATCATACCAATGACAAATTAAGCAAATTTAGTATAAAGTGTACTGACAAATGTGAGTATACTGAATTTTGTCACTCTTCCAACATAATAAAGACTTCCATAAAACCCGGTTAGTAAAGTATGGAAATGGCCCAGCCGTCCTCGGAGGCAATTTCAACTGACTTCATCAACAATTTCTTTCTGCATAGTAGCAATAGAAACACTATGTGATATGTGTTTTTAATTCAGCTTATGATCTTTTTTTGCATGCAACTACCTCTCCTGCTCCAATCTTTCTTGTTTAGTCAACCACATGCCAGGTTATAAGAGAGATAATGTGAAATAATCTTAAACGATGCGCTTTAGAGCTGGGAAGTACAGTAATGTCCACTGAGCCAATGTCTCCTCACCACATAAGTGATGGCAGTGAGTCTAAAACAGAACAGATAATGGAATGATGGCTTGATATAATAAACTAACCAAAAAGGCTGCCTGCCTCACTGGCGCTGGTCTGGAAACAGGATTACCGCCTCAGTATCACTGTCAATAAAGACAGATGGGCCAGTAGCTCCACACTATACAAGACCAAGACCACATAATTCTATCCAGCAGTGCTCGTGATTAGGATTGATTTTTATTTATTTGACAGCTTTGAAACCACACAGCATAAAGCATAAAGCCACTAAGAATTATAACAGTTAAGTCACGGTGGCCTTCATGGTGTGTGTGTCGAGGCATGGAGTGCATAGCTTTATCTCATAGATGCATTCATTTTTGAGGATAAAGATTGTTTCCACCTAATACGAATAATAATAATACAACTTTATCGTTCCAGTTATTTCAAGCTTTTCTTCATATATCACCCGCTGCTTTGATTATTAACCACTGCAGAAAAATAAATGTAAGATTCCTGTAGAATACCTGTACTTAATGTGTGTACATTTTACCATGTAACTGTACCCAGCTTGTCAGGTAGTGCTTTGAATTGGGATTTAATGTCAGGTAATGTCAGATTATCATAAATTAAATTCCTCTGTGTGTATTTTTTCCATCTATACAGGATAGGACTACAAGTGACTGATGGATGAGAGCTGCTTCTGAAACTGACAGTTCTTTTCATTGTTGATTATTCTGCCAATTATTTTTCTAATTAAACTGCTGGCCGATGCAGCGCCATCACAATTTCAGGACGCTCAAGGTGACGTCCTCAATTGTCTAAAGATATTTTATTAATACAACAGGAGTGAAAGAAGCAAATCCTCACTAATAGCAAACTTGAACCATCAAATCAAATAATTTAATCTCTTGTTTATTTATTTTTTCTTTCTACGATGCCAGGAGGCAAAAGATTCATAATTAATGTTGAATCATCGTTTTGCAATTCAATTCTTCCATATAAATGCTACTGGTTGGCAATTTGTTTGCCACAAAATGTGATCTCCAAAACCAAAATACTTTTGACATTTCTAGTAGATGTAATCACATTTTCACAAAAGCAACTGCTTTCGAACAAGCCAAATTAATCTGACAACAGGATAAACAGATTTCATTTCATTTTTTTTAATTAATATTTTTAAAATCAACAGCATTTAAACAGGTCTAGCTCTTGAATGTATGGAATAACGGCGTTAAACAACATTTTAGATTAAGTGTAGTGCCTCATGTGTTACACCTGGTTTAAAATGTTGCATGTGAAACAGGACTGCGCCTTCCCCCACCCAGCCCCCACAAACACCATCACAACTATTCTCATATTCATGTACCACATCTGTCTAACCAGATCTTCGGATGTGTTCCCTCTGCCTTGGCTCTCTATATGAATTATAAACCAGCTTTCACATACTTTATCAGCTGTATTTACCTACATTAAAAAGGTTTTTGTAAGTTAATGCCATTTCATTTTCATTGTGGCCAATTCAGATTCACAGGTACTGAAAACTAATTTTGTTTTATAAACTATATTAACAGCTATGTGCTGATGAAGGTTCTCAGTCATCCAGGTCATGGTAATTCTAAGTGCTATATTGTAGGCAACTGGACTTGTTTCAGTTTCTTGACACTTAATAATTGTAGAAATGAGCCCTGCATCTTGAAGACGTTTCACCTCCTATCCAAGAGGCTTCTTCAGTTATATTAAGAGCTATAGTTTATCTTTCTTCACACTATCAATTTTGAAATGTATTATATTACAAAAGGTCTATGAAACATTTAAATTAAAAAGATTACAATACAGCAAATTTAACATAATAAAAATGTAGTATTTTCATAAGGGATCCCAGTCTATCTGTGTTATGTAAGATCACAGTATAGCATATAAACACAGACACACACACACACACACACACACTGTATGCACTTTAAAAGCTTGCATGTGTAATGACCTGAGGAATACCACTGGGAAATAGAGTACACACACGAATGAAGCCACTCAAGCATCTGTAACATGTGGCTATGTTAACCTTTGCCTTTTGAGTATTGAACACATGTGGTGAAGACATCAATCACCTCAATCATATATGGCATTTTTATTATTAATGCAGTGAGTTATGCTCATTTAAGTGCAAGATTCTTATGTAATACGGCTATTTGTAGTTCTAATCTTAAATGAAAAATAAAACTTGCCAAATGACTGGTACTAACAACAGTCTTTTAAAACTGAGGACAGAATTTAAGATGGCTTAAGTTATCAGACATTTGCTAAGGTAACATTAAGTAATACCTAATCTTTTGCAGTGGAGTACATTATTAATGTCCCCAAGATGTACGCTGGCTACTTAGCTATTACACTAACAGGTGTTGCTCCTTAAAACTGGCAAATTATTCACTCTTCAGCACACAATTTGGGCCACATGAGCCAGTTTACTTCACTGACATTCATCCTCTCAAACTCAAACTGGCAAAAAACAAAAATTATATCATAAATCTAAGGTGGCAAGTACCATCTTGAGGTGAAGCTACTGTAGAGGAGTAATCAACTTCCCTGCCATCAATGGCCTCATTAGCACATCTTTAGTACAGCTGTTCTGTTTTGCTTGACATGGCATAGCTAGTGTTTTGTTTGCAGGGCTCATTTCTACAATTATTAATGAGCTCATTATTATTACTAATGAGCCCTGTCCTGCCTGCTTCTTTCTTAACTGTGAATGTTTGAAACATTTTAATATATGTTTAGTCATTGTGGCCTAACTTTTTTAAAATAATAATGACATTGTATGGACATTACAATGAGCAAGACTTTAAAAGTGCAGATTAACTCACTACCTTGTGGTGCACATTAATTTTGCTAATTAAGATAGCCTATAATCTCCACCCTAAAAGGTCTAGCTACCATCTCACATTAACATGAATGTATGTGATAATGCCACTGTGACAGGTTTGTCAGGTTTGTTTGTAGCTAACCGTTAGTTTAGCTAGCTAGCCAGCTAAGACAACGAGCTAGTCAAGCTAACCGAAGTTACAACAATTTACCTGAAGTGGCCATTAAAATAATGGCTGTATGAGAGTAACCTTTCACCGGCGACAAAAAAAGCATTAAACTGAACATTAAAAGTGAAACGTCACTTACAGTCACAGGAGTTGAGGACATCTGTTGTAATGCCAATTTTATCCAGTAGCGCCGCCATGACGGCTTCTCAAATGCCGACACAGACATCACCTAGGTTCATTTAATAAGCTACTTTTTTTTTACCAAGGCAAGGCATGGTGCTGTTGTTGTCAGTCCAGGTTAATCAGAACAACTCTATCGCTTCCTATTTTCCCATTTAGGACTCGGTTTTGCTTCTTCAAGCAACGTTTTGACGGTTTTATTTAGCTTCCGTTTCATTTGTGTATCTGTTTGACCTGCTGTCTAATGGTGCGTTCCATTGCAAGTGGGAAGTCGGAATTCCAAGCGTTGGTGTGGTGTCTGTTTTAGTAAATACAATTTGTAGTTGTCATTTTCACTTTCATTCGGGTGATCTGTGCTCAATATAACGCCTTCAGAGTATTTTAGGAGCTTACTCGCCCTGTCGTTTTTTAACTGGCCTTTTACTGTTAAATCAGCTGCTGTAGTTGCTTGTGAAGTTCGCAGACTTGCCATTCAAACACACGTTTGCAGAGAGCGTCCATGTTTTTCCGAGCGTGGAATGCACCATTAGCTCCACCCTGCTGCCCATATTTGGATTTTTCCGACTCCAATGGACGAAGATGGCGGCAAACGAAATGCTAAAATGTTTCTTATAAATGTATTTTATTGTATTGTATAAGATTTTTAATTATTTGAAAATTAATATATACTTTGTTTAAGTTTTACAAGGGAACGGGCCACAGTATTATTTATTTATTTAGTTATTTATTTATTTATTTATCTAGACTTGGAAAATTATCTTTTACATTGACAGCCATCATATGTGTGATTCATGGCACAATTCAAACGGGATCAAAAAATTATTTGTCTCGTTCCATTCACTACCATAGAAAAAATAAGGTCCCATGAGGACGACCGGAAGGGGCTTGACTTCGGCTCTCCAGACAACTTGCCTTTAACAATTTTCCTTAAATAAATTACTCATCAAGCAACCTACCTGTCACTTATCTCACAATATGTTTTTTTTTACCAATATGCCATGTGATGTGATCATACATAAAACAACAATACAGAGTAAGCACCCATACAGAAGCTCCAGCCAGGTGTCAAAAGAATGATTTACTTATCCAACTAAAGCTGACAAGGCAGGTAGAGAGCATCATCATAAATGTGAACCAGGCATTAACATCATGTAGGGTCAGCCATCTATTAACTAGACTAATGACACCTTCAGCAAGCTTAAGATGAGTTAAAGTTTCCCATAGTGTCCCATATTCATCAAACACACTTAAATATACCGTCCTGAAACTTTTTCCTTCAGTTGTTCAGAAAGTGCGCAGTATCAGAAAAGAGATTAAATGCAAGTTGCCTGATTCTTCTCTTCAAGTAAAGAATAGAAATAGAAATACCAAGTAGCTACTTTCACAACAATGGGAGCCCTAAAAATGGTCAGCAGTTACACAACCTGCCAGACGCAATAAAATTCTACAGATCTACCACGCAAAATGTCAATGGGATTTAAAGGTTATACTTCATTTCATAACTTCTTCTTTATAATAACAACATCTGAATGCCAGCATTTGTATTCAGTGCTTTTGCTTTCTGCGTGCGCATGTTACTGACATATATGTGTATCTGACCTAAAGCCGAGCCTCCCTCTGAGCCCCGTGTGTCGCTTTAATGTTTGTTGGTGGTTGATCGCTTCATGAGATATATTCGCGAGGCAGTTTTTGCCCTCACCACAAACACACACACCCATATCCCCAACCCAAATAAATCCCTTGAAATCTGGAAGAGAAACAGACACTCGGGAGCAGCTGCAAAACAGGATGCCCTTGAGAACAGGACACCCCACCCAACATAGCCTGAATAAACAGCTCTGTCAGAGAGCAGAGGGGTGGAGCAGAGAGCAGGCACTGGACAGGGAGGGATGACAAAGAGAGGGGGGAAATAAAGCCAAGTAAAAGTTCAAGAAGTCCACTCTGAAGTGACACCCAATTGCCCTTGTTGTAAGGATGAAAAAGGTGCGTGCTCCCAACTTACAGTAAAAGCAAGACCCCATTTGTGTGACCATAACCCTGGTGAGGGCGTCGTCCAGTCCAAGACAAATTCAAGTGTGAGCAGGTTGATTCAAGGCCAAGACCAAGGAAACAACAACTGTAATAACATTTCAATCACTCAGTCCTAATTCGGTAGTTTTAACTACATTTTCTTTGGGAGAAACAAGCAACAACACAAAACAAAAGGAAACGGATTTCCTCATATCAGTGTTCTTTGAGTTTCTGCTTTGTGTTACATTGCTGTTAGTGATTATAGCTGAAGAAAAATCATGACTTATATATATACACATTTAATTAGAAACTGTGTCTTAGGTAACACTTTATAATAATTATCATTTATTCATATTTTTACCCTTGTCTGTTTGTTCTTTTGTTTGTTGGATGGTTTGTCAGCAGGATTACACAAAAACTACCAAACAGATTTCCATGAAACTGGGATGGAGGATGGGTCTCAGCTCAGAATAGATTCCCATTAACTTTTGGAGCAGATCCAGATAAAGGGACGGATACACAAATTTGTTCTCACTTTCTTAAACATTGTGAGACAGGGCGTTATTCTGACATTGTTAATTTCTCAGGGAATGAAGCATGGATGTTTTTGAAGAAAATCAGGCTCATTTAGGTGGCTGGTATCAATGAGCGACTGCAATTTGATGCTGATTCAAGATCTAGTGAGCTTAAATTATGCAGTTATGCAGTTAAGCAGTTTCATCCTTAATTATGGTCTGATTGTTGTTGTTCCTACAAAGCTGGGTGTGTAATTCTGTTACAGAATAATCAATAATGAAGTTTTGTGCCTTTAACAATCAAATAATAAGATTGTTGGCTGTTGGAATATCAGAATCAGCCAAGCCCAACATATGTAATGTTTTTAGTCCTTCTCGGGTCATTAGACCCTCTAAATTCACAGAAATACATCATTACCAACGGCATAACCTCAGTGCATGCAACTCTAGCCGCAGCAGTGTAAACTAAAGACTGAAATAATGCAGAGAGAGGTCCTAGTCAAAACACCCACAAGGCACAGATAAATGAAAAACTTCTTGAATTTATGTTTTCAGAATATTACCTTGGACCCAATGACAGTTCAGAAATTATGCTGTTCTGTTATCCCCTTTTTCAAGAATGACTCAACTTCTTGTCAAATCTGCTGATAAATTTGCAAAAAATGCAAAGTATATAAATGAGATCTGCTCCTGAACTGACGCTGAAGATATCCAAAACACAACCTCATGGTGTTAATACGTTTTCTCGACGTGATAGGGACTCAGCAGAAAGTGTCAGAAATGTTCAAGTCTGCTGCTTTGCACATATTAAAAAAATCGTATAAGCGTGCCTCTAAGCTGTGCACTATAATAATATAATACATTATCAGTCATCGGCCATTGTCCCTACAGGTTCTGACTATTTAAGTGGACTTTTTGGTGAGAAATTATTATTATCTGAGTCTTTGCGGTGCTTTAGGGGATGCTGCATTGATGCTCCTAAGTGCTCAAAAATCACAAGTTAAGGCTTTTGGGGATAATGGGTGGGGGTGGGAGGGGGATTCGCTCACAGTTGGCTGAAAGTAGATGGCGCAAGACGGAGCAAAGGAGCCAGAGGAGTGCAGGAGGAGACAGTGGAAGCGTGGGTCGGCCCCTGAGACATGTACTGAGTGGATGTGGAATGACAGCACAAGCCCAATTAGTCTTGGATGCCAGGGCTGCTGCAGGGAGGTCGGTGCAAGTGATCAAGCCATTCATGCATTCAAGCACTCACCCACAGGCATTCTACGCCAACAGCCGGGGTGAAGTTACTACAGTCTATCACTGCTTCTGCTGGACTCCTGATCGCTCTCATACTGCTGCCTCCCCTCTCCCTCTTCCTTCCTTCCTTCCTTCCTTCCTCTCTCTCCTGAAATGTCCTGCTTCGCCCCATCACATTTCTTTCTTTTTTTCTCACTAATCCTCAGCTGCATTTCTTATCGGCCTCTCTTTTTTTCCCTTACACATTCACACTCTCTCCTTTAAGGACATTAACACACTCCACTTGAAAGCCAGTGCCACTCCCTCTGTCCTCCACACCCTCCCACTTGTTTCCCATCCCCAGAGCTCGAGTATTACCTCATCCCACTCAGAGGCAAAGGAAGGCATGCGCTCCGTGGACGGCTGCCCAGAGCTGCAGTTAGACACGGATCCACTGCGGCCAGCCAGACCTCCATCCTCCTCCCCGAGTGGTGACGCCAACAAGTCAGAGTCCGACTTGGACAAGCTTCGAATCAGCCCAAGGTCTGCAGGTCTGACTTTGACCGTTGCCTTCGATGTGGACTCAGCTGAAACTTCACTCGAGTCAGCCTTTGGAGTGTGGCTCACCTTGGCGGGGTGGGCATCCGGAGTGCACTCTGCCATTGTTTTGGAGCTGCCAAGTGCAGCTCAAGGATCCTCAGTTTCCTGAAAAGTGATCCAGGATCTTTGTGGAAAGCCAGTCAATATTAGCACTGAAAGACACAGATGAACCAAGTATAAATACTGTCAGCTTGAGAAATTTGACTCCAACTCATACAAAGTGCTCCTGTTTGGAGGGAAAAGGAGCATGTAAGTGAGAGACTTGTTGTGCACAGCAACAATCATCAAGGTCCACCCACTAGTTGTATCCTGTTGCCCTCCCCTTAGTGGCTGGCTGCCCCCTCCTTTAGCCTCTCAACTGTGACTCTTTTGAAAATCCTACACTTTCTCCTCCTCAGACAGTCTGCTTTTCTTATCAGGTCATGTATCTAACGTGGTCAAACCAGTTCAGTAAAGACCAGTTTAAGCAAGAAGCCTAATGTCTGATGGCTAAAAACTCAAACTCATCACAATCATCTGAAGTCAATAAACTCCTCATTCCTGCCTCTTCTTACCTGCTGACTCGTATCCCTGCTGCTCTCTCTGCTGTGTGTTTCTGTGTCTGTCCTGTCCTGAGGTTGTTTCCAGACTCTTCAGGAGGACCGACTCTGTCCCGTACTGAGGATCAGAGGACGCGGGGATCCGAAAGCCTGGCCTTATTCAGACTGACAGCTGGGGTAATCAGGTTACTGACGCACTGGGTGGCTGCTCCATTTTAAAGGAGGGAGAGCCGGGATTCCTCCTTTTTTTGTCGGTGTGTGCTTGTCTAAGAGAGTTTGTGTGCAGGAGGCTGAGGTCACCGAGTTGAGCTGAGATCTATCTATCTATCTATCTATCTATCTATCTATCTATCTATCTATCTATCTATTAATGTATACTATGGATTTACTGATTACTGAATTATTGGATCTCATATTAGGCATTTTTCTGATTACTGTTGTTGTACTGTGTTTTTTTAATCCAGTTGCTGATAAAATAAATTTAAAGGAGACATACTCAGCTCATCTTCAGGTTAATAATTTAATGGGTTACTATTAGAACAGGTTTACATGCTTTAATGTTCAAATAACACATCAGTTTTCTCATACTGTCCAGTGCTACTCTGTATTCACCCTCTGTCTAAGACGCTCTGTCTTAGCTACTGTCTCTTTAAGGCCCCCCTTCCCAAATACCTCTGATTGGTCAGCTCACACACGCCTGAGCCAGCACTGCTAACAACAACAGAGCAGCTGTGCTTAATCAATTCTTACGTGCCAAACTAGCCGCCAGGCATAATTTATGCAAATGTGTGACACAGTGACATAATGTGATGTCACAAAGTCACGGAATTGAAATAGTGACGAGGCATTTCAGGAGCAGTGTTTTCTGTGGGAGAGAGGAGCTTCTGTTGGTGATGACTTTTTTTGAACTTTCTAGATCTTTTACATGCACAAGAACATATATAAAACACTGAAGGAACGGAAGAAAACAAAAAAGCATAACAGGTCCCATTCAAAAATGAGCTGCTTTGGCTCTGCTGCAGTAATGTAATCTGTAAAGTAACTAGTAACTAAAGTTATCAGATAAATGTAGTGGAGTAAAAAGTAATATATTTGCTACCAAAATGGAGTGGAGCAGAAGTTTAAAGTAGCAGATAATTGAAATACTCAAGTCAAGTACCTCAAAATTGTACTTAAGTACAGTACTTGAGTAAATGTACTTAGTTACATTCCGTCGCTGAGTGTAGCAGAATATTTAGGATGTCCCTCTGGATGCTTCTCCTATTTATCATCTGTAACTTCTGCCTGACCAGAAGCTTCATCTCTAATAGACTTTCATGCACATATTTTACAGTCACAAATCCAGTCGAGGCCAAAGTGGAAACACTTGACAGCAGGGAAAAACTTATTTTGATGCCAAAGTCAATACATTACATTGATTTTCTGTGATATATTTGAAGGAAAATATCTTACTGATGATCATTTACCAAGCCATAAAAGCCACAAAGTGTTTTTGTTGTGTTCTTTGACTCGGAAGTATGAGGTAAATAGGAACTCTTGGGATCCGCAGAGGTTATAAAAAAATCCGATTAGGAAATGTTGATGATATGGGAGGAATGTAGAAAAGATCTCACACACTCTGTGCTATTCATGACTCCTCTCAAAGGGAGTCAATGCTGACAAAAGGGTCTCTTGTGAGGCATCCTTAGTATTCACAGGCAACCGTAGCCGTGCACAGCGCGCCTCTGTGCCCTGTGCCCTCAATCAGCCAAGTTCCTTGCATGCTCACCTCTTCCCTATGGGCAGCGCTGGTATGTGCATGACAAAAGAGATAACATCCTCCTCTCGCCGAGGAGGGCTCACACTGCCACACACTGCTTAGCTGGCAATAACAAAAGCCACATCTAATGAAGCACGTTGAATTGCACATCTAATGATCTCTATGACTGTGATGAGGATGAAACAGTTATCCACATCTTCTGTGCCATTTCAGACAATAGAGGCTCTGGAATACAACATGTTTCAAGATAATGATGTCTTCACGGCATATTAGAGCGACTAAAATAAAACATGCATCCCCTCCTTCAGCTGGCTGGCTGCTGAGCCCCGGGCTAAAGACAGTGGTGACTCATGAACACTCTTCTCAAACAAAGACATGCACACTGTGCAAGTCACAGGGAGACAGCGCAGTACAGTAAACACACACACTGGAGTGCGACGTTCTCATGAGTCTGTGTGTATGGGTTGTTTCCTCTTAAATTGTTTGACACACAGATGCCTTTTCAGGATTCTTGTGAGTGTTCGTGACGTTCTTTCCACCTGCTCTATGTGTCCCCAGGTCTGCAATTGACATTTTTAATAACACTGCGCAAGTCCTAAAACCACTTTTCTCACCACTCCAGTCTATAAATCATTATCCTCTCTCTGCAATTTGGTGCCCTGCAGTTCCCACTTGATCAGCTGGCATTACAGAGACGGAGAACGAGGCCACTGGGCAAAGATCGAATAAAGTTAATCAACCTAGGAAGCTATTACCTTCAAAAAGGGCTGTTTGGTTTCAAAACAAATCAGGAAAAAAAGCACAAATACAAAAACTCCATATCAGCCTCTCATAACGCCATTAAAATGTGTTATACACATCCCTGTTTGCCTGGGAATGTACAGCCCTCAATGACAGTCTTATGGTTCATTCTCTGAAATCCCACAGTACATTATTTGGCCTGTGTTTTTCTCCTTTGAGAGTCTGAGAGGACGTTAACCCGAGAGTCATGGACAAGAATGCTCTGATGCTAACCTCTAAGGTCATTTGTTCCCCAAGGCAGCGGGGATGCCATTCATCCAAGCTTTCATTTTCACAGCCCCGAAATGTGAGAATTCATACCCTACATCACTGGATAAGCAGAAATTCCAATGATATAATGGACTGTATCAAGATATGCTCAGAAGACGAAAACAACAAGAGGTCATTCACAGGCCAGCATCATGTACAGTGTTTAGATTTTGAAATAACCCCGAGACAAATTCAGTACAGGCTACAGGCAGTGTTATTTTTACATTATTTTGGAGCTACCTCACACGGGCGTCTCATTCTTCAAATGCTACCTCATTGTAAAAGATGTTTCAAAGTCGAGGGATGAAATAAATCACTTCCATGGAGTCAACAGCAGAACTACCTGCTGTTGGTTCAGAACGGCAAAGACGCGGCTCCTGTGAGAGCTTTCCAGCAGACACGAACGGAGATGACCCCTCAGCAGGGAAATGGGAGGGCAAGTGTGCATGGCTGAGTGAAGACGTAGCGCTGGATATCCATCAGCGTTAGAGAGGAGGGGAGCGAGACGGAGAGACTGGAGGGTAGAGATTCAATCCTTTCTCAGCGTCTAACTGGGTTTAGTTGGTAATCTCACTGGGTTATTCTGTGAAAATCCTCAAATACCCTGTTATCAATAGCATCTGCAACATCTGTAGGTTATGGGAAAATCGACATGAAGTTCCCCACAGTGAAAGGATCCGGCAATCATCTCCCGCTGTAGAGTGGCTTACTGGCATTTAGCCACACTGGAGGCACGCTCTATTGTTGGCAATGATGGTCGGTGGGTTTTAGTGTGATGTCTCAACAATTATTGGATGCACTGCAATGAAATCTGGTGCAGACATTCCAGGTTTCCAGACGATGAATCCTAATGACTTTGGTGATCTCCTGACATCATGATTATCATGAATTAATTAATCGTTAATCGTCCTGCGATAATGAATCCTAATGACTGTGATAATCCACACGATCTGATATCGTCGTGTTTGTTGTTGTTCCCAGAACATCATAGTTAACGTTGTTCCAGAATCATTTAAACCAAACCAATTAAGGTTTTGTCATGTCACAGCCAAGCAACTCTGGGGAAAAGACTGGAAAAATACGCACATGTCTTTAACACTGTGAAAGGGTCTATAACCCAAATCATGTTTTCCTAAACCACACTAAGTACTTTAGTTCCCTAACCCTAACCAAGTATTTGATTTCCCTAAACCTAATCAAGTATTTTAGTTCCCTAAACATAACCAAGTATTTTAGTTCCCTAAACCTAACCAAGTATTTTAGTTCCCTAACCCTAACCAAGTATTTTAGTTCCCCAAACCTACTCATGTATTTTAGTTCCCTAAACATAACCAAGCACTTTAGTTCCCTAAACATAACCAAGTACTTTAGTTCCCTAAACATAACCAAGTATTTTAGTTCCCTAAACATAACCAAGTACTTTAGTTCCCTAAACATAACCAAGTATTTTAGTTCCCCAAACCTAATCACGTATTTTAGTTCCCTAAATATAACCAAGTACTTTAGTTCCCTAAACATAACCAAGTATTTTAGTTCCCCAAACCTAATCACGTATTTTAGTTCCCTAAACATAACCAAGTATTTTAGGTCCCTAAACATAACCAAGTATTTTAGTTCCCTAAACATAACCAAGGATTTTTGTTGCCTAAACATAGCCAAGGACTGTGATAATGATGTTAGCGTCAGTCACTACATACGCTGGTTCCAATAAAAAAAAGCATGAGAAATATACTAGAGATCCAATATGAATCATATAAATCCAAGCGACAATCTGAAATCATCCAGACTGATATGCATTAGTAGCAATCTAAAATCTCATTTCATGTGGGTTTTTGCTGTCCAGACTTCCTAAGATTAATCAGGATACAATCTGGATATGCTAAAAAAAAAAAAAAAAAAATGGATTTGGGCCGGCAGTCTGAACATAGAAATCTAAATCTGAAGGCTTGAAGAAGTGGTGACAGCCAGCAGATGCCTTTAAACAAGATGCATTGTTGTGACAATGTAAAACAGAGAGCAATCAATCTCGAGCAGGACGTTCCAGCATTGTTGTCATAAATTTTCACCTTCAAAAACCAGTTATCAGTGATGTTATTACAGCATCTATACTGCATCCTTTTCAAAAGGAAAATATTTTTTGGTCTGCTCTGATAAGGGATTGCTCATTCTTTTCTATCACGCTGCGTGGCATCATGTGCCACAACAACTGCTGCCGGCCTCATAAGGATAAAGATACATTTATCAGATAATATCAGCATGCTAGAAAGATCAGAATCAAAGCGCACCGTGGAATCCAACTGAAGGTCCTTTATTTGTATGGAAGACAAGATACGATGGCATGATACCCTGTGTGTTCACCTGCAGTGTATTCATGTATGCATGCACGCACGTGTGTGCACATGTATGTGTACACATGCACGGAGGGGTAAATGTTTGTGTTGAAGCCAGAGGCACGCAAAGCTTCGTGTGTTAGGTTGAAGCTCTCTGTGCTGCTCTCAGTGAAAACAATGGGCACGGCTCCATGTTTCCCATCAGGGGGGTGATGATGACAATGGCCAGTGACAGATTTAACACATTCCCAGTTTTATTGCGGTTGGCTCAGAATATAATAAAAAAAAAGACCAAAAATTTTCAATTTAATCTAATATCTAACAATCTATTATCAAAGGTTCATTGGGAGAAAATGAAGAAGGGACACTTTAATTCAAAGGGAAGAAAAGACAAATCAAATAAGTGAGCAAAAGAAGCAGAGAGCCAAGAAGAGAAGGCTCGTAAATGGTTGGATACAGCTTCCTTTAAATATGAAAGAATTTTAGTTGAAAAACATTCAATAATCAACTTAAATGATCAACAGAATGTGAATAAATAGCAGTTTTGACTTTATGTTGTCTGCTTGTTGCAGAGATACCCACTAGAGTTTGCATGCTTACCAGCTAGCCTGGTTCAAAGCTCCTGTGCTAGCGGTGTAAAAACACCAACACTCCCCTGGTCCCCAAGCTCCCAGTTCAAACTGCTAGCTGCACGGCTAACTGAGTTAACTAGTGAAGAGCAGCAACAGTTAGCGGCAGTTAGCAGGTGATATGCGAAGGACAAATGGAGGTCCGTGTAAGACCAATTTGACTCTGAGTGGCATCCTCTACCGGTTGTACCATCTATTTTCGTATGTAGAAGGAGATGAAATGAGCCTTTAATCCGACGTCAGGATGTGTGTGAGAGGGGGACGGTTTAAGCTAAACGACCATCTGACAAGCACCTCTGATGGAGTACACCGGCCCCTTAATTAATCCGGAGATAACGCTGACGGTTCACAGGCAGGTCACTCTCAATGTAACACCGCTATAATAGCTGCCCTTGGCAAGCTCCATATCCAGAGAGTACTGGAGATGTACGTCGTAATGATAGTAATGATATTGGTAGTCATGAATCAATCAGGCATGCTATATTCAGCTGAGAGTCGAGGAATTTATTCTGAGCGAAGTGCCACTGTAAGACAATCCACTTCCATTATTAGACGGCTCACGCAGAACTTTAAGATAGATTAAGAACACACGTTGAGCATAAGGACATTAATCACTGCTGATAGCGGAGGGAAAATCCATTTATAACAGAAGACTCTGCACATACTCAAGGTACAAAATACTACAGGAGCGCCTTCCCGTTATCACGTTGCTTTTCTTCTCGCCTACTGTCTCAAATCTCTTAAAAAAAGTCATTCTTTTATGTGCAAAAGTTTATTGCCAGGCTAAATCTGCCTTCATCTGTAGATACACAGTGCTTAGCCAAAGGCTTTTAGCCTTTTAAACTTTTCAACATCAAAGAATTTTACAAAGTACGAATCCTTTCCTTCCTTAAAAATAGACTCTGCCCTTGACTCTATATTGAGCACATTTTTAGAAGCAATTTCACTTGTTGCCGGAGTAAAAGGCAAGATAGCACTCTAGTATTCAGCTTTCTGTCATGACTACCTCAGATTTCAAAAGTGTCGCTATAGGAGATTTTTGTTCTAACCTGGTTTCACCCGCTCGTTCTTATTTTTAGAAAGAGACGATGTTCCTGAAATATGTTACTTCTTTATATCGGAAACCTCAGTCAGACGACCTCCTCAGAGAAGCATGACTTGACAGCGTGGCTATAAAAAAGTCAGGGAATTTTTCTGAAAGCGACTAAAAATGTGCCCGGGAATGCTTTTGGGTTTTTGTTTTGAGTATTCTCATTTAGCAGAGAGCTGACAAACTCAAATCTTTGTCAAAAGAGAAAATTAAGCAAAGAAAGAACAATGCCCAACAGTGGGGAGCGCTCTCCCGCGTAGACTTCGACAAAGATGGGTTTTTGCTCATTTCGAACAAGAGCCGAGTCCTTGTGTTAAACACCATTATATGCATGAATGAGATGGTAACAGATGATGGGTTTTTCAATGTCACCATGGGCGCATATTGACTGACAGAAGAGAACAACAGACATTTCTGTAGGGGAGATAAGCAGACAGACACTTGATTGCAAAGACAGCTTCCCGATAGAAACAATTTGGGATACTTGAGGCAGTTTCGTGTTTGCCTCTGAGGCTGGAAAAGAAGTGATTTGTGAGACTTCTCTCCTCCCTGTTTGCTGGTAATCTTCCACGATCATTACGGGTAAAACTGCAGATTTTGCACCTTCACTCTGGATTCATCGTGTTGTGTGTGTTCGTGTACAAGAAAGAACTGAAGTGAGGGGGTTTAGGATTGTTCTTGCTGCTCCTGATGAGAAGAAAGACTGTGGAAGGCTCCTTCTGGCACGACATTTTGTCATTTTCAGCATTTTGACAGGGAGCAGTAACTACAAAGGTAGCAAAATTGAGAAGTTTTCAGGCTGGGTGGCAAACTGCATAAGAGATACACAGGTTTCCTTCATTTTACACCTTTTTTTGGCTACTTACAAAAATGTAGATAGTGCACTCTGCCTTCGGGTAACCTTCACAAAATGGAAAAATGCAGTATCTACTCACAAAATCTCCATTCAGCTTTCATTTTAAAAGAAAAAAAACATAATAATGATTGTTTACAGGATCTATTTTTTGCTATGTGACTGTCCTATGTCTATTATTTAACTATAAAGCCAGGAATCTGTGTCTGTCTGCACACGTGATCCCTCCCATGTGATCTCATGGGGAAATAGACGTAAAAACAAAACAAAACGGAGATTGGTGCGAGGCTACAACTTGCTGTAGTAACATGTTGCAGTGTGGACAAAACAAAAGCAGAAGTTTTAACAAGACTGGATGACCGAGGAGACGCAGTCAACACAGGTTTTTTCTCTTCTTCAGTGAGAACTGGAGGTGCCATTTTTAAGTCTCTCCTAACAGTAGTATGCTAGATAATGTTAGCCTCAGGGGCTGGAGTGTTTACCATTGCTTGGCTGCACCGTTTGATGCTTCAGGATGCCTCTGTCAATGGATGTTCTCAGAAAGTACCGATGTAATCATCCAGATTTTAAATCATAAATATCAAACATGGTTGATATTATCAGAGCGGCCCGATGAGTCTGTGAGCAGTTCAGGAGGCTTAAGACCGGATCCGTAGACATTTCACATCACCAGATAGTCTGTGCCGAACATCATGTTTTCAACGGGCACTGCACTAGTTAATACTTTTATTGAAATCTAAAGCAAACAATAATTGAACCTGTGATGGTAAGGTAGCTTAACCACAGCAAAATCACATTAATTACATGAGGCAACTCACTTTTGACCAGATGTGTAGCGGCTCGGTAGTTTTGAAGAGTAGTCCTTATCCTTCTGAAATAATTCAACTTCAACAGACAGTTGCACTTACCAACTCTAGAACTGTGTGTGCGTGTTGTATTAGAGCAGAAATTGAACAAAACTGGGTCAGGAATCAAGTAAAGTGGAAATAAACCCAGAATAATTCAGGTTAAACATCATGAAACATTACACGAACACAGGAGAAGAGTGAGCTTCAGAACACGGACAAGAAAAAGCACGAAAATGAGATTTTCTTATGAGGCAAAGTGATAAATGCACAAATAGTCTCTGTGACGGCCAGGAACGCTCTTAAGAGGCAGACATTTGCAACTACTTTTATATGCATGTATGGATGAGAACCATATGTTTGAGGTGATGAGGACCCTGATAAAAAATTCAAGTCCTAAGTTGGAGGTGAGGTTATATGAAAAATTCATCGAGTCATATTCCAAATTTAGACTTTCCGAATTGGGGGAAACAAAAACAAACCAAAACAGAGTGTAACAACCTCATCACCTCACGTGCACTCGCCGTCACCAATATGACCTTTTACTGTCAGAGTTGTTCATGGTGTTTAACCATGTAATAACAACAGCTGTGGTTCGATTCCAGCCGTGGATCTTTGTTGCACATCACTGTCACCGCTCTAATAAAGGAACAAAACTCTCAAAAACACTTTGAAGGGAAAAAAAAATAATAATAATCACAGTAGCTCAAACACTTTTCTGGAAAATGAAGCGTGAAAAACAGAATGCTCTTCTCAGTTTAAAGGGGCTCTATGTAACAATTTGTCCGTATGTGAGCTGATTGTAACGTGACGTGAAAGCTGAAGAAACCTTCCCCGTCTCTCTCTCGGTCGCCTGTACGAGCCTGTGGACGATTTGTTTAAGTTGTTTGACTTTGGATTTCTTTGTGAAGGACTGGGATT
The DNA here is from genome assembly GCF_040436345.1 of Pagrus major. NCBI lineage: Eukaryota > Metazoa > Chordata > Actinopteri > Spariformes > Sparidae > Pagrus > Pagrus major. Next base: position 10,292,003 of record NC_133220.1, read on the forward strand.
GGATTTTCTCAGCTAACAGAGGGCAACAGTATAACGTTAGTTTTGAAATGGAGTCTGCCAACATAAACTAACGACCTGCTTCCACAGAGACCCTTTAATTAGATTTATGAATATTGACTGATGCAGGTTTCATTTATCTTAATCCTGTTGCTGAATGAATGTTTCCTCTGAGCCTGCATAGAAACACTGACATAAACTAAAAAATGTGCAAATAACATACATTATTGTCCATTCAGAAATCCAGTAAACATTAATATGACACTCTGACATATCTGTAACCTATTTTCCTGTCTTATTTCACACACACACACCTTGTATTTATCACAGTGGCAGTAAATAGTTGCGTAGATTGTTTGCTTGTCCTTTTGACTTTATGAAACTCAGCTGTGAAGTACAAAATACTTTGGATGCAAATGCTGACGGATGAATATTTAACACGGTTATTTATAAAACATGGCAATGCACAACGCAGTGGAGCAGGTGAAGGAGAATCACTGTCAGTGTCCACAGAGCGTACAGCTGGCCGGTGGCAGGACGCCACAGGGCCGGCTAAAGACAGTTTACACTGAAGTAGGGCAGCTAACAATGTTATGTGCGCTGAAAATGTTCAGCCAATGGCGGCGAGTGACTAATGCTTACAGTCACTTTTAGACTCTCAGCTGATGGCGCGTTGTTATCTTGCTCAAGGACACTCTGGCAGGACACACAGGCTGTTTGTAGTGATTGAACCCTTTTCACTGCAGTATCGTTAAGCTAACCGCCCCTCGTCTGACATGCCTGGACGCTGCGTTGTGCCGACAGTAAATCAATCCTGGAGGGAGAAGTAATAATAATTCCATCTTTCTTCCTGGTCACTTACAAGGCCCGCTAATCAAATTAGCCCTAATTGAATCTAATTTGATGTCATTCATTTGCTAACCAGCCAGGCGTTGCATTTCAACATCTGAGTGGAAGAGAATCATTCATCTGTGATCACGAGGAGAGCCTTTGATGTAAAGTGATGCAAAGTTCGACAAAAAGTTTGTAAAAATGTATAAATGCATATAATTCTTCGACACCTACTGCTGTGTTTTGTGCAGCAGGTACGTGAGAGATTAGATGTGAGCTTTGCTTTGTTTTCTCTGATGCTGTGTTGTACTACATCTGTATCAGCCCGCAGGCCCATGGGAGCCCCTGCTGGCCAACACTACCACTGTTTGAAACAAGCAAATTCAAGAGGCTCTCCCTAAGGCCAAGGAAAATGGATATTGATCTGGAGCCATGACTAAATGGATTAAATTACAGAGTAGTGTTGGTAGCAGGGCAGCAGAGAGAACGAGACGAGAGGGAGGAGGAGGAGGAGATAGAGAAGAGAGACAAAAGAAAGGAGAGACGGGAGGTATTGAAGGAGTCGACCAAAGTATTTGCCTTGCAGACCGCTTTCTTTCTCCCTGACTCTTTTCATCAATAGCCCACCCAGCAGCCCGGTGCAATCATACTCCCGAGCATCATCCTGGTCTTTATGCAGTTATGAGCCAGTTGGCTTCGTAGGAAATCGGCAGTCGGGGGATTATCACTTTCCATTCAACCAAGGCTGTTGAGTGGTAAGAATGCCAACTGCATGCTGGGAGCAAAAGAATATGCACATCATGAATACATAACCCGAACGGCCCTTCGGAGAGCGTAAATCTGGCCAGATCTGGTCGGCCGGCAGTCGCAGTCCAAACCCGTTTGGTGTAAACAGTTAATCAATCAGCAGTTCCTCCTCGAGCTGCTCCTCTTCACGGCCTTGCTGATCGGCCTGCAGAGAATCGCTGTCTGAGCACCTCTCCCGTGAGACCTCAGAAGGTCTTGATATTCAGGACGTTCACACGTTCACATGTATGACAGGAATATCAAAGAGGTGAGTGTGAACTGCACTGTAAAAACCAAAAGGTCACGTTGATTTCGAGGCAACAAAGTTCAATACAATGTCAAATCGGACAATTTAACACATTTTCTTTTTTTTAAAACTTTTTCAACCAGCTCATATTACTACAATGGTGGTAGTATATGCAACTGAAGAATGGTAAATATATCCATTTTGTCTTTTGCCAAATTGTTCCTGTACTGTGAAAACGGAGGCTGAAAACACTGTAAAACAAGGCAGCGCTGATCAAATATGAACCATCATCCAGTTCATTGTCTATTTCCCGCCTAATGTTTTCAAAAACATATTTTAGTACTATTTTGCTGCCCTACTTTTTCCTGTTTCAAAACTAGGAACCTAGAAATGTATTAAGTGGTCCTGATCATTACTGGTACAAACAGGGACTCTGAAGTGGTTCAAGAACAGGAGCTGCTTTGCTGCAAGAGAACAGGATCAGTCTTTAATGATGTTGCATCCATTTCACAACATTGTGTCTGTAGAAAAACGGTGGGATGTGGTTGTGACCCTTCATCATGTTTTACGCTGTTTTCATTTCAGTGAGAACATCTTCTATTAAATAAACATGGAGTGAGCTCGTGTTCTTCATGTTCGACATGTAAAGATCACGAGTTAACAAAACATTTTGACTTTTTAATGAAATGAGCTTCAGACTGCAAGTTATCAGGACTCGATCACTCGGGTTGAAGCTTTGTTTGTTGGCACGTCCTCAGTTTACAGCTTCTAATCCTGATTAATAAGAATACAAGCTATTGTTTATACAGTGTAGAACATACAGCAGCAATAGCAACATCGAGGGACCGACCCAAAAGGTCAATTCTCCTGCTATCGTGTCTGAATAACTGTTTTTGGAGAGCCTAATGTTTCATCTCATCTACCGCTCAAAATATTCTGATCCAGCCCTCCAGTGTCTGCACGAGTAAGATTTATTATAATAAATACAGTATACATCATGATGGAGGCTTATTTCCTCAACTCCTGAGCTCTAATCATAAACACTTCTCCCCACTCCACTTCATTCCCTTCAGGGCAGCGCTCCACTTCATGGACTAGATTGAATATTCATAAAGACTCTTCCGATTTCAGATGACACACAGGCATTCGCCTATGCTCGACATATGCATAAAATGTGCATTAACATGGTTTTATTCCTGTCCCGCTGATGCGGAGAGTGGATGTTTATAGGACACTTAATGGAATCCATCCCTCAGAGTGGCCATCAGATTGCATGTAATCTGCCAAAGTCTCTTTGAAGATCACAATTTACAGCATGCATGACTGACAGCTACAAAAAGTTATCTGACGCGCTGCACACAGCACTGTAACAGTTCGGGTCGTCGGCGCACTGCTTTTCCTCCCAGTCTGCAAGTATATAAATTGGCAAACATAGCGTGAAGCATATGGCTATTGCCCCTAACACATTTGTTTCTTTTTTATATGTGGCCTAGAAATTTCCTAAACCATAAAGCCACAGAAATGTCCTCTGGGAGTGTGAGATACAAAGAAATTTGACAGTCCATGGAAGCACATAATCAGTCAGTGCACATCATTCCAGTGTCCTGGTTCTAATTGCAAAGCATTACGACTCTCTAGCTCCATCTGTTGAGACACTTCCATGATCATGGACAGATGTTTGCGATTGTGGATACAGAAGTTACAGTCCAGCCGAGTGTGAGGAGAGCGCTGCCGAGTTTCTTGCGAGGCATTGTGGACACAAACGTCAGCTGAGATAATGATTCACTAACAGCCACAGATTCTTATATAAGAGCTGTAATTCTTCAAACATGCTTCACTGAATAAACTAATGAGGGCCGGGTCAACTTCTTCATTTCATTCTCATTTTCAGCATCCGGCTGTTTTCAAATCTGCTTGTAATATTCAGGGTTTCAAGAGGACGATGCTCATCCCAGAAAAGCAGTGGGCAGGACTCAGTGTGTTTATCAAAGGGCTGACACACTTGACGAACACATTCACACCCTCAGGCAAAGAGAACATGTCAAATTCATTTAGGAAAAGCCCAGGTGGCTGGGATTGGCCCAAATCAAGGATCTCTATGCTGTCCAGTGACAAAAATAATGTTTGAGTTTGTTTAAAATGGAGAATGATGTAAAATGTGAAAGGATCAGCAAGGATATGTGAAGGTAACTTTATGCAGACATTAAGTTAATGTGAAGTGTGCTCTTTTTTGATTAAGATTCAACTCAAATTTAACTCGTTTTCTTCCTCTTGAAGCAAAAGCAAACAATTTCTTTTGAAAGATGTTTTGGCAAGTTCAAGGGTAAAACATTTTTTAATAAACGCTTAGTCGATAATGTGAGAATTTGGAGAAGAAATTCAAACTCAAAATTTTTATATTTACCACATTAATGAGGTAACAAACTCAGAAACATTCATATTCTCCAAAACAGAATAAACAAGCTGTTCTCAGAGGAAAATAAGGTCCTCAGAAAACTGTTTGAAGCTAGAAAGGTGGCAGGGTCCGCCAAATATAAACACAAAGTAAAAAAGTATGAAATTGTGTTGTCCTTAAAGGTCAGTTTGTTTATTCAGTCATGAAAAAAAAAAATGTGTATAGGTTGTTGTTGGCATGAAAAAGTAAAATCAGTCAATCAAAATCTTTCACTTCTGATTTAAATGTCTTTCCTCAAACTACATAGTGCACCTTTAACATCAAATATATGCAATATTTCCTCAAAGTCAAGGACTCAACATGCCATAATTTCAGGCCCATGTTGGGTGGAGTTACCTTTGAAAGTAACTCATTACATTATAAGACTACTGCGTTTAAAAAAAGTAAGTTGTTACCGCTGTTCAGAGCCAGCTCTGGAGGAATAAACACCCAGTGACCACAAAGGTCTAGTCGTTTTTAGACATTTCAAATGCAGAATTCCTTCATATTATTACATCTTTAAGGACATTTCCCCACCAATTGACAAATTCAAGGACCCAACATGTTTTAGTGTGAGAGACAGAACAAAGTTAAAGGTGTAACTTTTGAAGAAAAGGTAGCTCCAAAACTTTAGGAGGCCCCCTCCTTAAAGCTTAAAGCTGCTCGCTATACTGGACTTGCTACTCTTTGGCTGTGGCAACTAGCTGCCCTATTAGTTTACCAGAGCTTGCCAGTATCGCAATCTTGGCTTATGGGAAGAGTCACAGCCGGAAATTGGGTTCAGTCAACTGGCCTCCCACTGAACACGGCAGGGCATCAGACTGGGCCTGAACACAGCCTCTGAGACCGACAGATGCCAGTTTGAAGATAGGGGATACACTATGGAGGCGATTTACAGCAGCTCTGACTGACTGACTGCGACTGTGGGAACGAGAACACGCGACAGGCGGGGACAAGGAGGCCAAAACGCAGAGGATGTTCTTTTTGCAAATATGCGAGTGGACAAGAACTAGATCTTCCTCACTCTCCTGTTAGTTTTGTTGCACCTGATAGGAGAAGTTATCCTGTTTTCATGGTAAATAAAGAGCTTCAACCAGACTAGAGGTTGAACCAGACAGAATAATTGAAGACACCTGTGTCTGTCAGTCCTTTAAAACATTAAAAACTGTCTTTGTTGATATGGACTACAATCTGAGAGCAACCGGTTTGAAATCACTGTTTTATTTATCAAAGCAATGCATTGAAAAACAACAAAACATGTAAAACCTGGAATAAAAAGAAAAATATAGTAACAAATATTGTCAAATCAAACATCACTTTGAATGTTTGCTGAACAGTTTGTCAAAGTGAGACGAGATATTTCAATCCTGACAACAACACAAGAGGACGTTAACAAAACATCTTTAAAACGGGGCTCTAAAATTAATTCTGATGAGGTGAAGAGGAATAAATACCACGACTCCGGCACAAAATGTAATTATACAAAAATGGCATAATTATCGTCAGAGACTTCCAGATAAAGGTTGAAGACAAAAAAACAACAGAATTTAAAAAGTCGTACTCATAAATCCGAGTGTTAAACCAAGTGTCCTCACTAGACAGAGTCTGTTCATGGCAACAAAGCGCGGAGAAAATCCACTCGCTCTTATCTGTCTGGTCGCATCATGCCCGGCCTGACTGGCATCATCATCGGTCGAGGGTGACGCATCATGTGTGGTGGTCCTGGCATCATCTGCATGGGCCCTCCCATCGGCGGCCTCATGCCTCCTGAAAGTGACAGTGACAGGATACGCAGCTTTATGTGCTGGTTTATGGCAACAGATATTAAATGTGACGTCGGGGGGGAAATATTTTAACCTTTTCTCTTTTGGTTTGCTGATTCTGTGCAAACTCGAATTTGATCGGCTTTAGCTTGCAGCATATTTTGGCTGCAACTACGGATAATCATGGATGATGTAAATGATTTTTTATGATAATTCAATTCATCATTCAATCCATGACATTTTAGAAAGTAGTACAAATTTCCACAATTTAGTATTTAGAGTAAAAATTAACAAGTCCAAAACCAAAGATATTTAAAGTACAATGATATAAAAACAGAAAAAATCTTGATGTCGTGTTCATGTTGATTTACTATTGAATTAATTGACTACATTAAAAAATGATCATTAATCTGTGAGAGGGATGTATTGGGTGGACAGATTATTCTGCATACCTGTAGAAGCCATCTCACTATTTGATTATTATTATTCTTACTGATAGCTTTTTTTGTTTAATGTCCTTATTCTGTTTGTAGTTTTAGAAACTAAGCACCAGATCGAGCACCTTTTGGTTGAATGACAGGATTTGGATAAAGGTAGATGGTGTGTCTATGTCAGGTGATGCACCAGGAATGTATGTTTATTCAAGAAAGCAAGAGAGAGGCAACATGATGGACAAGTGTGTTTGCTTTTGAACTGGAAACATAAATCATCCCAAAATGTGAATCTTCCCTGGACAATGGACTTCTTAATTGCCAGAGTACAAGCCAACTGAACTGGTGCACCAGTGGCCTTTTGTTGGCAGGTTTATTTTTTGAAGAAACTCTTAAAAAGGAAACAGAAATATGGGGCAATAAAAAAACTGCGTAATAACGGAAGAAACCCTTTGTGGCCAATAGTCTGCTTCCCTAATAGCTGACTGAACTGAGGTGATAGAAGCAGCTTCTTTCGCTCTTTAACGGTCTTGTCTGAATAATATTAATCTGCCGAACACATCCAGGTTGTGAAAGAACTTTTACACACATTAGGAGCGGATGAAGCTTTGTCAAAGAAACGTGTTTCTTACCAGGTCCACCGGGCATCATTCCATGTGGTGGAGGCCCCATCATGGGCATCATAGGTGGACCTCCCATGGGGGGTGTTGGTAGCATGCCTGGACGAGGAGGACCGCCTGTATTATAAAGAGGAAAATGTTAGTGTACAATTAATATTAAGACCGTGTACAATGCACATGAATACGTTATGCACATTTTTTTTTAAATCTCTACATGAACATTATAACCTTCATGGAAAAATTATTTATTGCAGGGCTGTTGCGTTTTTAAATTTACTTTTATCTAGGTGTACCTGATAAACTAGTATTTTTCTGCTGTTTAACAATAAATCTGAAAGCCGTACAATAGACTTACTGTGCAGCAGTACAATGGAATAATTTGCCCACAAACCTAAAATTGAGTTTTTCAATGAGGACGTTCAAAGTGGCCTAAATAAATGGTTACAGAGCACAATGTAGTTCAATTACAATTTTATGATCTTATGAAAAAGGAGAAACAAGCCGCCTGTCATTTCTATTTATATGTTTACTGTCTTGCTGTTATTTTGTGTTTTGTTATGTGTTTTACAAAAAGGACTACTATAGAAACAAGCCTTTGTATGTATTGTATTTGTTTTTATCCTTGATGGTTTTTAATGCATGTATTAACTCCTGTGTAGTGTTTATGTGTTCTTTAATCATCAAATAAATTAATAAATTCATTCATTCAAATTTAGCCACAAGTGATTTGGCCTCTATGGATCTCTATGTGTTGTAAAAGTCACACATCAAAGGGGTGAAAGAAAGACCTATTTCATAAAATAGAAATGCATCTTATTTGCATTGAGTAGACACAGAGTGTACCTTAAATGTTTTGCTTCTGCATCACCAGAACTCATCAGTAAAGTTGGTTAGTAAAATGTTACAACAACAACAAAGAGCAGTGAGGAAAACACTAAACTAAAAAGTTTCTTTCTACAAAAGGTTTCATTATTATGGAACGTGATGTGATTTTATATGGTTGCAGCTATTTAAATTAGTTGTTAGTTGTAAATTATGCAGGAACGTTTATTCTAATGAATTTTATTTCAATTGTCCTTGATATGGAGCTAAATGCTCGCAGTCATCCCTACTCTATGAAAAGCCAGTGTCCATGTTACGGTTCCTTAATCAAATTACTGCAGAGCTGAAAGATGATAGACTCACCTGGGGGAGGGCCACCAGGGAACGGTGTGGGAGGAATCTTTCCCTGTTGAAAGGCAGCCGCTGTTGGGAGAAAAGACAAAATGTTAAGACATAAACAACCACACAAACATTTCACGGTTAGAATATTCTTCATGCTTATTGTGTTTGTAAAGAATTATTTAAGCCCGTTTCATATTGTGGACAAACAGAACGTGGATCTCAAGGAATTTTTCTAATATTGTAGCATTGCAAAATAAACAATGTCGAGAAAAACGTGTGCTGCAGTGCTTCTGTCCACTCCACTGCAACATTTTGACATGCTGAGAGGATCTTCATGTTGTTTTACAGAACAAATTCTCCGTTGCAATAAATTCCTCCGGTGTGGACAATACTACACTCTTGCCCCACATGGGCTTTGAATCTCTTATGTGGATTAGCTGCTTGTAATCTCAGAGGGGGCCCGAGTAAGCTGGTGTACATAGTGCAGTTTAAGCAAAGAGCTTGATATCCCACACACCTGCATTAGCATGCCTTGTTTGTGGGCTATGAAAAAGGCTTTACTCAAACACCTAATAACAACCGAATAAATCATCATTAGTGGTATGTTACTGCCACTAGAGGTCACTTTCATATTTGAGTTAAACTAACTGCCCACACGAGCTGCATCTCAAGGGGCAAACTCTTTTAAAATCCAGATCAACTTTGTGCTTTACACTGTCTTTAAATTCTTAGTCATCTGAGTTACAGGGTCTCAACGAACTGAGAGTTCGTTAGATGACAGACAATCATTTGCTCACTTGTTTTATCGATCAGGCTCTGAGCCTGCTCCTCCATCCATTTCTGGTAGTAATCTTTCACATTTTCTTTGTGTTTTCGGCCGCTGCAGTGGGTTTTCCTCACTGATGGCTGGAACAGAGAAAGAGCAAGTTTGTGGGTATTTAACAAGAGCAGAACAGACCGAAGACAAGATTCTTTCATGCTTGTTTTTCAACAATGTAATTTGGTACTTAGCACAAACACAACTTACCGAATCGTGTGTAAGGTAGGTGTCACAGTAATCACAGTAAAACCTGTTAATATAAGGAATGATTGAGGTTAGAACAAAAAAAATGCAGAGTTGTAGACATGATCAGTTCCCAAACAGTATAAGTTACATTAAAGCTGGAGCATATATCAATGTGTAAAATCAGACTTGTTAGTGAGCTGTGAAACTAGATTTCATTCACACTGACACATTGTTAAACATCGCCTTTTTCTGGTTTTACAAGCTACAATACAGAAATACTACATGCAAACCTGGTCTGTATATCTTTAATGTAATGTCCACACATTACAAATCCCTTACATAAACATCCTACAATTATACACTACTCAACATTAGTTATGGATATTTGGATATTTTAGGGTTTCATTTGATTGTTTATTCTGTGACATATCTGAATTTTTTATTCTGTGGTCCCCAAAAAATAATGTGACACACTTAATTTGACTTTTATTGCATATCTATTCACATGCATATGCACCCATATCACAATATCCCTAACTAATTTTGAGTAGTGTTTCAGTTGAGAAGGGAATAAAAATGGTATAAATATATTGTGCAGATGTAAAAACATTTTATTATTTTAATTCATTCATTCATTCATTTTAGGATGACTAACGTAGTTTTCTGTTCATCTTTACAAGCAGAATACATATAAATACATCCTACAAAGAGGTTATATTTATATTTAAAATCATTTTTTTAAACATGCCACCCTAAACATAAGGTGGAATAAAACACATGTAATACTCTTTATTTCTATTAACTGTCTTAGCTAAGACACTTATTTTGTAATGAGGGGTTTTTCTCTGCAGCTGTAGCTCCAGTCACGACGTCCACCTTGGAGGTAAACTGAAGTTAGATGGTGTTTTAATAACTAAATACACAACCAGCATTATCTGCTCTTATACCTGAAATGAACCTCGTAAACCCGCGTTACCCAGTCACAAGTCTGATCCCACGTTAACCTTACCAACTAATGTCTAAAAACAGAAGAACCATCTCATTGCTGGACTACACGTGGATAAAGGTAATCCTACAGTCCTAAACATACGATACAAACAGATTTATATTTTAAAACCACGACCCGTTGTTTGCCTTTGACTGATAAGCTAGCTGTTCCGTTCACATCGAGGTTGAGTCCAGCAAATAGACGCAGCCCAAACAAAGCTCACACCGTTCATACTGGAAACAAACCGGCCTGTTTCATTTGTTTTTTAACGTTAATTTATCGTCGTTCGTTAATTAATATAAATATGAACAATGTTTAATTTCGCTGAAAAGTGGAAATCAGAGATTAAGCATTAATGAGAGATAATAGTTGAACTTACTTCGGCATGATCGGCAGCAGAGTCGGCAGCTATCTCCGCCGAGAGCGCGATTCCGGTGTTCGCAATAAGTGTTCCCCCCAGAACAAAAGGCCTACCCATAAAGGTTCCGCCTGATTTAAAGCAGAGGTTATGTTTATTTTGTCCTGGTTTTAATCTCAATCAGACACGATAATTCATTCAGAAATAAGGTGCTACACGAAAAGATTTTTTCGTCTGCCAGTCTACCCAATTTTACATTTTAAAAGCCAAATATTACGTGTTAAATTTACATCATATTTCTGAAGGTTTCAGTGTCTGACTGTGACACAGATTGAAGTCAACCTTTGTTTATATTCAACCTACTCTAAGTTTAATTGTCATGATTATTTTAGTGGTTTATTTATTAGTAAAAGTTGTAATTCCTCTCAATTACATGTAAAATTCCTGCATTCATACATACAGAAGTAGTGTCAGCTAAATGAACTCAAAGTAGAAATAAAAATAATAATAAACTTTATTTATATAGCACCTTTACAAAGTGCTTTGACAAACAAGCAAAAGCAGGAAACTCAGGAAGACAATATTAGTGAATAAACACTCAATGGTCAAGCCAAACACAAGGCAGCCAAGTCTAAGGTGAGGTAAAACAAGAAAGCAGAACAGAAAATGTAAAAATACAAACAGACAATATGAGTAATTACAAGTAAAAAGAATTAAAGCCATAGAAAAAGGTAAAATCACAGAAAAAGAAAGAGAGGAAAAGTAACGCAATAATAGAGATAATAAAAGGATAAAATCCAGAAAGAATGACGACATCACTTGAGAGGAATTAAAAACAGATAAATAAACTAAGAGCAGTAAAAGGAATAAAAAGATAGAAAGACGAAAGCCAGTTTAAAGGTGGACTTCATGTAAAAGCAAGTCTATAAAAGTGGGTTTTAAGAAGTAATTCAAAAGAATGTACTGATTCTGAGAGGTCGTTCCAAAGTTGAGGAATGGCCCCACGTCAGGTCGCTATGTTGCTGATGTATTAGCTACTATAAAAGCAGAATTTTAAGGTTCTAGCTGGTTAAACTCCAATTTACTCTTTTATATGCTGTTTGGAAGATTGTCACAGGAAGAAGACCCTGGAAATGAAAGGACAGCAGCTACAAGTGCTCAGTTATGTTTTGCACCAGGCAAGTAGGCTAAACAAATTGAATCAAAATAGCAAATAAATAAATAAATTCAACAACAAGAAAAACAATCCGACTGACAGTAGAAAATCAAACCATTTTTAGAAAGAAAAAAGGGTACTTCACAGATGAAGCATTATTCTTATGTTTCAAGAAGACCTATATAATTTATACACTTCATCATTTATGCATGACCACAGGTACCCGCATCAATAACAAAAATACCTTCCTTATTTACTATTCACTTTCTTCACAAGTTAAGGCTTATTTTCCAAACAAGCAAGGAAAGTTGAGAACATCAGAAGTGGGGGCACAAGCTCAGGCTCCAGAGAGACTTGGGCTGCATTCAAATGTCCGGACTTCACTGCAGGTAATCTGCAAGCCTTGAGTCTTGACTTTCTGCCGACTTCCAGGAAGTCAGCTTGGACTGCAGACTGATTTAATTACCCACAATTCATTGCAATATGAAACATATTATGAATGTGTAAAACAATTACTTTTTTATAACGTTACTTGAACCATGTTCGCTAGAAATGATATTCAGTTTGGATTCAGCCTCAGATGACGTTGGACAAGCTGTACGGAGCCATTTTGATCATAAACTGATTTTAAAAGACTTTATTTATGCCCTTTAAAGTAGAAATATTCAGTGCAGATGCTAAGCTTAAAGCATTAGCGGTCACCACGTCTGATGTGAGTTGAGGAGCTAAATTGTGTGTCGAGGGTGTAAATGTTCGAGAAATGAATTTGACAACCTGTATGGAGCCATTTTTTTTTATTTTTTCCCGTTGTTTTTTTACGTTTTAAAACAAGTCCCCATCTAGTTGATGAAGGTTCTCAGTCATCCAGGTCATGGTTATTCTAGGTCCTGTATTGTAGGCAACTGGACATGTTTCAGTTTCTTGAAGACGTTTCACCTGTCCTCCAAGAGGCTTCTTCACTTCTTACTAACTGGAGGGGAGTTACAGGCTTTTAAACTATGTGTGGGAGTGTCCTTACAGAGTCGTTAAGGACAGGGTGAGCTCTGAGTTTCAGAGTCGTTGGGGCCACTTGTGAAGTGAATGGTTGTTAAGCTACCGTGCTACAATGCAGTACTGAGTTCCCTCCCCAGGCAGCGTCACAACCATTCACACCTGGGCTCGCCTAGCCTTAACAACCCACATGAAGGCCGCTTAAATCAACGACCCACAAGTGGCCCGAACGACTCTGAAACTCAGAGCTCACACGAGTCCTTAACGTTGTTTAGGAGAAAGCGGCGACGTTATTTTGTTGTGAAGCTCCAGAAATGTTTTGCGGACCATGAAACTTCACCTGACTGTCCATTGGCATCGGGGGTGAGTAGATAATGACTGCATTTTGATTTTTGGGTGAACTTACCCTTTAAATTTATCTCAAGAAAAGTAACACGTATAATAGTGTTTTTTTATGATTTAATGTCAGTATCTATAATGAAATAATAATAAAAACAAAACATGTATCCCATATTAAACCTGTGACACATATGGTAGCGAGCCCTAAAAAGCAGAAACCTGGACTCATTGATAAACCAATGAAAAGATGGCTGCAAATAGCAACAGATGACGTCGACGCCCACTACGTGATTGGCGAAGGTGACGCGCGGGCTGTTGCAACGTCAAACATCGTCCCTCTGGTCGTGCCATGCGCACTCACGCTTGTTGTTGTTGAGCTGGTTGTTATGGCTGGACAAGGCCTCGGACTAAACTGAGAGAGGACCCCCGTACCACCCCCCCCCTCCCCCGTCTCTGTTGCGGGACACCCGCCACCCATGGAGGGCACGGACATGGACGTGGACGCGGAGCTCATGCAGAAGTTCAGCTGCATGGGCACCACGGACAAAGACGTCCTCATTTCGGAGTTTCAGAGGCTGCTGGGCTTCCAGCTCAACCCGGCCGGCTGCGCCTTCTTCCTGGACATGACGAACTGGTGAGTGCGGGGATGCGGGAGGGGCCTGTGGTCGGACAGCAAACCTGACGCTAACCTTTTAGCTGTGTGATTAGCTCGTTAGCATACTTTTTAAAAGGCTGAAACAAAAATGGAGGCGGACGCACGGGGTGCTAAGTTGGTGTTGTTAAAAGTCGAGGGGCTCATTACATCATTCCCACACGGGAAACGGTAGTTAGGTGAGTTATCTGACTCCCAGCGATCATTTCGGGGGCAAACGGAAGTGAAACGGTAAAGTTTGTCCCAGCCGCGGGGTGTCTTAAGGTGAAATAGCTGGAAGAGCAAAAAAAAAGCAAAGGTAGCTAACTAGCTAGGTGGCTAATTTAAGCACAGTTAGCCCCTGGGTGTAGATCATCAGCCATATTACATAATACTACCCCGGAGCCAGTTAAAACCACAACTCGAGGCGAGCACCAGTCGCTTAATGTTAGTGTGATGACGTAACCGGTCGTGATCTTATCAACAGCTGACAACAAGTGGTATTGATCGAGACGTGTCTGTGTCATCAACACACATCATGGTCTCACACAGTCAGCTGTGGATAGCCTCGATCAGAAGGGAGAATCCAGACACACACACACACAAAAAAAGAAAAGAAGAAGCAGAATTCACATTGTTTGTGTGTTCAAGTTTCATTATGGAGCACACAAAGTGTGGAAATCACCGTGACACAGTGGAAAGATGACATCATCACGTGTCCACTGAAACTAGTTGACCAGTTCTGTGGAGTTACAGGAATAAATCATGATCATAAATCATCAGTCTCATGACTTTTTTTAAGAAAAATCATCTCGCACACTGTCATATTTTGCACAGGATCGTCATCGGACTAATAAAGACAGTCAGATGATACAGTTCTCCCTCTCATTAAAGGTTTTCCACCAATTTTACACATAAAAATCAGTTTGGTGCACATGACACGTACTACTCAGTCTGTGAAAACAGCTGTATAATGTGTTTCTGGGGCTCTTGAGGAGCTTTGTTAAGTCTGAAAACTAACTCCTGATAATGTTGATGATGTTCTTCAGGCTTACCTCAACTTCAGGGACTTTGGATTCGCAGCAGAAAGTCTGCGAGACAAAACAGAGGTGTGGTGTTTGTGGATGTTAATCTGGCAGGATGGGTCTAATAGAGAGCTGAAGTCTCGCTCAACATATGTCACCAACAGCAACATGGCACAGAAAAAGTATTGACAAAGGTGAAAATCCGGATAAAACCGGCCATATTGACAACTACAGTTAGGTGCAAGGATAGTTCGTCAGCTCTGCGGGACCAGCTCTACAATGTTTTCGTTAGGGGTTATGGTGCCACAAATGCGATTGTTGGGTGTGTAGTTTTTATAATAACATATTTTCATAGTCTTTTAAATTGACAAACTACTGGAAGTGTATGATTCTGTGTTTTTGCCTGACCCATGCTGGACTACAGATGTCACTATGCTTATACCAAAATGCTTGTCAGATAGTTAAAAAAAGAGTTTGAAATGTCCGTTTCAGTATGCCCAGTAAGGTTGCACGATAAAAATGATCGGTCTGATATTTGCAAATTTATATTATCAGCTATTTATCGGTAGCTGTGAAATTCTAGCTGATAATTAGAGCCAATAATATGAAGCCAAATTGCTTTGATTGCACGTTTACAAACTCTGATACAGTAGGTGGCTGTTTGCACCTTAAAAGGTGGTTTAAGATTTTGTATTTCTCACAAAAATATGTCACTTTTGTGTGTACAATGTCTTTGAGGAGAGACAGACTGAAACCACTATGTTTTGCTTTCAACTGTGACCATTCAAAACAGGCATTTACATTTTTGCTTTCAGACCGTAGTCAGTCAACGCACTCTATGACGTAGTTCATTTTGAGTGCACTGGCACCTAATAGCCAGCAGATCTTGGCCAGATATGGGTTATTTCCTTTCGTTTTAAAAATTGCATCCCTTGGTTGTCTACCGGCTTTATCGCCAGACGCTTAAAATATCTGCAATTGGCTGTAAAACAGCATCTCTGCTCTTATTCCCTAAAGGAAATGTTTAATCCAATAGAAGTGTATTTGAATAGGCCACAACAATTTCCCAGAGCCCAAGTTTGACATATTTAAATTGCTTGTTTTATTTCCTCCAACAGTCCAGAGCCCAACAATATTCTGTTTACTATCATATAAGTGCATATTTCAATTTTTGAAACTGGAATAAGTGAACATTTCTACTCAGAAAATTAATAATTAATCGAACAATTGCTTCAGTTTCAGTATAAAGTGCTTTGCATACAAAAATAAAATAAAAAGCACCATTAGAAGATTAGAAATCTGTGTCCCAGTTTTCTCCCCTGTGCCAGGATTCTTCTCCAGATGCTCCGTTTTAAGACAGAATGACAAAATTGTAACTGAGCTGTATAATCTATGTGATTTCTGTTTTAGGATGGATTTTTCTTTTAGTTGTCAGTGTCAGATTGGTGGACTGTCACACTGGATCAAATCATTTTTGAGGGAGCCGATTAGAAAAGCTCTCTGTCACCAGGACCCCATGACTCAGGAATTATGAAAAAGTATCCTGGAGAACGAACAGTCTGCACAAAAAAAACCATGTAATCAGTGACTGTCGATTTTCTTTGTTAACTTCTATTGTAATATTAAGAAATCTTGAATGAATGCTCCTGATAACACCACGCTCTTCCTTTTGTGTCTGAACAGGAACCTGCAGGCCGCTATTGGTGCATATTATGACTTTGAAAGTCCTAACGTCAACACGCCATCCATGTCCTTTGTCGAAGATGTGACAATTGGGGAAGGAGAGTCAGTTCCTCCAGATACACCGTTCACAAAGACCTGGAGAATACAAAACACAGGTGTGGAGCATGTCACTACATTCACATGTTTAGTAAAAATAGCCTTTGTGAATCCGTACTATCCATCCGCCTGAGCAAATGTCAGTTACAACTGTTTTTCTGACTGCTCTCCTCTTTGTGCGTTACAGGTGCAGAGTCGTGGCCTCCTGGGGTTAGTCTCAAGTACATTGGTGGGGATCAGTTTGGGCATGTAAACACAGTTATAGTAAAGTCACTAGACCCCCAGGAAATTTCAGATGTGAGTGTGCAGATGCGAAGTCCGGCAGCTCCCGGCATGTACCAGGGCCAGTGGAGGATGTGTACAGCCACCGGATTATTCTATGGAGGTAGGAAATCAACAGTGTTGATATGTTTCTAATAAAAGAAATCTATTAGTGCTTTTTTAGCATTCAGGTAATCTTCTCTTTGTCACAATGCCATTAAACTTATACTGAGGAAATTCTTTAAATAGCTGGTTTTGTCTGACCATTCATACATGGCTCCTGGGTGCGACTAAACATCTTCATTCGTCGCACCGAAACGCCACACCTGGGTGTGTAGACAGTCGCCTTTGAACAAATATCAGCCCATTGATAGTTTTTTGTAAATTACTCTGTCAGTGTGGGATTGTGGGATTTTATGTGCGATTTACACTATAAGGCGCTCCACCTGTTCCTAATCCTAAAGTGCCTTATCCGCTGTGATTTCTCTGGTAACATTCTGCAATGGGGGGTCACAGGAGGAGAGGAAGAGGGAGTACGACGGCTCCTGGATGCGGGCAGGGAGGCGACACGACCAGATTATCATAGTTTATAAAGGATATTTTAGATATAGTAATTTCATACACGAAATATAACGAGATTAGAGCAATTTCTCGCTGCCTGTGTTGTGATTTTAAATGAAGAAAAACATTTATCTGCACCGTTATTCCCGTTTACAGTCATTTACATAATGTGTTAAGGAAGAAATTAAAATGTACTGTTGGTTGCACCTACATTAAGAAGTTCGGCATACCAGTGCAACCAGTATTAAAAGTTAGTCTTTTGGTAGGTTGACATTTGCTTCTTTTCTCCACAGATGTAATCTGGGTGATTCTTAGTGTAGAAGTTGGAGGTCTCCTCGGCGTGACCCAGCAGCTGTCTTCGTTCGAGACAGAATTCAACACCCAACCCCAGCGCAACGTGCAGGGAGACTTCAACCCCTTCGCCTCGCCACAGAAGAACAAGCATGACACCACTGACAACAGCTTCAGAGATCCCGGCGGAGCCTGGGAACGTACACAAGAGCCAATCCAGCAAGATCAAAATGGACTGTCTCATAATGCTGTAAATAGAGCGTCAAATGGTCTCCAAACCAATCTTTCTGTGGTGACTTATGGTCAGGTATGTATGAATCAAATATCTGGTTTCACACTTCACAAAGTTACAACTTTAAACCTACAGCACAGTACTTCTTTCACCACATTCATAAAGTTCACTTATTTCAGAAAGTAGTCCTTGTGATTAATTGTATGTGAGCAGGCTTTTCATGAAGCCTACACCATGACAGTGCCCCCATCTACAGTATCTGGTGTCGATTATATGCTCAGTTTTATACACCTGGCCCTGGTGTGGCTTCTGTAAAGGAGCAATTTATAAGATTTGACAAAGAGTTTTCATTTAAACGATTGAAAAAATGAACATTACAAAGTGTGAAGAAGAAAAACAGTGTGATGTCAAAGACATGTCTGGCATGCTATCTAGCTAGCCCTGGCCCGTCCTGTCTCATGATACCATTCTGTATCGCAGGAGGGGATAGTCCGATAGCTTCCAAAGTTTTAGCTGGTAGATGTAAAAGCAGCGCGTTTGCTAGTCTAATAAGTAAACAAAAATAAACTGAATTGAAGTTTTTTCTTTTACCGAACTAAGACAAGATAATTTCCTTTCTTAACTCATAAAACGCACCTCACTCAAATTTGACACAAACAAAATAAAACCAAAACAGTCGGTTGGTTTGTCTTGTCACAAACACCTCTGGTTTGGTTGAGTGAGATGTTGCTGCTGGTGCCAGACTCTATCGCTCCTCTACCGTTTCATGCCCTCTTCTTGTCCTTGGAGCAATGGTTCTGGTCAGAGCTGCTGTAAATCACCTCCTTACTTGACCCCCCTGTCTTCAAACTGGCATCTGTCAGTCTCAGAGGTTGTGTTCTGTCCCCGTCTGGTGTCCAGCTGTGTTCGCATGGAGGAGGCTGAGGCCAACTGAGCTGAGTCCTGTTGACAGTAGTGACTCCGTTGTCATTGAAGGTTGCAGACTCCAGTCAGCTAATATGGCCTTTCTTTCAGCTCTCCGCTCAGCCCAAATGTTAGAGTAGCCCCACTAGTAGTGCCTGAGTATAGATGTTTTTTCTCATAGTTTTCTTGTGTTTTATGATCATTAGAGCCTGATATTAGAGTCATATATTACATATTAAAGTCATCTTCAGAGATCTACTATGACTAAGGCTATGATGATGAGGTATACGGAAACCACCACGTGAGTATTTTTCTATTAAATCGTTGAATGCTTATGTAGTGTGCAGCATCGACAACATATTTTTGAGGCTAACCTGGAAGTTAGCATCACCACAGTTCTCTTGACAAAAAGCCTATGGGAGTTTTAAATTGGATTTTTGATTATTGCAGAAAATAAGCTCTTTTTATGATACCAACACATTTTGTTCAGTAAAATAATCTTCACAGATGATCACCACTTTTGTGATTTTTTAAAAAAAATATCTTAAGCTTGTGATAACCGCAGACCTTATTTCAGGCATTTAACTGAAAACCACATTGACTCTGAGTTGAGGGAACTGGAAGTACAGAAATGCTCACTCATTTCCAGTTTTTAGGACGCATTCCTGCAGATTGCTTGTCCTAATTTGCTGTGACATGCATTGCAAAAAAAAACCAAAACATACATCCATCTTAGAGGTTTGTGGTCTTTGTTGAGGGAAAACTCCTGTTATCACTGGTGAGTCGACTTGATTGGATCACCTTAATCTCTCAGGGGGGGCCACATTAGTGTTCTACAGCAGTATCACGTCACACCTCTCATAGCTGACCCCTCCTTCAGTTTTGGCTCATGGCCTCTCCTGGGTGGTTTAACTGGACCGATGAGAAACCCATTTAAATGAGGCATTAATTCAAAAGGACATTGACTGTGCTAGTTCCTACACGTACTGCAGGTTTTGTTACTGCCCTGAAACTGCAAAAGACATGTTTTGCAGCTTGCAGCATACATACACTGAAGTTTTGAACATGCATCGATTTGGTTCGAATGATACAACAGTTTACTTTCATTTCCGCATATATCCAAAGTCTCTCACAAGAAAAACATACTGTACATGACTGTAACAACCTTTTCTCTTGTTTTTTCCAGGGTATTCATGGACCCTATCCATTTGGACAGAGCTAGAATGACAAAGACCCCCCCCCCATAGCGGATGATGACCTTAACACCCTGGGAGTCCTTAAACGCAGAGGAGTCGGAGGGGGGGAGGAACAGTTGTTTTATATTGACTCATGACAACCCTCTCCCCAGCCTCATGGCCCTTTCCACAGAAACACAAACTACAGTGGGGTGACGGATTACATCCCATCTGACATCAACACCCGGATTCGCATGTGTGAATGCTTCATTTAAGAGTGCTATAAACCCTTAAAAATGGATACACACGAGTATTTTTGTTTTCCACCTTAAAACACGCCTAATTAAAGGGAAAACCAACCCTAAACAATTTGCATACAATTTGATAATCCCGTGAGGCAATCGCATACATCTGTCTGTCTCTTTGGGGTTCCTACACAGGTCTGAAAATGTTGGAAAACTGCAGGGAATGGTGCAAAGTTAATTGTTATAGTAGATCATTTTGAGGCCTTAAAGTGTTCGGAAGAGACTGAAAAATATTTTTTACTACAAGTGTGTGGATAGTTTGTAGTTTTCCTCTAGGGGAGAACCATACACCAGTTCCACACACAAACCTGGTGAACGATGTGAGATGTTAAACAAGTTTGACCAGTTGTATCAGACTGATAAATACCTGAGCTTTGCCATTCAAAAAACACAGAAATGATTTACAGAATTGCTCTAAGTTCATGGTCAAATCTGGACAGTAGAGACGGGAAGATTCTAATGTTTGCATCTTGTGAGCAACTTAAAATGGTTGTCCATTAAAGATTCGGATTTGTGAAGGTAAACAAACATGGCATCATATCTGTTAAATTCTCCATGAACATCTGAATTTGGCATCATGAAGCATCCACAGCTGTCTGAGTTTTCCTGCTTCAATTACAGCTGAGATTGTGACATGAACGCTATTTTTACAAGTCAGGAACATAACTACAATAACTCAAGTGTGCTAAACCTCAAAAATATTTCGAGAACAAATAATCTGTCTTGTTTAAAAGTATTATTGTAATGCAGATAATTGAATTTAAGACTGAGAGGACTGTTAGTGACCTCACAAACGGTTAACTGAGCAGTTTTGGACCCTCTTTGAACCCAGGCTGCTGAGCCGGGTCGGATAACACTAAAACTTAATCAAAATTAAAATTAAATTAAAATTAATTGCTAGCTATTTTGACAATTGATTGATTGATCTGATATTTCAGATACACATTGAACACCACATACTCAAATTCAAACATAGTCAAAGATCGTAGCAAATATCCTCCAGTTTTCTAAAGAAAATACGAGTCGCCCCTGTGTAGGAGCCCTGTCTCTCCCAAAGATAAAATCCAGAGAACCAAGACACTAATCTGTTCAGTCGTCAGACCACACCGACTGCAGGTTCTGACTGCACGAGACGTGTGTTTTTCTTTCTAGGGTGGGTTTTCGCTTTAAATAGATGCTGAAGTGCGAAAAGGATGCAAGTGAGTTTGAGCAAATGAGGCGAGAGGAAGGGTTGAAAAAGCCATCTAAATCTATTTTGCCTGACGAGTGAGTGTATTTTCTGAGACCATGTCTACGGTATGTGTACTAGACGTATGAGTGTCTGTGTGTGTGTGTGTGTGTGTGTGTGTGTGTGTGTGTGTGTGTGTGTGCATGTATGTCATGGTTTCTCTTTGGATTTAACTGACATAAAATGGTGTATACTACTTGGGCAAAGGATGACGTGTCTATTTACATTCACATCACTATCGAGAGAGCTTTGCTGGGTGTGCGCCGCTGAAGTATTGTCGAGTGATTCTGCACCATTTGGAAGAACTGACTCACTAATTGCCCTGTTGTTATTTATTTGCTGTCTTACTGTGCACCGCAGATACAAAAAAGTCCTATTTACAACCAGCAGGTGGTGCTAAAAATCAGATGACCAACTTTTAACTTGACTTGACATCACGTTGAGTAAAGAAAAAGAGATAAGTTGAGGTTTCAAGTAAGACTGTTTGTTTGAATATGAAAATTAATGGTTTGCATCAGGATTAGCACTGATGTTCTGTTACTGCTATTTGCACAACGCTGTCCACCACCTCTGAGGAGGAAATGTGGTGATTTCTTTGGCTGATGATGGATTGTGATACCAGCATTTTCTGGAAGGTTTTATTGATTTGCTTTGCTTTTCTGCTCTCCCCTAAAGGCTCATGTTCTTCACAGCTTTAAGGTTTTTTTTTCCCATGGTATTGTTAACCGACATTTTTTTAACATCAACTCCATCACTGCATCAATGTCTGATATTAAAAATGAAGATTGATTTTTTTTTTTTTTCATGACGTTTACTGCAAATAAGTTACACAGTCTGCCTGCTATCACACCTGAATTTCGCTTCAGCTTTCAGTGGGTTTCTTCATGTATTTTGGGCCTTAAATAAAATGGTAGACGTTGATTGAAATGGGATATTTCATTCAAAAAAATAAGCATTTTCTGAGGGTTTAATTGATCGAACTTACCCTGGTTATGAGCATCGCAATGTTACTGATGTTAATGATGTGTTTCCGTTTGTTAAAATTCACCAGCATTCTGTGTTGCAGCGCTGCTGTTATTTGTACTGAGAGTCCTCCTCCCAAACAGTATACACTGTTCTGCATTGCTTCTTTTAGTCACGTCAGTCTTTTTTTTTCTGTGTGTGTGTGTGTGTGTGTGTGTGTGTGTGTGTGGGTGGGTATGGGGGGGAGGGTTCCTTCTCGTGAGCTTGCTTTTGTGTGTGTGTGTGTGTGTGTGTGTGTGTGTGTGAAAGAGACAGATGGTGAGAAATCGGAATATGGCTGGATTCATTCTCTAGTTTTAGTTTGTGACTATGTACGGATCTGAGATGGGTGGCTGGCATGGTGTGTGGATGAGATGAAAGTTTACATAGTCCTAAAATAGCACATTTATCTGAAGAGAAACTGTCAAAATAAAGCTTTTTTTTCCTGTATCTATAATTAAGCATTTGTATGATTAAATTAACACTGAAACAATGAGTAAGTAGTCTTTTTTTTGAGAGGGGTTAATACCAGTCTTGCTTGTTATTATTTTTTTTTTGTATTTTTCTTCCTCCACCACTTTGACCTTAAGTTACACCAGAGTGGGTTAGAGCCACTATCGTCTAATTAAAGCTGCAGTTTCAGGGTCGACTTGGACTCGAGGATGATCCGAGTAGATTGGTAGCTAAAGGTCACTGCGACCTCACAATAACTCAAGAAGTCGTACTCTAATTATGACGAAAGTTCACACGAATGTCTTGTGGAATAAAATGAAGTGATGACATTTTATATCCAAAAGGTCAAAGGTCAACTTCACTGTAACATAATGTTCTGCAACATACTTTTCTTGCAACTTATTAACGCCATAACTCGAGTTCAGAAGGGGAGATAATGTTGTATTTGACATTTAATTGGATACATAATTGGTGACACTAGATCATGATTGGATAGATCAGGGCTGCCCAAAGTGGGGCCTGTGGGCAGAGTGACAATTTGTGCTTTTTCAGTCCTTTTTTCCACGTGTTCATTAGTCATAAACACAGGTGAGAAAACAATTTCGATCAGACTTATGTTATCAGAATTTGTTTTTTCTCACTTGCCTCTCTGGGCTTCCATTTAGTACCATTTTGCATCTTAACAACACAACATAACCATTTTGATTATTAGGTCAATGAATGTAACAGGCACTTGCAGGCTAGCTTGGCCCTTTGCCCCCCATTAAGTTTCAGTTTTGGCCTTTTGGCATCCTTGATATAGATCAACTGTGCTGCCGAATTGCACTCAATCAAAGATAGCACCTACCTAAATATGGCTTTTTTTTCTTTTATCAAGATTCATGCATTATTCCCTGATAAATACATGAAAATGTTGAAAAACTCACAATGTTAAATAAAGTGAGAAAAAAAAATAAGAAAAAATTAAGTTACATGATACTTGATCCATTTTATAGTCTTAAAATTGGGTCACTATAATATAGGATGAGCCTGAGGGTGCACACAGTAACACAGGTATACAGTATCTGTGTGTGTATATGAGAGACAGTGCGTACGTGTGTGGGTGGACGTGATGGCAGTGTGCATGCAGGTGGCGAGCACTGAGGCGATTATTTGAAAGGAGCTTGTGTAGACACCGTGTGACAGGGCAACCGAGGACTAATATTGACTTTTCTTACGGCGTGGATTCTCCAGAGCTCCTATCACATCTCCGATCTCTCATCGCTCTTGTGTCAATAGTTTTGTTTTGTTAATGTTGAATAACTGCACATCATTTCTGATAAGTCAGACAGACCTTTAGCTCGAGGCTCCGTGAGCATGAAAGTGAAGGAATGAAACACAGGTGTCAGAGATGGAGATTGCTTTATGCATTTATTAACTAATTCAATTTCATTTTTAGTAACTTTTTTGCAACTTCGGTGACCTAAACGAGCAGAGAAAAGAAATGCATATATGGGTGAAAAATAAATAAAGTTTTACAGTTTCTAGAGTTGCACTCAGTAGAGTGTATACCTCCACCAAGGCCTAACAGTCACCTTTGGTTTAATTAAGCCTAATCCAATATCAAATAAAACATATTCAAATCCAATAGATCAGCATCAAATTGTACTCATTCATAGATACCAGCCACCTAAATACGGCTGATTTTTATCATCATGATCCATGCACCAAAAGTTAATGGTGTCTTTTTTGAGCTGAGACACATCCTCCATCCAAGTTTCATGGAAATCTGTTCAGTAGTTTTTGTAACTGACCAACCAATAAACCAACCAACAAACTTACCAAACAACCAACAAACTGACCAACCAACCAACCAACCAACAACCAATAAACTGACCAACCAACCAACAACCAATAAACTGACCAACCAACCAACCAACAGACCGACTAACCAACCAGCCAACCAACAAACCAACCAGCAAACTGACTCACCAACCAACCATGATGTCAGTATTTGATGTTCTTGGAATGAGACTAAACAATCAACTAACATGAGCTTCAGTTAGCTTTGCACGGGAATGGCCGGTCGAAATGTCCTTCAGAGGGACACTTTTCACTTAACAAAGAAATATTTGTTGAAAGACACTAGCAGAAGTGCTTGAGGCAAACTGAAATGTTTAGTTTAAAAATCTCCTCCTTTGATTATCTGTCAAAATTCTAATTCACCTTTCCGTTCCTTCTTGCCCCCAGCAGTGGAAAACAAACACCACTCCTCAAATATGTGCGTCACGACACAGCAGTGATATTAGATTTTACTTCCTTCAAGATCAAATATTACGTTTTTAAAAGGTAACTCCCACATTTATTCATTCAGTATAATGATAAAAACTGCACGTACTATGTGTTGCAGTCTGGTTGGAGACAGGAAGCCTCCGCGTGTACGTATACACCATCTGGTTGATGGAGTTCCTACTGTCTCGGAAGTATCAATGTGATTAGATTAGGGATTTTATTTGTCTGGGTGGGGAGCGCTGCAGGTGTCATAAACGACAGGCAACGTGAGGCAAACTTTTTGTGAAGGGATGGCTCAGGGCATCAAGAACTCAGAGGAGAGTAAATGATGGAAGATATTTACGCAAGAAATAGACTAATACATTGCTGATTCAATTCCCAGTGGGAAAAGTTCAGAAGAATTAGCATCAAAAGTAGAAGCACTTCTATAAAAACTGGCCCCGTAAAAAACACGTTCTTAACTGGTCCAGGTGCCGGGTTTTACTGTTTTATATACTCCTCAGCAGCAGTCTGTAGCCTCTGTTGCAAGATTGCATACGTATGTAATGAGATTATGGCAAGTTTTGTCTGTAAAATCTCCAAAAGTAAATATTCACTAAGGCTGTTGGGTAAACATAGGTGTCATTTACACCAGGAAACCCATCACAATTTAAAAGCACAATAAAAAAAAGAGTTCTGAAAATAGCTTGCACGAGGAAATGTTTTACTAACAATTCAGAACCCTCTGCACTTTATTAGTAGCTGCAGTTGAAACTGACTGATGTAATTTTAACCCAGGACCTTCGCAACAGCCTACGTGTATTAAAGTACCTCAGGCTGTGCAGGTAAACCTTGTTAAGAAATTGTTTTTCCACCTACTTTGTGCAATCTGCCTCCTAATGGCAGACAGTTTAAACCTTGATAGGCCTTTTTAACCTTTTTTTGTCCCTCCCTCCTCTTCATACCATATTCACATGGCGGCCAGGCTCCTGTAAAGTCCTGTGAACGTAGAGAATCTGACAAATTGTTATCATTTCACTGCTTCCTGGTTTATCTGCAACTGAAAATTTAATGGATAATGAAATCTGGAGGGACTTGAAATATGGCCCAGATTTTCACTGTCCATCATCTTTTCAGTTGCTGATCAATAAATTAGTGGTGAAATGCTAATCGTTTGTCAGATCGCCTGTGTTTACACGGCTTGCATCCTGGAAAACAGCAGCATAACATTACCGCAGTATGTGAGCGCCCCATTGAGTGTGACGTCAAGTGACGGAAAATGGCCGCTGTGTAAATATGGTCTATACTGTTGCAGTATGTTGGTCGGTGTGGGATCAGACAACTTTGAGGTTGGTACTTTATTCTCTTAAGTGGACTTTCTGTTTCTTGCGGGATTTTTTTTTTTCTGTTGTTTTTTCTGTTGCAGCTCAACCATCGATTTTATTAGTGCTATCTGTCATCAGTGGAAAAACAATAGAAGAGACTGTGTGCTTTGGACGTGTCTATTCTTGTGTGACACCAACTTCCAACCAATTCAGCTGCTTCAGATTAGTTGTGGTTCAGCCCTTCTGTTAAATGGCGACATGCAAAGTTGCATCCAGTAAAAGTTTGACTTCCGCGTAAGGAGAGATAAAAATAAATAAATAATTGCAGAGACAAGCTTTGCACGAATGTAATTCAAGAGTCTAACTGAATGCAATCACGATCAACTGATTAGGTAACGTGAAACTGGATGAATCATGAAGTTTGACAGTGTTGGCACCGTTAAATTCACAGGTGCAACCCTACAATCACGTGATCAACGTTTTCAATTTCAAAGGATGAATCGCATCTGCAGCTGCAGAAAATGCAACGTCTTTAGTGTTACACCAAATTTCACCAACATATCAACATTAGTATGTTGTTAGCATTTAGCAACTACAAAAACTGGAAAATCTCACCTTTAAACCAAAAACTTGGTGGTAGGAGCTAAACCATTTACAGGAAAAACAAAATTCTGCCTGTTAAATTTGTAAGATGTGTTTGTTTTTAGTCTAATTCTTTATCACTTTTCTTGTTAATGTCATTGAAGCAGCGATTAATCAATACTTTTTCTGTTAACAGTAGTTTACATTATATTAAAGGTGTTGTTTAAAGTTATGAACCGACAGGGAATTTTCCAGCCCTGTCGCCAACATTTAAATAAAATTTACATCAAATTCATCATCATCAGTCAAAAACTGCATTTACCTACATCCACAAAAATGTTGAAGTGACATGGAAATACCTGCAAAGTTGCAAATCACACCTTGAATTTTGCATATTTGTTGAAATTTGTTAAAAAGATGTACATTTTTTTTTCGTCTGCAACTACTAACTTTAGTTAGTTTTGATATTTTTAGACAAAAATCCCCATAATATTTGTTAGTTTTCATCTTTCCGCCTCGTTATGTATGTTCTCTCTTTGTTCACACATGCGTCTCTACAGACACACATAAGCACTGATAAAACACACATTTTAACTGTTTTATAACATAATATTTGAATCAACCAATCAGATTACAAGTATACAGGAGTTGATACACATTTTTTGACACTTATGGATAGAAAACACCGCCTGCACCACACAGCAGCTACCTGTTAGAGCTGACGTTAAACAATAAACTGTCAAGAGGACTGCGGATCGTTCACTGATACTTGCAAGGGTTGGATAATTAATCATTTTCATCCTTCATCCATGCACAGGGAAAGAAAACAAACATTTTAAAACTCCTCCACACACTGCCACTGCTGCATGTCACGTCTGCACCTTCTACATAACTCCTCCCCCATCTCCTGACCTCGTATCTGCTGCTTTCACATCTGCAGGATCAGACACATCTCTGCAGCGCTAACAGTGCATTTTAAAAGCGGCGTAATGTCTTGGCAAGCTGCTCGGCTGTTGATATAAATCATCAGGAAATAGATCGGTCATGCGATCTCAAACTGTCTTTGTGATGACAAACGTTAAAGATGACTTCATCACTGTCGATGAACCTCTCTAGTTTTAAGAGGAAGTCATTTAATTCAGGGCTCTATGTCTCACAACACGCTGTTAACAAGTTGTATCCATTAATGTCATTAAAGTGCTTCAGATCAGCAGCAGGCGTTCAGTCCTGAAGTATGCCTGACATGCGGCAAATGCAGTGAAGTAATATTACAGCATGTTTTTGAAGGTGCAATATGTCAAGAGTTGGCCACCTGTCAAATTTATACTCAAAACACATAGTTAGCTCAGTTAGCCGTGCAGCTAGTGGAGCTCGGAGGGCCGGGGGAGTGTTGGTGTTTACGCCACTGGCACAGGAGCTTTGGACCGGGACAGGCCGTGGCTAGCTGGTTAGCATGAGTAACTTAAGTCATTATCTCTGCAACACAACACATAGACTATTATTAATTCACACTCTGTTGATATTTTTGGTTGATTTTTGAATGTTTGCAACTGGAATTCTTACATACAGCCCCTTTAATAGCAGTAAAAGTTGTGTGCATGACAAGTTTCCAAACTTAGAGGAAAGGTTCACTCACAAAAATGGAAACCCTCATGATTTGCCTTAAAATAGATTTTAATGATTGTCTGAATGTGAGTCAAAGTGCACAGAAGTTCTGATTCGACACAGAGATGTTCCTGTTTTGTCATTTTTTTCAGGATGTTGTGAGTCATAAAGGGGGTCATGAACACCGACCTGATTTTTGTGGGCGGTGATGGCTCAAAAAGTTTGACGTTGAGAACCACTGCCCTGAACAACTGAAGTTTTAAAACAAAAAGGCTCCTTGCTTCTCGTCCAGCTTCGTCTACAGTAGCCCTGAGAGCTCAAATTGACTTGAAGAGATCATCATCAGGATCAACAATTCGGGATCTCAGCGATGTTGTAAAAAGTACCCAAAACTCATACTTTTGTAAAAGTAAAGATATCATGTATGGGATGACATAAAAAAGGCAATTGTATTCCATCACAGTTACAGAAAAAAGGATGTAATTAGATTACAGATACATTAAAAAAGGGGATTACTAACAGAGTTATGAGACACTTGTCTGTAACTACACACATGCAAACACATGACAACACTTCAGGGGTCTCACACAGCATCTTTACTTGCTTTGTTTGGTATTGAGGTAATCCAAAAGTAACGGAAAGTAATCAAGTTACCTTACATAATATTGTGATACTTGGATTAGGTCACTGAGTACAATTTTGAACAGGTAATTAGTAACTGTATCAGAAGTAACCCTCCCAACCCTGCTCATATGAAGAGTAATAGAGTAAAAGTCTCACCGTATCTGATATTAAATCTACTTAAGTATCAAAGAGTACAAGTAAAGTAAATTACATACTGCATATTTACATGTATGTATGCACTGTATACTATGGGTCAACAGAGGATCGGATCAGATATTCTGCGTTTTTCTGATGATCAGAATCTACTTTACTTTACTTTAGGTACTTTGGCTCTGATGCTGCATGTAATCTTCAAAGTAACTAGTAACTAAAGCTATCAAATAAATGTAGTGACTAAAAAGTACACTATTTGCTAATATGTGGAGTATAAAGTAGCAGAAAATGGACATTGGATCACTGCCACTTCCGGAAATCTTCGAGCTTGCCACTTTAAGGCCATCACTGGATCACAGGGTTCTGCTGCAAAGCTCGAGAAAGGTTTTGTGGACTACGAAACTTCCCCCACTTCACTTCCCATCAGCATTCCTCGTATATGAACTGATTTGCCTCCTGATTATCCCCCTGAAGCAGTTGGAAGAGCTGTCATAACCAACGTCAGAGACAATATCTCACTTCATACTCATAATCTAAGTTCATCCGCTCACAAAGCTTAAAAAACTATCGGGGCTTTATTGACTTTGCTAAGACAAGTCAGGTGGGTCACTGACACCTGTTTACAGTGGGGACACCTGCACAATCATTACTCATCTCAAGGTAGCAGTGCACCGACTGTGGCTTCATATTTGACATCCAGTCTGTGGCTTCTTTTAACTCATTGTCTCTCAACTGTGACGATATTGTTCTCGAGCCAAGGAAAAGGTCAAACGCTAGTCGAAGAAACTGCCATGCAAATTTTGTTGATGGACTGGATGTGGGTGAAGTGAAAAGCAAACAGACGATCTCTCTTCACGCAGTTTATTATCATTCTCAGCTCTCGAATATTATATTACATTCAGTTTAACTTAAGGAAATGTATCTGTGTAGCACATCTAACAGTATAAAGTTGTATGTGTGTGTGTACAATTTCATATTCAAATGTCAAATGAAAGGAGGTTGTCATGCTCACGGTTTGATTTGGTGTGTCTACAAACACTCAGCTGCTAAGAAGTCTTGACGCAGTATGTGCACACCCTCTCTGCAGCTCACAATTACTCCATTCAGACTCTGTGGCGAACCATATCAAAGTCACAGCTCCTGTATTGGAAGCAAAAGAATAGAAAATATGTCCAGGACCTGAAAAGAAAAGGAAACTTTAGGATTTTGCGGCCGCTATCAGAAGACCGGCCATTTAGGAACTTACACAGTGGATTAAAAGCAAGATTAGAGTGGGGAAGATTAGATATACCGACGTCTGAAAGTACTTTATTGTTGTGTGTTACCGCTGTTTTACTACTAACAAGATTTTCTTTGAAAGCCGTCGCCTTTTATATCTATTTGACAAGAGCCACTGTTCAAACAGGCTTAAAAACAACCATTGGTTGGAAACAGTTTTTATGACAATGCTTCACTTTGCAGTCAGCAAACAGCAGCACACAGACAGTTTTTACATTTGTGGTCAACGTTCAATACCTCTGAATACAAATAGTAAGCTGCTTCAGAGGTGAGATGAGGTGCTGACGTCAGTTTCTCCACTTGAACGGGAGTCAGTAATCTGCAGTATAGTGCAGCGATTGAGATCTGGTTGTCTGCAGTTGTTATTGCTCAAGAAATCACCCATGCAGCTGATATGCACTTTGGTTGCGTATGAGCTGCTGGGAAACTGGTGTGGAGATCAGAGATAAACGTAATTATTACTGACGCTGTCACGTTATGACATGACCTGCTTGAGGTTTGATGAAAAAAAAAGCAAATTGTTACATTGTTTAACAAACATGAAAAAACTGTTTTTATGAACAATTCAGACACTTCAGGCAGGGATATGTGTGGAAAGTGGATGTCTTACCACATGAAGGAGTTGCTAATGCTTAGCCTAAACGTGTTAGTCAAGTGGATAGTGTGACTGAACTCAGCTGATAATATGTTGATTATATATTTTGTACCGATCAAATGAGAGGCTACTAAGTACATTAAAGATCATACACAAGGTTATACTTGTGCTAAACTTATGACACACTGCATTGTGAAGTTAAAATGATCTCCATCTGCTTCAACTACATTATTACAAACCTGGCCTAGAGGGCTGAGTGGATTATTCTGGTTAAATAAGAATATAAATCAGGTCAAGGTGCTGGTGCGGCCTTGCTGCAAGGTCACCAAAACTTCATTTATGAATAAAAGTGGTAAAAAAAGTGCAACAAAAGCAAGCTGAGAAGAGGTCTTAGGGGGGCTAAATGAAGACACACAGGGCCACGGTGTGTATCACAATGCCACGGCATACTGCCATACTGTATTTCCCCTGCTGCTTCTCTGCAAGAAAACATTCTTAGTGGAAGCACAAAGACAAAATGTGGCACTAAAAGAAGATCAACTTATGAGGATGCAGCTCGATTTGTAAAAAGCATCATATTGACCTCTGCTGACCTGACGACAACGTTTGTCTCACATCACTGACACCAAAGTCGTTTTAGAAAGAAACCTCTTACTTATCCTGGTTAACATTTAAGTCAAGAGCCACTTTTTTTCTGCTACACATATTTTTATTCCTATTCTGAACTTTTATTTAATATTTGCTTATTTTAAAAATATGATATCGGCTCATCTGGCAATACTATAAAATAACCATAAATAATAAATAGTAACTTAATTAAAATGTTAGTTAACAGTTATTTAATTGTTAACAAACACTGAAATGCTTTAATAACCATTTATCAAGCAAATATTTATTGTAAAGTTTCAACTGATGTATTTATGGTTAATAAATACTGTGCAGTTTGTCTATAAACATCTGGATGGCCATTTTAAAATTGCAACTGATGTTTTTAAACCTTTACAATTGTTTGATTAACTGTTTATAAAGCAACTATACATTTACCATTTATTAATGGTGGTTATTAGAAGAGTTACTGATGATTTAACCTCAGTTAGAGGATTTTCTTTGAACTCTTGGCTGCCTCAAGACAACAATGTTGGGAATAAATGGTTTAATCTTTAATAATACGTACATCTTATCCTGAAAAATAAGTATATCTAATGAATAAATGTTGGAAATTAAAAGGAAAATAGCATGAAATGGAAATATTAAAATAACTCAGTATATTTAGTTATATTCCAGCACTTTATTATCTTACAAAGTTTTGTTCAAAGTCTCTTATCACTTTGAATTGTCTGTCACCTAAGAGCCGAGGTCAACTAGTAGTGTTTGAGGAGGTCTGAGCTAATCTGCAAGACATTGGCACACACACACACACACACACACACACACACACACACACACACACACACACACACACACACACACACACTAACACACACAGGTTTGTGTGCATAAGTAAACACGACTGCCCTATAAATATAAATTGCAGTCAATGGTGCTGGAATTCCTTTGCAGTCACTGACTCAGTCACTCTCCCTCGCTGCCTCTCGCTCTGTACACACCCCCAGCAGGTGCTTTCACTTGAGGTTTAGTTTGCAGTTGTGCTTTAGGCTCTGACTTTCAGGTTTTAGTGTGATTGTACCAAAGAGCCTGGGAGGGTCTGAGGCCTCAGACTGGAGGACAGTCACCGAGGGGGGAAACAGACTGAAGGGTGCCGCTCCTCTGCCCCTCAGGTAGCCGCCGGGCGTCCAAGTCTGAGCTGAGCGTTCGTCTGCAACGAGACAAAAAGGCCGTCCTTCATCCTCAACAGAACCAGAGCTGCTGCTGCTGCTGCTGCTGCTGCTGCTGCTGCACCTGCATCATCTCATCAGCCAAGCCTTTGCATCCAGCCAGCAGAGCATCTTTGCATCGGTAAGAAGACACCAACGTTACGCAACGTCCTAATTATACAGTGATGTGTATCCAAAAAAATACAGGTTTTATTTGCACATTGTTGTTTGAGAAGCATTTGTGTGACACTTTTCGGGAAATCCATGATATCATATTGTCTACAGTATATGTTATAGTTAAATTTAAAGCTGTCCAACTTCAACATCATCCTCTCATCTTTCAGAGAAAAGGACATCCTCTGTGCAACTTGTAGTCATTTATTATTATTTATGATTATTAATTTAAGATACTTAAAGTCAGTTAAAAATCTATTTTATAGCCAAAACATCCAGTCTTTAGTGGAGAAGATGAAAAGATGTTTTTAATTCACCTCATCATTCTGTTTTCTGCACATTTGCTCCGTCTCTTAGTCAAACTTTCCTGTTTTTCTTGTCCAATTGCATGTCAGCTTTCACGCCAAAGATTTAAAAAAACAACAAAATGTGGTCAGATAACAGGTGACAAGGGGGTTGACAGCGGCTGGTTGCCAAAAACCACAAGCTAACATATTCAAAATAAACGTGTCGCTGCCGTCCAAGGTGTCAAACATAAACAAAACTGAAGTGGACTTTCTGCTTTCTGGCAACACCGTGCTTATGGTCTGGTTTGGTATAGGCATAATAAAAATGAGTCCTCAAACATAAAAAACATTACTTTAATAGATAAAACAGACACGTTCAATATCATTAAAACAATAGTACATCAATAAGTACAACAATTAAACTTGCAAGCCGCAGGAAACCCACCTCATGTAGTTATTGATATTTATATTATTATTATTATTATTATTAATCATACTATTCTCATATATTAAAGGTGCACTGTGTAGTTTTGGGGAAAGACATTGTAATCAGAAGAGAAATATCTTTTTTTTAATGTCTAAACAAACTAAATAAACAAACAAACTCTTACTTTGCTTATATTTGGCGGACCCCGCCACCCTTCTGACTTCTGAGAACAGTGTGTTTATTCAGTTATTGAAAAAATTAATATTTCAGAGTACTATTGTATTGTATTATTACGTCATTCATACAGTAAAAATTAAAATTCTGAGTTTGAATTTTGTCTCCAAAACTACATAGTGCCCTTTTAACTTCAGCTATTTAAACTATTTTAAAAACATTTTTATATCTGCAGTTGTGTTTGTTTATTCCACATCTTCTCTGTCCTACGTTGTCACACTCGGTTTAAATTGGCTCTTCTCTAAACCGGTTTCTGATTAAACTATATTTCTATGTTACTTTTAAAACTCCTGCCATCAGCATCCACCACCACGTTAAAACCGGCCGCAGCAGCACACGCCTCAGGCCTCATATATCTTCACTATCTCTGCAAAAAAACAGGGGACAGGTTTATTTAGTCCTCCTCCCGTGCTTCACCTCCTAAACTCCAGGTCAAATCTTTTATTATTATCTGTATCATTAACCGTGAATAAAGCCTCCTGTCAAAATTAATTTAAAACCAACAGAAAAGCGCTTGCGATGGTTTAGTGTTTCCTCAGAGGCTGGCCTGATGCCAGTGCACCTGACTAACAGTAAAAATGAATCACCGAGTGTACCAACATCCTCCACTGGCAGTTAATACAACCCACCCAGCGAGTAGAAGTTCAGGATAAATTCACTTTAACAGACAGTGTTTGATCTGTGACATAGAAGCTACTGCAAACACACGCACGTTTGCAATTAATACCTAAACCTAATTTATTATGTGAACAGAGCACCTGCACATGTTCAGTGTTCCCATAAATAAAACCTGTGAGGCAGAAGTCAAATCCTAATCACTTCCTCCTCCAGGCTGCAGGCTTTTCTTCACAGCAAAAGTCGTATTGAGCGAAGGAGCTCGACACAAAGATGAAACTCCATCTTTTTTTCTCCTTCTTCTCAGAACAATGACTTCCCGAGTTGGTCCAAGTTTCCCATGAGAAACAATAACAAGGGGGGGGAGAAAAAAAAGTCTCCCTTTAACACTCACATGGCAAACAGTCACGCCTGGCTGTACACACTCCTTTAACTCCAGACTCAAACAACACAGACCTTTAATGTGTGAGTGTGTGTGAGCACAGGATTCACACTGTGAGATAGATGCTCTCAAATCTCACACATGACCTTTTTCTTTTTCAACTCAGACTGATTCGAGCAGGTTAAGCACACTTTTTGAAAAAGAGCCGACTTTTGCTTGTTTTAATCTCTACTCATTAACTTTAATCTAAACACCAAGACGACGTGTGTCACATAACTGTTGCAGCAACAGTGATCAATGGGCTGACAGGTTCATTTGTATCGGTCTGCTACTTTTACCACTTTCATTTACGACTTTACAACTCTTTAACTTAGACTTTTACATGTTTTCCTTTGCTTTACAAGTGTCTTTTGTGAAGGAAGTTTCTTACTCACATATCAATTCTGTGTCAGGATTACTCTGGCCAACGTAATTGTGATTAACGATATTATCCTGATAGTCATAAAAATATTCTCTAAAATGCACCAAATAACACTGGAATCACTTTAACCTTCCATCTTGTTAGGAAACAAATATTTATATTGCATCACAGACGGGACGCACGTGGTTTTTTAGTGAAAAACAAACAATCAAAGACTCTTAAGTGATCGTAAATCATAAGGTCTTAATGCACATTTCCTGTCGTTTTTTTAGTTTGGGGTCCGTAGTATCCACACACACATCCGATTAAAACTTGTTTGTATGCAAGCCTTACCTTCAGGCACGGTGACAGGCTGAATAAATCAGGAAACCAATATTAGACTTCAGCGAGCTTTTTCTAGTCAATCATGGATGATTTTCACGATCTTGTCCCATCTCTAACCACGTGCAGCTGAAAGGCCTCTGAAAATGAAAAGAGTAATGCCTGTATGCTTCTTATGTGCAGTGATGGGATTTAACTGAGTATCCCACTTGAATTGTGTCGTTAATCACACACATGATATTTGTCAATTTAAAAGATATTTTTTCATGTCAAGAAAGTCGCAGTTTGTCGTAAATAAAGTAAAATATCATCTGGTTTTGTGTCAAATGCTCAGTGAACTACATCGACTCGCTCAACATACGTCACCAACACCAACATGGCTGCCAACTCAACAGAAAAGGTACTAAAAAGGAGGAAAATCACAATAAATCTGCTCAATATGACAACTGCAGTTATGTTAAAAGGTAGTTTGTCAGTTTTAGACCATAGTAGAGTAACTATAGTTACAATCTATATGCATCACATCCACAACTTCAGCACCACGACATGGTTTTCATTTGTTACGTAACATTTCTTGGGGACAAAATCTACCGTTTGGAAATGTGGCGGGAACATTTCTTTAGAAAGTAGCGTATTTTTAAAATGAAAATTAGTTGATCAGTTTAAGTAATTTTAATAACAGATACTCAAAGACTTTTACTAAACTACTGCATGTATGACTTCTGGGAACTTTCTACAATACTGCTTATGTGACTTGATTCCTGTCTGGTATAACACGCAGGTAGATCTTTTGTCAGTTCTGTTTAATTTTTACAGAAAAAAACTTACTTTCGACAACTACAAGTTAATAACGATACAAACCGCGTTTTAAATAATGACATTCTTCAGGTTAGATGAGACCAAAGCACGTAGAAGGAATATGGTTCCCAGGGTGGAGGCCTGCGTGGAGGGAGTCCTCTGCCGTCTGTGTCAAAGGCTGACTTTGCAGAGTAAATGGAGCGAGCTCTAATGCTCCTGAAATGAATATCGGCGTCTTGACCAAACTCATTTAGAGATCAGTCAGGGTCTTAATCCCTCTCCATAGGGGTGTGTGTTTGTGTCTTTTTCTTATGCCCCCTCTTCCTTTTGGAAGAAGGTAATATGGCTAAATTTGCTTTGCTAATGGGCTTAGCGCAAGCTGTTACAGAGCAGAGTTGACACACAGGCAGCAGCCAGGCTGGGATACCAGTGGCTTTTAATCTGACTCCTGATGGAGTGAAAGGGAGTGTGGGTGATAGTTTACGAGAAATCTGAAGATAAAAGGAGGAGGTTTTACAGCAGGGGGTCGGGGACAAGAGAGTGGAGAGGGAAATCTTTTTTTAGGGGGGCGGGAGAGATAACTTCATTTAAGTTTGGAAAAAGAAAAGATGTCTTTTTTCTAAAGTTTTTAGCAGCTCTGCAATTAAAGTGGCTTTGAGGAAAAAAAGAAAATAATCATGTGCATCGTGATTTTTCACTCTTGAATTGAAGTTTCCAAGAAGTATTCAGAATTCAGTCATTATCTACGATTGTCGGTGGAAAGTTGGGTTAAGTTTCGTAGTCCACAAAACATTTCTGGAGCAAAACAGTGCCGCAGCATTCTCCTAAACAACCAAAGTAGATGGGGACTTGTTTTAAAACGTAAAAAGAAAAGAAAAAAGACATGAAATGGCTCCATACAGCTTGTCCAATGTAATTCAAGTCTACGGAAGCCCAGAGACCCCAAATTGATTCGAAAAGACAAAATTTAGACCCTTGAAGAAACTTCACCTGGACTCATTTTACTCTCCCCTCACGGTTGATTTTGGCTGATGGCTGTTCTTTCTTATAAAATTTTATGAGACCTTACTTTCTTTTGTGTCTTGACAAATAAAGCCATGCCTCTCCGTGAACATGTGCACGGTGGGAGCACACTTCCTTTACCGAGGCATGAGCTACAACCACTGATAACCCGGTGTGTGTGACAGCAGTGTGCCTTCCCATATGCCAGCTGTGGGCAGCTAAACATTATGGGCGCCATATGCGAGTTCACCCTGAGATTACAACACTTGTGCTTACAGCTGACGTCCATAAATGACCGCTTATGATGGCAATTTCCTGTCGCAGCTATCAGTCGAGTCTTCATAAAGCAGACGCCTCGGTCGTGTTGTGCACGCTCTCCTCCACATTATCTAACTTGATTAAAAACTCCAGCTGACAGTGGAGACGGAGGGCTGCAGAGACGGCACCTTGAAAGCCCGAGCTGCTTCGGGTCTCAATACGAGTCACCTAAACCCCGAGACATCAGCCATTCTGGGCCGCTGACCCACAAATAAGAGACTCAGTCAAATCCATTTTGCCCCATGCCTGTCAGCGCTGTGTGTGTTTTAACTCTCTTGAGGGTCATTCCTCCAGTATCTCTGTTAGGCTTCTTATAGAGCATCGAGCAGCACTCACCTCAGATCAGCTCATAACACGTTAAGAGAAAGAGTTCCTGCCTGCAGCTGCTCTGATGGAGTTTCTTACTAAACACAAACAACTGCAGGTTTAGCAGCCAGAGAATTACAGGAGAGGAGCTGCAGAAGAAGGTATTTTATCTTTTTGACTCAAAGCATGAAATCGCTTGAATTTTTAATAATTTTGTCAGGCAGGATTGTCGTTTAGATGCAGATTTATATGATATTCTTAAACACAGGTTATGAAATAGTCTTGATTTAATGCTGATGCCTCAATGTGACTCACGTAAACAAACAAGAATATCAGTGAGTCACTACTTTGAAGACTTGCAGCTCGACTTGACAAATGGAGGAAACAAATGACTTTAGACTCGACCATGACTTGGAAGTTAAAGACTCGTGACTTGACTTTACACTTGATGCCTCGGCTGAGTCGTCTGTGTTCATTTTTGTTTTTAGCTTAGTTTTGTTTGTGTGTCTGTCGAGATTTCACTGGTTAGAAGTGATGTGGAGGGAGTATATTTTTTGGATTTAGAGGAAATTAAGAAATAAATAAAAAATAAAGCTTTTATAAAGTTATTTAGTTTTTGTTTGATTATATTTGTTTAACTAAATATCAATAATTATCATGCAAATTCACAAATTAAAGCTATTTTTTATGGCTGAGTGCTGGGGATGAATTGAGGAGTCTCACAGCTTGAAGAGAAAGCTGCTCTGTAGTCTGGTGGTACAGCAGCAGAACAACTGGCTTTTTTATTATAAGGTTTTATAACGTTGCTAAGAAATGTCGATAACTTTAGCTGCAGCTCAATAAAAATACTTGCCAACACAACACAAATATAATGGAGCATAGGTGGTGATTACCAAATTACATATTTAAAATTTCTTTGAAATTATCCCCCGATTACAACGATAATTACCTCAACATGTATTAAAAATTAGCCCAGCATGGTTTCATAATAATATTCTGCTATTTTTCAAATAATTTCTTTAATATATTTTCAGGAAACTTCAGTCGAGCTTCTGCTTAACTTAACTACAGTTATTAATCTGAGTCTTCGCTATGCATTTTGCAAAAAAAAAAACCAACAACAAAAAATACGTTGCTTCTTTCTTTCACTTGCTTCCTAAACAAATACGCGTGCGGCAGGTGTGCTCATACCGTTTTTGTCCACAGGGGCCGCCAGAATCAACAAAGATTAAAGTTCCTTGTAGCAACTTTAGCTTCAGAACAACTTTTATTGATTTTGGATGTGCTTATGTTAAAGGTGGGGGTGGAGAAGATGAGAGACAAGAGCGAGACACTGGAGACATAGTTCAGGTCCCAGTGACAATCTGATGTTGTCACAGCCCTTGTTTCCGGCAAATCTGCCTATTTTTTCCACAAAGAATCTTTTTATAAACATTTTGCAAAGCTTAAAGGACACGTTTAAAAGTTCATGTCTCTCAGTTCATGTGCATTGACCATGCTCGAAATATAAAAGTTTAATTGGACTTTTCTTGTCTCCCTCGCCTGCAGGCACCAGTTATGTCAAATCCAGCGGGCCCAGTGTATGGATCCCGGATGACAGACGACTCCCTCGCCATCCTGGATCGAAACAGGGTCTCTGGAGAACCCTGGGATCTCGAGGAGACCAAACCGAGCCTCTACCTTTCCTGCTTCGACATGCTCCTCACTGAAGACGCCACCTGGCTGGTGAAAGTGTCCGAGGCCTCCCCGACGCTGGCTGTACCCATGACTCGCATGGAGCCCCAGGAGGAACCAGAGCAGTGCCCCGTCATTGACAGCCAGGAACAGGGACTCTCTCCTGGGCTGGAGGGTCAGGAGGAGGAGCGCTCTCTGGAGCAGGTGCAGAGCATGGTGGTGGGAGAAGTCCTGAAGGACATCGAAACAGCCTGCAAACTGCTCAACATCACCCCAGGTAAGCCGACTTCCACCACACCTGCTGCTGCAGTTTGTCATCTAAGACATATAACTGACAAAGACACAAATCTTTAAAGCACACAGGGAATTTTTTCATCACACAAAAAGAAAATGTTGCCCGTTATTTGCAGCTAAAGGGATACTGAGTCAGACACATTTAAGCTTCTGGATCTCGCACCCAAAATCAACACATATTTGTGTGGATAGTCCAGGAAAGATGACAGTTCAGATAAATCATATCCTTACTGACGCAAAGCCGTGTTTGCCCACTCCAGGATCTGTTTAATCCTGACCTTTGCATGCGTTCTCTCTTGGATTGTGACAGTGATGGTTCTTTCTTGCCATATTAGACGTCGTGTACACAGTCTTAAGGGCGAGGTCTCCTGTTCGTTGAGCAAACAGAGGCAGCATTATGTATTGTAAGGCTTCTGGCTGTCATAAAGCTGTGCAATCCCCAGTCATCTGTTCCACTGATTACAACTGCAGTGG
The DNA here is from genome assembly GCF_040436345.1 of Pagrus major. Lineage (NCBI taxonomy): Eukaryota > Metazoa > Chordata > Actinopteri > Spariformes > Sparidae > Pagrus > Pagrus major. The sequence goes on from NC_133220.1 coordinate 10,332,912, forward strand.
CATAAAAGACTGATGACTTTGTGGTTTCAGTAAATGTATTATGCGTAAAAGTAAGAGGACATAATAAACACTGAAAAAACTTAACTAAACTTGACTTAGCTAGATTCGATATGACTTTAATCTCACTGGAGGTATAACTCAGGTAATTTACTGCAGGGGCAGCTGGGAGTTTTCTCACCTATCTCCTCTCTTAACTCTGTTCTCGTAGACCCTATCGAGTGGAACACAGGGAATGTCCAGAAGTGGCTGCTGTGGACTGAACATCTGTACAGGCTGCCGCACGCAGGAAAGGCCTTCCAAGACTTGACAGGAAAGGACCTGTGCGCCATGAGCGAGGAGGAGTTTCGCCAGCGCTCGCCGCAGTGTGGAGACACGCTGCATGCACACCTGGACATATGGAAGTCAGGTGTGTGTCTAACAAGTTCATCATAGCCACCTGCAGCTCCCACGATGAGTGTATCAACCAGTGATTGAGTGTTTGTAACTTTTAAATGATCATTTTGGGCATTTTTCAACTTGTCTTCATGTATTTATGTACAATATTAGTAGATCTGGATAGACAAGTCAAGTCAATTCTCATTATGTAACCCAAAATCACAAACTTTGCAACCTCACTGGGCTTTTTCAATCCGTGCAGCACACAACATGACCATGCAGAAACAAATTAACAAAATAATTGTCAGAGGAAGAGGTTTAAGCCTTGAATTAATTCAAAATAAACTTTTTTTTAATTGAATTTCTCTCTTCTCTCTTCAGCTGCCTGGATGAAAGAGAGGTGTTCAGTTGGAGACACAAAAACTACCGGTAGGTTTGGTTTCCTGATTTTCTGAATTAAATATTAAATCCATAATAACTTTGAACAGAATCAGGCAAAATGAATCTGTTTTGCACATTTGCATTCTACAGACCACTGGACAGTTTCGTATTTTACTTGACTAAGTAGTGGTAAAATATATTAGACTCTCCTGTCTCCTGGTTAGTTTGGAAACATTAATGGCCTTTCCTCACAATGTTTCGGGCCTTGAGGGATGTGTGTTTTTCTCTGTTAATTAAAAAACTGTGGCCTTAAGGTCCAAATGTTGTTAATTTTTGCTTTGTTGTTGCAGGTGGTGAGGAGCTCTGGTCCGAGGCAGACTCATCTTGTTCAGGTCAGCCCATTCATCTGTGGCAGTTCCTCAGAGAACTCCTGCTGAAACCTCACAACTACGGACGCTGCATCCGCTGGCTCAATAAAGAAAAAGGTATCTTCGTGCTTTCAGCCCCTACTCCACTCACAGTTCAACTACTTTCAGAGCTTAGACCACAACTGAAATGTTAAGCGTTTTTATTGCTTACGCAGAAACTGACACTTCATCCGCCTTCACTTGGTGCACGTCAACTCAAACCTCAAGTGCTTTCAGTATTTACTCATAAACCAAAAGTTCAACTCCACCTTCAGCTTCAAAACTTCAGAACAGTTGTTCACTTTCTTTCAAAAAACTCAGTATGTTCACATACTTCAGCAGCGAATCAGGACGGAGAGCGTGCAAAGTTTTCTTTAAAAAATTCAGACTTTTAAAATTCTTTTTATGATCTTTTTTTATCTAGAAGTTCAAGAAACAAGGGCAGAGACAAGGATGTGGTTGTAATAGCAATTAAACAGCTAAAGAGGAGAGAGGGGTGAAGTCTCCTTATATTCTACTGGAAGAGTCAAAAGAGATACAAGAGAACATAAAACAAAGGCTTAACTGTCATTCTCCCCTCGGTCAATGCAAATAAATTGATAAACAAGAATTAAACATAACGGCTTTACGTCTGCAATCTTTTTGAATATTTTTTTCCAGAGATTTTGTTTGTATTCAGTGTTTTTTCTTCCTCATAAAACATTTGCAAATCAAACATTTAACTTTGAAATCTGCACATCTATTTTTACTTACGAGCAGTCTTCCCCCTTTGTGCCTTGCGCTGGCACATTGCAGGGTTTTATTTCAAATAACTGTCATGTATAGATCAGTGGATCAACGTCAAATTATTGGCAGGATGGACAAGAACAAATAAAACAAGGACCCACTGACAAAACATTCCTCCATAGCGCCATTAGTGGTCAAAAACTCCACAGAGTACCTTTAATCTCAGTGAGACTACTGGTTTAAATAAAAGAAAATCAAGCAAACAACAAAGAAATATGCATGTGAAATGAAAAATGTGACGCTATGTTTATTTTTGTGCCGTTACAAATGTCGACTCTCTTGTGATTCCATCAGGTATTTTTAAAATCGAGGACTCGGCTCACGTCGCGAGGCTGTGGGGACTCAGAAAGAACCGGCCTGCTATGAACTATGACAAGCTGAGCCGCTCCATACGTCAGTACTACAAGAAGGGCATCATCCGCAAGCCTGACGTGTCTCAGAGACTGGTGTACCAGTTCGTTCACCCGGTTTGTGGCAGCAGCATAGCGGGAGGAGCGAGAGGAGGAGATGGAAACCTCCCGAATTAAAAGGACACACTATCTCACCGCCATGCACTTGAAGACCTAACCCGAGATGAAGAGGTGACATGAAACACGTGCACTGACCAACCCCAATGGTACACACTTCCACTGCCAACAGCTGGCAGCTGCTGTATGAAGGCTTATCTGAAGAGACAAAACAAGATGGCTGTCGAGGCTTTTTCCTGCTGCAAAAAGAAACAAAAAAAAAAACAGATTAAAAAACACGAACTGCCTTGTCTTTTGCATGATCTGCCTGTTTATTTTTCCATAATGTGATTCTCAGTTATTCTTTACTCTTTATTTCACCAAACCGTTCGAACCGATCGCTCCACAAGCTTCAGGGAAACGCCCGGCGCTCACTTTGTCTTTCCGTTCTGCTCATGTTGACCACTGTCTCTGTTTGAGTTAGAGCCAGTTTTCCTGACGCAGTTGAAAATGTGGTTAGGATTGTTTTGCTTCTTTTTTGGGTTTGGTCCTCGCTGTTAAATAAACAGTCAGTCAGAGAGGAAAGGCTGTTCTGGTATCTCATCTGCAGACAAAGAGACTTTATTCCTTTGCTGGATCCTCACACCCGGCTGGGACTGTATTGATGCCACTTTAATGTAATATAAGTGATGCATTCTCTTTATATTGTTTGACTGCTGAGGAGCCCTGCTTTCTAAACTGTATATTATACTCTGACATCTGGTTTATACTGCTGTACATGTTGCATTTTATGTTCTGGGTGTTTTATTGTTGAGACCCAAAGTGTTAAAATTGATATAAAATAAATAAATAAATAAATACAGACAAACTGAATGAGGGAATCGTGAGATTGTAAAATGATAAAAATGTGTTTTTAGCCATCTTAGCAGCACTGACAGGGCTCATCTGTTGGTCCAACACTTTTGTCCAGACAGCTCTCAACAACGTCTTGATGGACTGCCGGCGTACAGAACATGTCCAAACTGTTTTTATTTCATTAACCTGGTGCGTCAGAGGATTAATCAGGTCGCCTTTCACGAGTAATTTAGTGTCATTGTACCTTTTTTTGAGTTATGGTTACAGATCCTCTCTCTCCACCTCCCTTCACTTGTATTTTGATGGTAATTTATTTGCCAAAAAAGGGTCAAAACACACAGAAAGCAAAGATAAAGATTGCTTTTTTTTTCACATTTCTATAGATTTCGCGATAATATTGTTATCGTGAAATTCTTTGGCATGTGATTGGACAAACCATCTGTCCATCACCGTCCATCACAGGCTCAATTCAAAACTATCAGATCAACAGGAGAACACTACAGACAGCAGAGCCGGTCGGTTAATCAGACGAGAGACGAGCAGAAACAATTTTTGATATTAATATAATATTATTTAATGTTGAAGCTTCTTACTCTTGTGCTTTTTATTTTCATTTGCCTAAACGTCTGCCTCAGCGAGTAAAGGGTACGCAAGCTTAAAACAGGTTCTCATTAAACTTTATTCCCTGAATAAATGTGTCATCAAGTGTTTGTAGATTCAGTTACACCTCATGTACGATATGAACTTTTATCGGTAGTACAATGATTATGCAATTATTTTTTACGATGTTTTCTTTACTGTTTCAGATCTCCATTGACACTTAATCTCTATATCTCACCACTAACTGCTCTGTTGTTTTTAAAACTGGTTTTAAAATGTGATAATTGCTCTTTTTCCGAGGCGGGCAAGAGGTTTGTTCTGCCAAGAAAAGATGGCCTCGAGCTACACTGAGCGGTTTTGTCTCTCAGGTTGTACCTTTCAGTCAAAGAGTGGAAGTTAAACGTATCCCTGTTTTGATTGCGCGGAGATAAATCTCACTGTGCCCCCTGTTTACATGACGGATCAAGTGGGGTTAAGATGTCAGTCTTCAGGTGAAAGGATACGATCATTATAGTTATCAGCACCATGGCGATGGGGTAAAACACATTCAGGAGATTACAGCAATTACAGACTTGTAGAGGACAAACAGGGTTTGGTCTGTGGGTAGGATGTATTAATGTATTAATAGGCCTCACCCGTCACTTCACCGCAGCTCACAACAACAAAAACTGTCCACCTTTCAAAGATGAGTCTGAGCCAACAAACACTCTCACTGTAGGGAGGGGCGGCTGTGAATACTATTAAAACAAACCTGTCCTGAAACATTTACAATACTCACATTTAGTCAGGGATACTGGGATCTGAGTGCATATGTGCTTGTGTGTGCATGGATATACGATAAAAGTCAAATGAAATGTGTTGCGTTGCTATTGCGGAGCAGAAATATTCACAAAACACTAAATAAAACAAAATTTCAGATATGTCACAACATAAACAATCACTAAATATCTCTTAAGCCAATTTTCCACGCACTGTCCTGTTCCCTCTTCCTTTTGAAATCAGATGCATTGCTTTGCATCATATGAAACATTGTACAGAGTTTACATTCATCAAGACTGGTTTCTGACTGAGCAACTGTAGCTGCAGCAGCTGTTACTTCTGATTCTTCAGCAATAAATCATCCCAAAAAGTGACAAAATGATGAGCGCAGACAGAAAACACCTGAACCTGAGCCGCCTTTGGTTGTTCCAGACATTTATTCACGTTCCCGACGTACACGTTCTTTATCGTACTTTTGTAAATAAACACGCTGTCACGCGTATACGACAACCTGAACCTCGTCTGGAGTCTCATCTTCTGTCGCAGTCTGAGAGCACAGATCACTTTGTTAGTAGGATAATTAATAATAGTCGGCTGTTACGTCACCTCTCATCATCCAAGTGGCTGCTTCCTTTCTAACTAACTGGAGGGGAGTTGCAGGTTTTAAGACTCTGTGTGGGAGTGTCCTGACAGAGTCGTTAAGGACACATCGCTGAGTTTGCAATGGTTAACTACAGAAAAACTACTTGAATCACTTGTGAATGTTGTTGAAACTACCAGCCAGCTGCTGCTAAATGTATCTAAACTTCTCTGAGCAGTCCCGGTGTTTGGTACTGTGTCAATGTCAAAATCCCTGTGGACCGATTGGAGTACATTCAGATCACCTGTTGTGTTCAGACTGGCTCCTGAGTAATGATTGAGAGACGCTTGGGGGGCATTCTGCTCAGAGCCAATCAGGGGGTGACGACACCCTTTCATTAAAAGCTTACAAGAGGTGAGGTTTGCAAAAAAAAAGTCCCTCTTTCTGTGCCTTACAATAACCTGATGCCTCCAGGTTTCTTTTGTTGTTTATCTTCTACTGAACTCCTTCATACACTTTAAATTACTTTCCTCCATCACTGAGAGGCATTAATATGTATTAATGAAGAGGCAGCTGTGTGATTTTGGTTCCCAAGTAAATATTTCTTTGTGTTTTTATGTGTTTTGTTACTGGTTCTCATGCTTCCTCCTGCAAGTATCACCACATACTGGTTTAATTACATGTAGTTCACGACTCCCAGCACTGTAGATGGATTTTGTTTTTTTTAATGCACCACCCCACTTCAAAACGTAGCCTGCTTGAGATCTTACAACAGTTAAAAGGTTGTATTTTTTTTTGTTTGTTGGAGAAATGTCTTCATCAGCAATTTGAATAAGTTGATTACCTTCAAATAAGTTATTACCGCACAAAGAAACAAGGCTTATCATTAAAGTCCTGATGACTGAAACTCAATGAACCTGAAGGCAACCCGAGGGCCTTCCCCACCTGCGAGAATTGTGATGGTCTGCTGACGGGCAGCAGGTGTGCTGATTGAACTGTCTGATTCTCAAAGATTGTGGTTGTTCCTGAGAATCTGACTCACAACACGATTCACGTGCCACATTTCTTCAAGGCTGCATGACAAAGAGCTGAATGTGGTCACTACTGCCCTCTACTGGCAGACTGTGTTACTGAGTCAGACCCAGGAGGAAACAGCAGATGGGAGCTGCAGCCTTAACCTTAATTTAAGTCTTTCTCAGACTAGATTAAAGGTGAGGAGGCTCAGACCGTCACCGCTAAATACTTTGATCAAATTAATGTAAAAGGGGGCCAGCACTTAACTTTAGATATTTGGACACGTGATCACTGCTGTCTGAGGAAATGTATTTAAAAACATCTAAAAAGTAAAGAATCAATAATAATTTAGTTTGGAGCCTGGAGCCGCTTCATCGACATCATTTATTCATGTTCTGTTAGAGATCCCCTGAGCTATATACATTTACATTTTGTTGTTTGAATATATGCACATTTCATTAGGAAAACTGAAAACTAATGTATCTAACGTAATGAACTGTATTTTAATTTTGAAAAAGGGAACATTTATAGATGCTTACTGAAAGTCAGCTTCTTTTAAATTCAGTTTATGATTATGTAATCATCGAAATTAAATCTACAAAAAGGCTTGAAATGTTTAATTTTATGTGTAATGAATCTAGAATATACGGAAGTTTCACTTTTTGAATTCAATTATGGAACAAAATCAACTTTTCCGTGATGTTTTGACTGGTCTAAATACGTTAGGCGTCTGCATTTTGTCCTTGTAGGGCAGAGTCAAAGTCTCTTGTGTCACAGTGTTCTGATGACATCTTTTTATTTTTTGCGTATGCAGATGAACAGGCACTACAGTTTGGAAAGTACAGCACTATGCTAAAGAAAAGAGAAAGCCCTCTAAAGTTCTCTAAAAGGTTTTCCTCAACATTGCAGATCAATGTTTTTTCCAGCAGACAGAAAAGAAAAAGGAGCATTTGAGTATTTTCTTTTTTTTTTTTTAAACATGACTTTAACCGTCCTTCAGTGTATCACAGGAGTTTCACAGTGGACGCTGCAGCTGTAGCTTTTACACACTTTAACAGTACACTTGTTAACAGTCCCATTCTGTTTTAAAATACAGTTAAAAGTCCGTCGAGAGGCTGAAGTCTTTAAATTCATTTCATCTTCGGACAAAGAGGGCCTGCGTGTCGCGTCAGTGTAAACTGAGCTGGATGAGCCGGAGTCAGATTCTGTAGAAGCGTGCTCTTTTTCACTTTGTTGGACGTGACGGCTGAGAGTCTTTGGAGTGGCAGAGGTGGAGGATTTTTAGTAAGGCAATATTGATTTCACCCGTCTGAGTCCACTGCTAACAAGGAGCAACACTTTTTAAAAAGTATACACAAGCATAAACACAGCACAAGAGACGATTCCCTCCTGGACCTTCTTTTTTTTTTTTTTGTTAAATGGACTTCTCTCCTGCAGCAGAGAAGGCGGTCGTCTCATCAATATTTCAGAGACGGATCCTCTTTCTGCTTTCTTGTGCAGAGCTCGTCGCAGCTTTCTCTGTCTGCGTCAGTAAGAGAACACCCGCCTCCCTCATCGACGAGGGTGTAGTTTTCACCAACACCTGTGGTAACCAGGGGTAACAAATCTATCTCGTATAACACGTACTGTACCGCCACATGCACTCATACTCTTTGTCTGATTCAGATTTTCTGATTAAAACAAAATATTTAACTATAAAGACGTGTATAGCCGATATTTAATACAGCGTGTGTTTTGGTACACAGTGAAACCGACCCATCAGGACTATGTCACGCAACGCAAATCATCCCGATAAAGAGTTTTAATTCGATCGAGAAACTGTCAATAATTTGGTGGAAACGAATCGAGGACATGCACTGGATCGGTTCAGATCAGAGCGATAAACAGTGTGTGGGAGCATCAGCATGCACATAATCACAGAGATAAGAGCTGGAAGCTGATAATGCCGAGTCAATGACACTCACTCAGGGTAAACAAGTCTTACTGAATGCAGGGATTAAAAAAATAAATAAAAACCCTGGTCGCGAAATGAAGCTAATCTCCATACAAAACAGCTCTGAGTTTATATTTCCGAGCAGGTTCGGCTCTTGGCGCCTGCATTATTAACACAGTAAAGAGAAACAGGAGAAACTAAACGACAGGTAATAGTTATAACAGGCACCTTGTTAGAGACAGGTGGGACAGCGGAGGTTAATGTAAACAATCCTTTTTTCCATTTCAAAGAGAAGCTCTGCTCGGCGACTTTTATCTCGTTTCAAAAAATGCTAATTCTGTGACATGCTGTGGAGCGCAGCAGGAAAACCACTAAAAGCATTAAAGGAACAGTTCACCCAAAAATGAAAATCCATCATCATCTGAATTTCTGACTTTCCATCCATGTCCATGGAAAAGTCGGGTGAATTTTTCGTAGTCCCCAAAACATTTTTGGAGCTTCAGCGTTGCAGCATTCTCCTAAACAACAGAAGTGGATGGGGACTTGTTTTAAAACGTAAAATACAACCAAAAAAATAACATAAAATGGCTCCATACAGCTCGTCTGCTGTAATCCAAGTCTCCAAAAGCCCCTAGATCCTAAATTGATTTGAAAAGACGTCATTTACACCCCTTTTAAAGCAAAAATCTTCAGTGTAGCTGCTAAGCTAAAAGCATTAGCGCGCACCATTGACTTATAATAAGATCTGGATCCAGTGTCGAAGGCAGAGCCCTTTTCATTCCTTTAGAAAGCTGTTCAGTGGCGTTTTGAAGCCAAAAAACCTCGACTTCCCAGATATGAAAATACCTCGATCTTCCGTGTTGTGCGGCCCATAGAGCATGCGCCCTAGACACTTCCTCCTACCGAGCCTCAGTAACGCTGTTTTGCTGTGAAGCTCAAGAAATGTTTTGTGGACTACAAAACTTCACCTGACTTTTCCATCAGCATGAAGGTGAGGTCATTTTACACATTTTCCTGTAAAGGAACAGATTGACATTGTGGGAAATATGCTGAGACGAGGAGAGTTAACACAAGGAGATTGATACCACTCATCTCTACACACTAAATATGAAGCTAGAGCTAGCATTCAGTTGGCTTAGCATCGTTCTCTCTGTATTAAACAAAAGAGATATAACTATTACATTTTTTTGGGCTTTAGAGATTGATAGGGTTGATTTTGTTACCTTCAGGCGAGCCAGGCTAGCTGTTACTCCCTGTTTGCAGTATTGAGGCTAAACTAAGCTAAGCTAAGCTGTTGACTGTAGCTTCGTATTTACTGTACAAAGAAGAGAATGATATCAATCCTCTTTTCTAACTCAAGACGAAATGGAAGCCTATTTCCCGAAATGTTGAACTTTTCCTGAAATGCTAAACATGTAAATATTTCACAAAGAAAAGAAAACACTGTATCCAATGAGAACACAACTGTACAAGCATCCAGACTGTAAAAAAAGATTAAAATATATACATGAAATGCACAATGCATAGCTCATTCTCACTATCCAGGCACAACCGATGAAACCATATCAATATTATGATGAGAGTAAAATACTGTATGGCGTGTTAGCATCACATCTGAAATCAAACACAGCTACACACAAAAGAGGCTATAATATGTTGCTTCAGTTTGCAGTATTTGGAGATGATGATGTGATCCTGAACAGTCCTCTCTGTGATGAGTGCTGAGATGAAGACACTGTGCCCGACAGCAAGAGGAAGCTTTGCTTTCAAGTCTCTGGCAATGTGCAGGTATGACCGGACGGTTCAGTCTGGGTTTGCCCTCGGATGACACAAGCGTCCTCAGCCGGAACAGTTAGATCGGCTCCACGTAATTGGCCGGGTAAAGACCCAGCTGGCCGCTGTCTAGGCGACCTTTACACCAGCCCTGCTCATCCTCCTCCTCCAGCTTCGTCAGCTCGTCCCCTGTATCAGAGAAAGGACACAGAAATGTACAACAGGAGGACATCGTGTCAGACAGTTCTAATTGTTGTAATACAAAGTCAAAGTTAACACGGATTTTATAACTGTCAGCAAGAAGATTAAAGGAATACTCCACCAAAAACCCATGTTTTCACTATCAAACATTTGCCCCATAATAAAACTTTTAAAGACATAACACTAAAGGCATCATCAAAGGCAACCCTAACCCTTGGCGGACCATGCTCATACAGTATTTCTTGGTCTCGTCCATAATTTAAGCCTTTTTGAAAAGGAGTGGGGCTTTAGTCGCAGAGATTCTGGTAATGAAATCTGTTTCTCATCCACTTTTTTATACCTTAGGTATTTTCTTAAAGGTCTCAGTAAAAGCGACACATACCTTTTTCAAAGATTTTTACAGCCGCAAGTAGAAAAAACAATTACGAAATGCAGGCTCGAACCCTCCGACCATTGTCATTCTTATCGAGATAATCACCTCTTCTCACTCAGTGGAGAGAATGACTTTCCCTCTGTGTCTCTTTGGGGAATAAATACTGGGATTATTTTATATTTTTCTTTGTTTTATTTTGTTCGATCCCTTTATCATTATGAACTGTACCTGTGCCCTACTTTTACTGATTGTGCAGTGATATCCGAGACCTCATCTGTCCTATGTTCTATTCTTTTAATATCAATGACATTCTGCAACAGTATATTGAATTTAATATTGAGGCTTTTCTCCGTGGAGACTGTGTTCTTCCAGTGCCTGCTTCTGTTTATTACAGTAATCAGACAGGTACGTCTGTCTCTGGTCAATCTTGAGTATTGTATAAATAGTTTGACATTTTGCAAAGAAGGCGAATATGCTTGCTTGCTGAGTCAGATGAGAAGATAGATCCCACTCTCTAATCTGTCCGTTAAAGATGATATAACAGCTGGTTATCTTAGCTTAGCATAAAGACTGGAAACAGGGAAACGGCTCACAAAATAATTGCCATAAAGCAATCCTTCTTATTGATTCTTAAGTGTTTCTTTTGTCTCATGAAGTATTTATTGTGATATCACCCAACCTAAGTGCTAACAATTCACTCCTAACTTATGTTTTTGCCAAAATATGGCTAAAAAAACAGCTTCTGTTTGTTGTCGGTGCATGTTTATCCTCGTCACACCGACTACATTTGCTGACATTGACAACAAAAAGTTAGTGGATATTTTTTGGTAATCCCTGATGTTGTTGATTCAAGGATTCAAAACAGTTACAGACACTCAAAAGACTTTACTGTGGAGTTTTCCTCTGACATTATGTACCGTACGCGTCGTACATAACTGTGCTGACAGGGATTCACTGTAAGAGACTTTTGATCCTTTGACTGTCGTGCTCACCTGATCTGAAGCTGAGCTCGTCCTGCTCCTGGCCGTCGTAGTCGTACAGCGCTCTCACTCTCACACCTTTGCCCACATCTTCGTCGAAGGGGTTCGATCCTCCGTTGGTGTCGTTGCCTGAGTTCGGAGCTGTCTGGTCCTCGTCCGACCACTCGGTGGAGGCCGTGAACGCCTGGTTCTTCTCGTAGCTGCTGACACTAAAGATTACACATTTCAGTCAACATTGATTTTTCAGTCTTACCAGAAAATTGTTATGATGTTCTTATACTAATTCTGCTGTGACTATGTGTCTGTTTTATGGTGTTTTAGTGTTGTAGTTTGTTGTGAATCATTTCTTCTATCACTGCTCATAACACTATTGTCGCAGTGAAGCTTATTTATACTTACTTATTTATAAAACACTTTTAAACAAAACAAAATTCCTTGCAAAATGATATGAATACAAACAAATATTAAACATTTACCAGACACCATACAGGAAGGTATACAAAGATAAATTGATGATTTGAGAATGTTACGACAAACATGTAGGAGAAGATCTAATAAGAGCATCTATTAAATAAGTCAATAAATATATTTGTGTTTAATTTTACCTTCCCCGGTCTCCAGCTTGAGCGTGATCTACTGCTGATGAGACGTTGGTCAGCATGACTCCATCACTGCTTTTCTTTGACTTTTCTTTCTTGGAGATGTTATGACTCAGGTCATGGTTGTATTCCTGAAAAACACGAGGCGAAACCTGTTAACTTTGGATCGCAAATCCACTTTGCAAAATGCTTAGCTCTCCATCTGGAAAGAGTATTTGTTTGTATTCTTTGTCTTCATCGCTACTTTTAAACTAAAAGGTGTAACATTAAAGGGATAGTTCAACTTTTTGGGAAAAATGCTCCCCATCTCCTGTCGAATAAGTAATTTCCTAGAGTATTGACTTTACTGTGAGGAAAAAAAAATCTATGTGGCAATTTATCATATTGTTTCCTCTTATGATGCATTACTGATACAGTGGCACTACAATGCAGTATAAAAAAAAAATGATTTCCTGCTTTTTGCATGTATCGTGAGTTACTCTGTGATTCCCATCTTTAGTGAGGAGGCACCAACAGAGACTAATACTGGCCAAGAAATAGTCTAGAACATAACATATTCAGATTAAACAAATGAGATATCACATGTAAATTAGCTGTTTCCTCATGTCAACAGTCTTAATGATAAGCTAATCTAACCAGCTGTTACTGTAGCTGTAACCTCATTAGGGTATAGACATGAGAAAAGTGTCAATATTGTCATCTAACTCTCAGTAAGAATGCAAATAAACGCATTTCCCAAAATGTCAAATTATCCCTTTTAATGATTGGACAGTAGAGGAGAATGCTGCAGGTCTCCAGTGCTGATAATGTCTTAACCCTGTAGCTAGTTATTGTGTTTCTGTACCTCAAAATGTGGCCAGTTCATATGCATGCCAGGGCCGTGAGTGTTGCTGAACCACTTCAGATCTTCCTGTGCGCTGGCTGATGTGATGGTGCGTTCAAGTTCTCTGTACACTGTAGCATAACTGTGAGAAGACAGCGAGGGTTTAGCGTACGGCTAACGATTGGCTTGTGTCTCGTGATGTTAACTGTTCAAACGTCTCAAACCTTTGGTCTTCTGTGAGGTTGAGGTGGCGTTTGACGTCCAGCAGCACCTCCCTGAGGAAGCTCAGCCTCTTCTCTTCAAACTCCTGGCACTGGTCGAACACCTGCTCCATGTTTTCCATGTAATTTGGAGTGCACTTACTCAGCTCATCCAGGGCTTTCTCATACTTCTCCTTGGCCTACACACAAGAAAAAAAAGACTCTTAACAGCCTGAAATATTGATGATATATAATGTGTCACTCTCAAGTAGGGCTGAATAATGTTTTAAAGGCACATTTCTAGTCCACGTGTTGCTGTTTTTCAGTTCTGTGGTCAAACGTGAACCCCATTAACCTCGGATGGACTATCAGTGCGTATTCAAGCACAAGAAACAATCTAAGCTCAAGAGTGTAAAGGTTAAGGCCGTCAAAGCAGAGAACAGCTAATGTTGGAGTCGTGAGGGAGAAACACAGAGGGGGAGGTGTGGTATTCAGTCACACATTAACAGTGCTATGCTGACTACAGCTACGACACGTTAATAACACTTAATAACACCCAGGGTGCAGAGGAACCAGCTCTACGTCTCAAAATAGCCTCTGAGCTGATTTGCTTTTGGCTTGATTGTGGAAAACAACATTTGCATAATGATGATCCCCAGCAGGCCTGTTGGAGCTGCAGCAGCTGATGTTCTCACCTTCTGGGAGTCCTGTTTGCACTTGTCCACCTTCTCGGTGAGTTTCTTCTGCTGGTCGGCTGTCACAGAGGCCTCTCCCTTACTGTTGGCCTCCCTGATGGAAGCCAGCTTCTCCTCTTTGCAGGCCATGTGATAGGACTTCTTAGCAGCCTCGAGCTAAAAGAACAAGATGACATAAAGCACGTGTGTTTTGTAAATCAACACATACGAAAAATATACACAAGCATGGAATCGTCATTTATTAAATCCCCATAAATAAATCAGGGCTGAAACTAATCAAAAGTCCCCCTGGGTAACAAAAAATATGTCTGTCCCTATTGGCATCTAGTCATGCGGATCTTATAAGTTTTATGTGTGAAATATCTTCTGCAATCGCAGTTCAACTTGAGGGGAAAATAATTTCCTTAGTGCTCGAGTCACTGAAAAAAATATCTTGGAAAAACTCAACAGCACTACGTCTTCTCAGACACAATGTCCCGGTTACTGTTGACTTGTGTTTCAATTTTTCAAAGCTGTCAGCACCCCAGATTCAATCTGTGGCAGTCTTAAATATCGATATTTCAAAACTTCTGCAAATAAAACTTTTTTTTGATTATTTGGTTGAACTGACCCTTTGAAATGAGCTAAATGGGTCTAAAAATGTGTCTACACCTGAATGGATGAGTAAAAACACACACGTCCTCACCTCCTTTAGCTTTTTGGCCCAGGGTTTCTGGGCCTTCTTGAAGCCCTCCTCTGCCTCTTTGGTTTCCTTGAATCCTCCCATCATCTGTTTGTGGTACAAGTCTTTCTGCCAGTTCTTCACCTTCTCAAAGTCCTCGTTCATCAGGTTGTTCTTCACATCCTGGTGAAGCTCGCTCACCTTCTCCGCCTCCGTCATCATCCCCACCCAAGCTCGCTCTACTGTGCCGTACTGAGGCCCTGCAGGAGGAATGAAGGGCAAGTAAGTCAAGTGAAGCATTAGATAAAAAAAAACAAACATATTTGTTATTTAAAAGAAAACTGCTCACCTCTGTCGACCAGTTGTCTCCATCTCTTGGACCACTCGGTCAGTTGCTGGGCGTAGGCTTTCTCAATTTTGGCACGCTCCTGGATGCAGTTCATCAGGTCACTGCAGAGCCGGTGACCATCGTCAATCCGCTTCACTGTACGCTTGTAGTTCCCGACCTTAAAACATAAAAACAACAAGTCATTTTTTGTGTTCTCTGAACAGTGAATTGTTTTAAGCCTCTGGGCGTGCCCTGGTACTTAACTTGGGGTCAGATTTGGATTCAACGAAACATAGCTTCTCAAATTAAATATATTACGAGAATAGGTTGACATTATGGTCCATAAGCTTTGTTGAATTGTCAATACATAATACAAGTTTGTGTAATGAAATTTCTGCCTGTAATTCCCAAGCTACATCCACACAAAAAACAAAAACTAAACAGACTAATTAATAAACAATAATCAAGTTATAACAATGGATGAGTTCAGGGCCTCACAGCCTGAGGAAAGAAGCTCCTCTGTAGTCTGGTGGTATGGTAGCAGATACTTAAGCCAGACTTTTGTTCGTGGAGAAAGAAAGAAATTTGAGATTTCTGCTCATTTTTAAAAACCCTTCTGCTGCTTTGAAAATTAAGAGGTGACTAAGAGTTGCATCTTGTTGGAATAAATGGTTTCAGAAGGCGTTATGGTTGTATTATGTTCCTGAGAAAAGTGCTGTAAACTATATTGCTGTTTAAAGAGATCATCGCGTGCAGGAGGTGCCACCTTTTAAAAGGGACTTTTCTCTCAGCCTGCAGGTGATGCATTGAACAAGCAGGAGGGAACAGCAGGGAAGAGACCGCTGCTGTGTGTGGAGTTACGCAATGAAAGCAGAGGGTGGGTTATTGTCATATAATTTACAACTCTACATGGACGCAGGAGCAGAAACCTCCCATAGAGTTCTGAGCTTTGCCCAGAGACTGAGAGAGAAAGAGAACTTGGATAAAATCCCAGCTTACTGCGTTTATTTTACACCTTTGTTGCAGAGAAAAAAAAAGGACTGTATCTTTGCTGAATGTGTGATCGATGTTTACCCTGAAAATGGCACTCAACAACTCTCGAGTGTGGACTAAATGAAAGCAGCAGGAGGACAAATGATTGTATTCCACACCAGCCCTCCTCTTCAGCAGCAGCCAGCCGAGTCAGCGATCAGCAGGCAGCACTGCAGCAGCTCTACTGTAATGCACCGACTGACTGTGATGTAGTGACCGTGTGCTGGAAACAGGCACCTTTGCTGCTCCAGCTGATTCCTGAGCACGCTGCCCGGCTGGAGGATGAAAACACAGCCGAGTCTGAGAGGAAATTACAATACATAAACCCTGAATGTGTGATGGGATGATTCGTCTTTTCTGTCTCAAATACTCGCTGAGTCCATCCGTCACACATACAGTATCTAAACATGCCGTGACATGGGAGTCAATATTATCTGTAGCTGAAGATGTGCCAAACATTTTTCCTGGTTTGAACACTGCGAATAGTCACCAGCTCTCATATATAATGAATGGACTTCCAGGAACTTGTTGCTCGAATTACTGGAGGCTTTTTGTGCTCAGAAACGGTTGTTGAAATCCAGTCCAACGTATCTAGTCATCTAGACCAAAACAATACATCAATTATTCAATCAACAAAATAACAATCTGCCAATATTTGGTTAAATGATCGGCTGAGTTGATTTACAAGCAAACATTTCCAAGTTCCAATTTCTCTGTTCTGGACTGGTCAGACAAAAGAGAAACGAGCCTGTGGGTCAGGACACAGTGTGGCTCCTCTGCTACTTACACTCCACATATTATTAACCTGTCATCAAAAATGAAATACTTAGGTACTCCTGTAACTCCCTTTATGTGGGATCAACAGGTCGCCTCTGTCCTGCCTGACATTGGCCCAAAATGCGGCTGCCAGGCTCCTGATTGGTTCCAGGAAGAGGGACAATGTTACTTAATTTCTAGCCTCCCTCCACTGGCTTCCAGTATGCTTTAGGATTGATTTTAAGGTTGGGCTGTTTGTTTTGAAAGCCCTAAATGGACTCACCCCATCTTATATCACAACCCTTTTAAGCCCTTATGCTACATTCTAGCTCCTCTTCAATTTGTGACATTTAGTAGATGCACGCCTGTCTGCTCTTCCTATCTTTAAACAGGAGCCAGAATGAGTGGATGAGTCAAGTTATGAAGTACATTAAAAACCCAGAATGGTGTAGCTGTCAATGCTTTGGTACGAGACAGATACAGTAGTTACTCGCCTTTAACAAGCTCAAGAACCTAGTTATGTAGAAGCTAACTTCAACCACAGAGGCTCAGGCCTCTTTTAGAAAAAAATTGTCTACTCTGTGCTTAAAAACTGTCTGCACAGGAATGGAGGTTCGTTTTAACTGAAATGTTGAATTTGGTGATTTCAAATGTGGCTTGTCATAGAGCAAAAAAGACAGCATGAAGTCAGGTGGTGCTGCAAACAGAGTCATCTCTAATATGAGCTGTAGCAGGAGAGAAACAAAGCCATGAATGTGCTGGGAAAAAAAAATTACAGCTCACAAAAGAGACATCAGTGCCATTGGAGGAGGCAGAGTGCCACTTCAGAGTCCTCCACAGATATAAAAAAAGTGGAAATCATATGTGAGAAGTCCCTGATGGCTACAATGAGCGAGTAACCATTTACTGGCTTTACCAAAAGAGTACATCATTAGTTTTTAATTGTTGCGCTTATTTTACCAGTTGCATATTGGCACCGAAGCTGTCGTGAGTGCCACCAGCAGATCTGTGCTGGCTCAGAGATCGGTGATCGATCGCACTTCGACAAATCCTGAGCTCATGCGTTTTCGTGCGAGCCTCTGCCCACACACAGTTGATAAACGAGGCCCCTCATCGTTCCTCTCACCTCCCAGGGGAAGCAGGTTCATTGAGAGTTCATCACTCGGCAGCGTCAGCTCCGACTAAGGTTTAATCTGTCATAGACTGTTCCCTGCTGTCTCACCTCCCAGAAACTGTCTGTGGTCTCCTCCTGAATGGCGGACTCGTCGTAGGCTCCAGACATGGTCCCAGATTTGGCAGGATGGCTTCAGGCTGTGGCGGTCTGCAGCAGAGTAACACTCCTCATGCACTGCGAGAGAAAACGAGCACAGACGAGTGTAAACAGAGATAAACATGCTAATGAGCTGCAAGGCGCTGTCGAATAAGGTGACTCGGGCTACATTCACTACAATAATCATACACGTTTAACTTGAACACGTGCAGTTATGACGCTGTCGTTTTAAACAAGCTTGTGCGTTTCAGCTCATCACGCACAGATTGAATCCTTTTTCCTGCAGCTAATGTGATCACGACATCATAGTCTTAATCTCAATACTTTGTTTATGCTCTTTCACGGATTTTAATGTGGATGTAAAATGATTATGTAAAAAGAAGAAGGCAGTTGGCATTAAAGGTTTATGCATGAGATTATTAACCACACATTTATAACATTAACTGCTTTTAAAGAACAATAGATAACACCACTCTACGGCTGACAAACAAATGGCATATTCATTGCTGAAATCAACCTATGAAATATTGTCGAGGGCCGAAACTAACCAACAACTATTTTCCTGCCAATTGTTTTTCAATTAATTGTCTAAAAAATGTCAAAAAACTGTGAAAAATGCCACACTTTCCTGAAGATCAAGATGATGTCTTCAAATTGCTCATTTCATCTGTCCAACAGTCAAAGAACTAAAAATATTCAATTTACAACATTGGAAAATTCTCAACTGATAAGCTGGAACCGATGAATGTCTGGCATTTAATTTAATAGTAGCTATTAATTTTCTTTTGAACAACTGCAATGTCAAATTTAAAAGTTGACTTTGCTTACGAAAAGTCAGGAAGCCGATTACCTCAGAATTGACAAGCAGACGACAAAATTTCAGTTGCACAAGCTAAAAAGTTTAAACAACTTAAAATTATAAGTGTTCTTCACTGGGTAAATCGGTTTTTGTCACTTTGTCAGATTCTACAGTGTAATAAACTAATCCATAATATGTCAGTCAATCTATTAAATAGTAAGAAAATAGTAAAAAAAAAAAAGTTCCCTTGATATATTCGAGAGCTCAAGGTAACACCAGTCAACAACAACAGTCTGAAAACATTTATATTCAATAAATGATGATATAAAATGGGAAAAAACTGCATTGAATTAAGTGTTTTTGCTCTGTGAAAAGTTGAGCAAAGTCAGCTTTAATTTAATCTTCCTTAAATCAAGAGAATTACGCCAACAATCACAACTAAAGCTGCAATGATTAGACGATTACTACAATGCAGTACTGAGTTCCCTCCCCAGACAGCTTAACAGCCATTCACACCTGGGCTCACCTAGCCCTAGCAACCCACATGAAAGCCCACAAGCGTCCATAACGACTCTGTAAGGACACTCCCACACAGAGTTTAAAAGCCTGCAACTCCCCTCCAGTTAGTTAGAACTGAAGAAGCCTCTTGGATGAGAGGTGAAACGTCTTCTAGAAACTGAAACAAGTCCAGTTGACTAAGATACAGCACTTTGGATTAGACGATTAATTTAATCGGAACAAGAGAAAATTAGTTGCCGACTTATTTTGCTCATTAGTCATTATTCAGGCAAAAATGTCAATTACTCTTCTTTTTTACTACAAACTAGAGCAGCGCTTAATTAGTCAATTAATCAATTAGTCTAAAGAAAATCAGTCAAAAATATAAAAGGAAAGCTTTTTTGTTCCTTTGTCATTTCTGATGGTAAATGAAGAGTCTGTTGGTTGGACAAAAGAGGCAATCTGAAGAAGTCATTGTGGAATAATCTGACACACTTTTCACATCAGATTTTATTATAGACTAAACAATTAATGGTGGAAAAAACCTTTAGTTGCAGCACTAAAACAGATAATGTAGATAATACAGCTGAACAAGCTAATACACACGTGTACAAAGTCCAACCTGAAGGTGACGAGATCACTGACTGCCATCAGCAGAGCGTTTTACTTTGCACAATACTTTCCACATACTGATATCAGACAGGCTCCGGTACTTACAAAACCATAATCAACCTCATAAGCTGCACAACCTGCACTGTGAGTGCTTCCGGTTATTTCTCCCTCTGCTCTCCTGAGATGACTCTGTCAATACATTTAATGACTGGATAGCAATTTTCAGCGGCATCGACTCAGCCGCTGTCAGAACAGTGCAGCCTAATTGCAGAGTAATCTTCCTCCATTTAAGTCATCTAACATTATCCCAAGGCCTCACTGGAACACCTCATTCTGCTGCGGAAATTAATAGCTGTGACACGACTGCTAATGACGATGCTGAAAT
Source organism: Pagrus major (assembly GCF_040436345.1). Lineage (NCBI taxonomy): Eukaryota > Metazoa > Chordata > Actinopteri > Spariformes > Sparidae > Pagrus > Pagrus major. Next base: position 10,353,033 of record NC_133220.1, read on the forward strand.
TAGGACACAAAATGACGGGCGAAGAGAGAGAATAAACCAAAACCATCCATCCAGAACCATACTGACCTGCAACAATTAGTGGATTAATTGATTAGTTGATCGAAAGAACTATTTTGATCATCAACTAATTGTTTTAGTCAGTTTTCAAGCAAAAATGTCAATTATTTGTTGGATCCAGTCTCTTAATTGTAAGAATTGATTGATTTCTTTGTCATTAATGATAGTAAATGACTCTTCAGGCTTTTGGCTGTTGTTGGACAAAAGAAGCCATTTGAAGACGTCAGTTTGGGCTTTTTTTCCGCAATTTGTTTGACATTTTCTAAAGGATTAATCGATTAACTGTGAGAATAATTGCACGATTAATCAATAATGAAAATATCGTTAGTTGCAGCCGTGATCCACTGTGGTCCAGTGGCAGCTGGGCCGGAGCCTCTGTTTGAAGTGACTCTTAACATTTGTTGTTGAAAAGACAATCAAACAACTACAACAGAGATGCAAAATGAGAATCAAAATAACCTCAAAGAGATGCAACAGAGCTGCAAAGAGACTGAAACGATGCCAAAGAGACACAAATCGACCAGACAGAATTGAAACAACCACAAAGAGAAGCAAAACAGCTAAAGAGGGTCGAGAATAATCACAAAGAGAGGCAACACAACTGCAAAGAGACGGGAATAATCACAAAGAGACAAATAACAACTACAGAGAGATGGGAACGACCACAAAGAGATGCAACACAACTACAGAGACACTGCAATGTTGCCAAAGAGACACAAATCGACCAGACAGAATTGAAA